>NC_133331.1:305236013-305561013 GCF_042186555.1 Aquarana catesbeiana
CATGAAAAAGGACGCTCACCCGTGTGAATTCTCAGATGTCTACGAAGGTCTTTTCTTTCAATGAAACATTTCCCGCACTCTGAACATGAATAAGGACGTTCACCTGTGTGTATTCTCTGATGTATAAAAGTGCTTCTTTTTTATAGAAACTTTTCCCACACTCTGAGCAACAGAAAGGACGCTCACCTGTGTGAGTTCTCTGGTGTATAATAAGGGTTTCTTTTTTAACAAAACATTTCCCGCACTCTGAACAAGAGAAAGGACGCTCGCCTGTGTGAATTCGATGATGGGAAACCAGGGCTGCTTTCCGAACGAAACTTTTCTTGCACTCTGGACATGAAAACGGACGCTCACCTGTGTGAATTCTCTGGTGTACAATAAGTTGTTGTTTCTGAGTGAAACATTTCCCACACTCTGAACATGGATAGGGACGCTCACCAGTGTGAATTTTCTGGTGCCTGCGAAGGTTTTTGTTTCAGTGAAAGATTTCCCGCACTCTGAACATGACAATGAACGCTCTCCTGTGTGAACCCCCTTATGGCTAGAAGAAGATATCTGGGGATTGGATGGATCTGGTGATCTGTGAGAACTTGGATGGACATCTGAAGTCATAGTATGGGATTTATCAGAAGGTTCCTCAGGATTAGAAGGATCCATTGATCTTAGATGGACATCTGAAGTCATAGTATGAGATTTCTCAGAAGGTTCCTCAGGATTAGAAGGATCTGTGGATCTTGTCAACCAGTAAGTGTTCACTTTCGGGGAATATTGTGGAATGTCCGTATCTTCTGCCTTACAATCTGGAGATATAATAAGATGTCCCTCCGATGTATTTATATTCCAGAAACACCGTCCATCTGCTGGAAAGCAATATTTAATATAAGTCATATCTGTTCTCATACAGCTTGTATTCAGAAGTCATATGTATACACTGGGCAAGATGGTCAGAGAGAGAAAACATACTACAAGGGTGAAAAGAAAATGTAAAAAAAAATAACCATTTAACCAACAAATGCCAGTTCGATTGCCTGAGCAATCATCTATGTAAGAAAACGAGAGTCTCACAATAAGTACAACAGGGTCACATGTAGTTCTCAAGTCCTACATTGTCTCTGATACATCAGTTGGATAAAGATAAGGAATCGTAGATAAAGCCTTTACGTGGTGTACAGTATCTCCTCCTCCTTTGTTGGGAACATGACATTATATTGAGGAATGGAGATGGACCTTTCATAGTCTTCCACAAGAACTAGCAGACTGGAAAAGCTTCTAATATTTGTAAGAATCATTGTAGAATGTTGATCTGGGGAATTATCTGCCCTTTGGAACAAAGAAGGAAGTCTTAACTTAATGAGTTATGGACACACTTTATGTGGCTTTTCTGTCCTCCTCTGGATCAACTGTCACTTTTGATTTTTTTTCTCAGTGGACATATGGTATATTTCAATCCATGTAACTACATGCCTTATGCTGAGATAAGTAGAATGTGAACTTTCTCCAGTGTTTATGACTTACTTGTGTCCATATGTAGAGAGAATTCTTCCGGTTTACTTCCCATAATCATCTCCCCCTCCTCCATAGACTGCCGATCTCCACTCACCAACCTCTCTTCTTCTTCCTCTTTATGCTCAACTTTAATGTCTTTCCGTTCTTCATTCTAAATTCCAGAGATGATAAAATATAACATCTGGAAACACTGCTGCCAATAATAAGAGATGACATAGAAGAATGTCCACTCATAGAATTATTTTTAAGTTTTTTGCCCAGTCCCATCTACCTGATCATTCTCTGTATAGTGATGACCTTCCCATGTAGAATTCTGGGAATACAATGGACAACCCTCCTCCATAGACTGCTGCTCTCCACTCACCAACGTCTCTTCTTCTTCCTCTTTAACCTCAACTTTAATGCCTTTTAGTTTTTCACCCTAAACCCCAAAGATGAAAGAATACATTTGTAAAAAGGAGCAAGAGATGACATATAGGAATGTTACCCCATACCGCAAATATGTTTTTAGGTCTACATGCTCAGTCCCACCTACCTGATGATGGCGAGGGATGGTGTGACCTTCCTGTGTGGAATCCCGGGAATACAGAGGATGGGGACATCTCTCTGGTGGGTTCTCATTAATGGATCCATCTGTAGGAAACACACACACTGACTGAATACATTGTTTCTATGTGTTTATCAGATGATGGGGGATCTAGGTGGACCCTCCGTACTGCTCTCTCCTTTACAATAAAGTCTCTTCTTACCCGGTGATGTGAGGGGCGGCTGATTGTCCATCATGACGTCCTTGGAGAGATCCTTGTGTCCTTCTAAATACTCCCACTCCTCCATGGAGAAATAGACAGTGACCTCCTGACACCTCAGAAAAATCAGGAGATATAATTAGGATATATCCGGTCTATAAACCAGAGGCTCTGGATGGACAGTTGGATAAATGGCTCTATATATGCAGAATGTACCCTTACTGCAATGCATAGCAGACATCACAGTGACTATGGAGGAAGAGGACGGACATGATGGGGGGGATTACTGGGTGTAAATATAAAATAATATCTTATTACCTCCTCTGTTGCCAGTTTCAGCAATGTCTCCTCTCCCACTCTTTTACCAGGAACTTCCTGTTTACTCTCCATAAACACTTCCTGTCTGCAGCTTACATCACTTCCTGTTTGTTCCAAGTGACATCACCACCTTGTGTTGAAGATAAATACTGCAGTCTACGTTAGGGTTTCATCATTTTGCCCGCTGCTTTGTGGTCCATTCCTCTATTATGTTCCATCCATCAGAAAATTAGTTTTATGTCCCGCCACCAGCCGCATTGGCCAAAATGTACCCGACGGCTTCTGCTGCCTGCTGGAGGGGATGTGGGCTTCGAGGCACCTTCCTACATGTATGGTGGGAGTACCCGAGGCTCCGGCCCCTCTGGCAGGATGTCAGGGCCCAGATAAAAATTATTTTAGATATTGACATGCGGGATTCCCCTATGGAGTTCTTGTCATCCACTCCTCTTAGCCACCACCGTAAATCGATTCTACCACACCTCCTAAACGCCGCTCGGCGTCTGATCCCCACTCATTGGAAGTTGAGCCATGTTCCGTGGGTGCGACTGGTCAATACTATTATGGAGGCGGAGAAGTGGATGGCAAAGTGCAGGGACAAGTATGATAAATTTTACAATACATGGGCCACTTGGATAAATTACACCTCTACCACGGTACAGACGCTGAATACTGCTGCCCCTGGGCCTGCAGATTAATGTACCCTCTTTGAAGAGGAGACCGACATGCCAGGGACACTTAAGCTCCCCATAGCAAATACAAATTTCTACCCACAGTTGTTGTGCTGATTGTTCGCTTGTTAAATGGTCCCAATTGTGTTTTTCCTTTCTTTCTCTCCTCCCCTTATCCTTTCCCCTCCCCATTTCATTTTGGGTAGTGAAGGGCATGACGCTCACTGCGCTGTCTCTGATATGCGGAAACACAATCCGGTCTTGATACCATGGTTTAAATACATACACGCCCCCCTTTGTTGTTGGGTATAAATTGATGATGTCATAAGATGCTGGCTACCGAAGGTATCCTAGGTCCCTTTGCACTTGTGTCCTGATGCCCGCCCCCAACCCTCTAGGTACCCTCCCTTGTTCTTGTACTTACTGTCTCTTTTATGTTTTTTTTTTTTTTCTATGGTATGTTATATTGAAGAATAAAATAAAGATTATACAAAAAAAAAAAAAATGAAAATAACGTATCAGTCCACTTTCTCAATAATGAAAAACAATTGTACAGATGAAACAATCTCTTCACAATCATCCACCTCTGTGCATATAATCAAAATCCTGTGCTCACTTCACCGGGTGTGCCCTCACCTCATTGACTTTAAAACCATGCCTTTGTGAATGGTTAATCCTCTGCAACTCTCCTCTTATGCCCTGTACACACGGTCGGACATTGATCGGACATTCCAACAACAAAATCCATGGATTTTTTCCAACGGATGTTGGCTCAAACTTGTCTTGCATACACACGGTCACGCAAAGTTGTCGGAAAATCAGATTGTTCTGAATGTGGTGACGTGAAACACATATGTCGGGACTATAAACGGGGCAGTAGCCAATAGCTTTCGTCTCTTAATTTATTCTGAGCATGCGTGGCACTTTGTGCGTCGGATTTGTGTACACACGATCGGAATTTCCGACAACGGATTTTGTTGTCGGAAAATTTTATAGCAAACTCTCAAACTTTGTGTGTCGGAAATTCCTATGGAAAATGTGTGATGGAGCCCACACACGGTCGGAATTTCCGACAACAAGGTCCTATCACACATTTTCCATTGGAAAATCATATCGTGTGTACCAGGGCATTAGTGTTGCTTGTGAACTCCAATCACATTGACGACATGTAAAGCAATCCGACCTTGCCATAAGTGCTTTCTCATTTTTTTAAAAAGATTTATTCAGGGAGGGTGCGTGGCCGTCGGCGGAACTGAATGGCCGCTTATCGATAGAGCTCCTGCTCTTGGAGGTTCCCTGAAGTGACTAACGGTGACATCCAGCGTGCCCGAGGAAAAAAGCAACACTCTGGAAGGCACAGAGAACCTCTCCACCTCCATGGGGAAACGTAATTCGCGGAAGATACCCCGCAAATTAGGGTCTTTCAACAGCCCGGTCGGATCTCCTAGGAAGGAAGATGGCGCTGGCCCCTCCTCCCTCACACACACAGACAAGCAGGCAGCTCATTCCTTGAGGAGAGAGACACATCAGGCTCAGCTCCAGCAGCACCTAGCTGATCAGGATGCATTTCAATCTGATGTCTCCAGCCCTGTGAAGCAGAGAAGAAAGCTGTCTATCTCAGAGGAGCAAGTAAGTGATATTAACATTGACTGTGATTCTGTTGCTGCTGCCAACCCTTATGAGGAAAAGCTGGATTCCTTCCCAACCTCTGGCAAAGTAAATTATTGACACTGATATGAAAGAAATGCTCAAATCACTAAGAGGGGCAATTCAGCATGACATGAAGGCAAAAATCCAGAATGGAAATAGAAGAATTGGGTGAAAGGGTAGACTACATAGAAAACAAAATGACTGATTTTACCGAAGCTCACAACAAACTAGTAGATGACCATTTTGTACTTGAAGAGGAAGTTAAGCAACTAAAACTCAAGGTCGCAGACCTCGAGGACAGATCTAGACGAAACAACGTCAAATTTCGCGGCATCCCTTAAAACGTCAAAAATAATGACCTGAAAAAATTATTGCAAAAAATGATTACAGATCTCCCCACACTACATAGTCAAGTCATAGTACATAGTTTTGTTTTATTTTTTTACATTTCAGCTGCCAGTGGGGGAATCCCGCTGTCAGCTGAAAGAACTGATCCTGAAAGTATTAGGTTTCAGGTATCGGAGCATTTGCCGAGTACCAATACTGCAAATGCTTAGTATCGGCAACGATAGTTATACCAGTTTATATTTCTTTTTTGTTATTATTATTATTTTTGTTACACAAAGTTATGTTTATTTTTTTCTCTGCAGGGAGAGAGAGAGAAAGGATGTATCTCTCTCTCCTCCATTCAGAGAGAGAGAAAACACGGGGGTGGGCTTCACAGCCAATAGCCAGAGGCTATCACAACAATCAGGTGGGAGTTGCGGATACCGGTCGGGAGTATGGGACCTGGGGCTCCCGGTGAGATCGTAGTTCCTGTGCTGGAAGCGCCATGCGGCACCCTCCCAGCACAAAGACAGATATGCATACATGCGGCCCCCACTGAAAAATGCCCAGTCCACTGAGGCTGCATATGTGCGAAATAAGGGGTTAAATATCCGTCATGTCCAATTCTAGTAAATTTACACATCTGTCATCACTGTAAACTATTTTTGTAAGATTATCCATGAAATAAAGTAACTGGCTGCTCTCAATGTGTTTACAGATATAATATTTTTAGTTTTCAATACGTGTGCTTTTCTCAATGACCACAAATGGGCAATTTGCATGGACCATCAGTGTAAATATTGGACTAGCTCAGTACCATTTCATATGAGAACCGTATTCCTGTAATGTATTCCTTTCAGGTATACATCTATCAAACCACACCCCTAAAAATTCAAATATTTTTACTATGCCCCCAATGCACTGCAATGACCATTGTTCACCACTTGGGACTATTCGACCCCCCTTGGAGAATCTGAGGCTCGTAGGGTAATATTTGTTCTCTTGGTATGTCCCATCATCAGAGTCTTCAACAAATATGCGACAGACCCAACCAGGACAGAGGCTTTTGGAGGGTACTGCAGGGTAGCCTCTTGCCTACTGACTATAAGCCTTTGCATTTGAGGGAGCTACAAGCATTTAGGAAGATGTCCTGTTATATAATGCAAAAGGACATTATTACATTTAACAGTCAAGGACGCCATGATGGTCTCTGCCAACTTGAAACTCAGTGAGCAGATGTATGTGAAAAGAAAGCTGGTTAATGAGATTTGGACAGCCCTGGATCTTCTTGAATAATGTTGCCGGACAGTCTGGGATCCCTGATTAACCAAAGCATTGTTAAGGTGTGAATTCCCATTGTTAATTGAGTCACCTATTGTTTCTGTCTGTTGGCTAATTTGGCTAACTCTTGGAGGTTCTTATGATGGGATTAGCCTTGTTTCAACTTTAGATCGTTATTTAACCACTGTGTGATGTTTTGGGTAATATTTGGTTTTATTGTTGGTGACTGCCCTAATATTGAAGTGTATAAAAATCCTGCATTTTTGTTCAATAAACAGTAATTCCTTTGGATTTTACAGCACATCTTGTCTGTGTACGATGATTGGGGTAAAAAGGGCTGGTATTGGCTCTTGATCTGCTCAGAATCGTTTGGAGGGCAGGAGGCGCTGGTTGGCAGACAGAAGCACCTAAAGCAGGGTGCCAGACGGTTTCATCACCGGGAACATGACGTCATATTGAGGAATGGAGATGGACCTTTCATATGGTGTACAGTATCTCCACCTCATTTGTGGGGAACATGTCATTATATTGAGGAATGGAGATGGACCTTTCATACGGTGTACAGTATCTCCTCCTCATTTGTTGGGAACATGACGTTATATTGAGGAATGGAGATGGACCTTTCATATGGTGTACATTATCTCCTCCTCATCCGTTGGGAAAATGAGGTTATATTGAGGTAAGGAGATGGACTTTTCATATGGTGTACAGTATTTCCTCATTTGTTGGGAATGTGACAGGTCTAACAAGGACAGGGCTTTTGGAGAGGACTAGAGGCAAGCCAACTACCCACTGACTGTGGGGCCCTGGCATTTGAGGGAGCTACAAGCATTTAGGAAGATGTCCTGTTATATAATACAAAAAGACATTATTACATTTAACAGTCAAGGAAGCCATGCTGGTCTCTGCCAACTTGAAACTCAGTGAGCAGATGTAAAGCAAAGCATTGTCTAGGTGTGAATTGCCATTGTTAATTGAGTCACCTATTGTTTCTGTCTGTTGGATAATTTGGCTAACTCTTGGAGGTTTTTATGATGGGTTTAGGCTTGTGTCAACGTTAACTCGTTATCTAACCACTGTGTGATGTTTTGGGTAATATTTATTTTTATTGTTCATGTGGTGATTGTCCTACTTTTGAAGTGTATAAAAACCCCTATTTTTGTTCAATAAACGGTCATTCCTTTGGGTCTGTCAGAAACCATGAAATCAGACCGAGACAGAAGTACAGTTAAATCACACTTGTTTAATAATAAAAGTAAAAAGAACAAACGTAGTCAAAACATAGCCAAAGTTCAGTAACCAGAACAGATAGTCAGCCAAGCCAGAAGTCAGAGATCAATGTAGTGGAACAGCAAGCAGGATCTGGAGCCAGAAGGGATGTCAGCAAAGCAAGTCTTTCAACAGGAACGCAGGCTCTGTGATGTTGACCAAGGCGAAGGCAGAGCTCCTCTGGACAGGACAGCTTAAGTAGGCAGGACTGACGAGCAGGATATCATCAACAGCTGAGTAACTGTGGAGAGAGATAGGAGCTGGTAATTAGCCAACAAGCTGAGCAGCCAGCTCAGAGAAGGAAGGGCTGAGCCCAGTCCTGACAGGGTCTACCTCAACATCTTGTCTGTGTACGATGTTTGGGGTAAAAGGGCTGGTATAAGGTCCCGGTCTGCTGGAACGGTTTGGAGAGCAGGAGGCACTGTTTGGCGGAAGCATCTAAGAGGGGTGCCAACGGTCCATCAAACTCCACCTATAAATGAAATATCACTTCTGCCGGGATGTACCCCTCTAATAAACAATTTCTTATCCTCCAGATGTTCTATGGACTCAACAGTTCCACCTGGAAAAGCAATCGTCCATTTGTCAAAGGAATCAGCAAGTGGGTTCTCTCTGATGCCTCTGACTTATTTTCCATGTAATCCATTTCCCGCACTCTGAATGCAATGGGGCCGCTCTGCGGTGTGTCTTCTCTGGTGTTTCAGAAGGTTTCCTTTATGATTGAAAAATTTTCCGCATTCTGAACATGAATAAGGACGCTCACCTGTGTGAATTCTCTGGTGTTTAACAAGGTCTCCTTTATAAGAAAAAGATTTCCCACATGATGGACATGCATAAGGGCGTTCACCTGTGTGACTTCGGTGGTGTCTAAGAAGTTCCTTTTTCCCAGTGAAAGATTTCCCGCACTCTGAACATGGATAGGGACGCTCACCTGTGTGAATTCTCTGATGTTTAGCAAGGTATCTTTTATGAATGAAGGATTTCCCGCACTCTGAACACGAATAAGGACGCTCACCTGTGTGAATTCTCTGATGTTCAACAAGACCTCCTTCCTGAGCAAAAGATTTCCCGCACTCTGAGCATAAATAAGGACGCTCACCTGTGTGAGTTCTCTGGTGTCTAATAAGTTTTTCTTTTTTAAGGAAACCTTTGCCACACTCCGAACAAGGGAAAGGATGCTCTCCGGTGTGAATTCTCAGGTGTTCAGTAAGGTTTACTTTTGTAAGGAAACATTTCCCGCACTCTGAGCAAGGGAAAGGACGCTCACCCGTGTGAATTTTCTGGTGTACAACAAGTTGTCCATTACGAGTGAAACTTTTCCCACACTCTGAACATGAAAAAGGACGCTCACCCGTGTGAATTCTCAGATGTCTACGAAGGTCTACTCTTTCAATGAAACATTTCCCGCACTCTGAACATGAATAAGGATGTTCACCCGTGTGTATTCTCTGATGTTTAAAAAGTGCTTCTTTTGTAAGGAAACTTTTCCCGCACTCTGAGCAAGAGAAAGGACGCTCACCTGTGTGAGTTCTCTGGTGGATAATAAGGGTTTCTTTTTTAACGAAACATTTCCCGCACTCGGAACAAGAGAAAGGATGCTCACCCGTGTGAATTCGATGATGGGAAACCAGGGCTGCTTTCCGAACGAAACTTTTCTCGCAATCTGGACATGAAAACGGACGCTCGCCTGTGTGAATTCTCTGGTGTACAATCAGTTGTTGTTTCTGAGTGAAACATTTCCCGCACTCTGAACATGGATAGGGACGCTCACCAGTGTGAATTTTCTGGTGCCTGCGAAGGTTTTTGTTTTTAGTGAAAGATTTCCCGCACTCTGAACATGAAAATGAACGTTCTCCTGTGTGAACCCTCTTATGGCTTGAAGAAGATATCTGGGGATTGGATGGATCTGGTGATCTGTGAGAACTTGGATGGACATGTGAAGTCATAGTATGGGATTTATCAGAAGGTTCCTCAGGATTAGAAGGATCCATTGATCTTAGATGGACATCTGAAGTCATAGTATGGGATTTATCAGAAGGTTCCTCAGGATTAGAAGGATCCATTGATCTTAGATGGACATCTGAAGTCATAGTATGGGATTTATCAGAAGGTTCCTCAGGATTAGAAGGATCTGTGGATCTTGTCAACCAGTAAGTGTTCACTTTCGGGGAATATTGTGGAATGTCCGTATCTTCTGCCTTACAATCTGGAGATATAATAAGATGTCCCTCCGATGTATTTATATTCCAGAAACACCGTCCATCTGCTGGAAAGCAATATTTAATATAAGTCATATCTGTTCTCATACATCTTGTATTCAGAAATCATATGTATACTCTGGGCAAGATGGTCAGAGAGAGAAAACATACTACAAGGGTGAAAAGAAAATGTAAAAAAAAATTAAACCATTTAACCAACAAATGCCAGTTCGATTGCCGGAGTAATCATCTAGGTAAGAAAAACGAGAGCCTCACAATAAGTACAACAGGGTCACATGTAGTCCTCAAGTCTACATTGTCTCCGATACATCAGTTGGATAAAGATAAGGAATCGTAGATAAAGCCTTTACGTGGTGTACAGTATCTCCTCCTCATTTGTTGGGAACATGACGTTATATTGAGGAATGGAGATGGACCTTTCATATGGTGTACAGTATCTCCTCCTCATTTGTTGGGAACATGACGTTATATTGAGGAATGGAGATGGACCTTTCATAGTCTTCCACGAGAACTAGCAGACTGGAAAAGCTTCTAATATTTGTAAGAATCATTGTAGAATGTTGATCTGGGGAATTATCTGCCTTTTCGAACAAAGAAGGAACTCTTAACTTAATGAGTTATGGACACACTTTATGTGGCTTTTCTGTCCTCCTCTGGATCAACTGCCACTTTTGATTTTTTTTTCTAGTGGATATATGGTATATTTCAATCCATGTAACTACATGTCTTATGCTGAGATAAGTAGAATGTGAACTTTCTGCATTTAGTGTTTATGACTTACTTGTGTCCAAATGTGGAGAGAATTCTTCCGGTTTACTTCCCATAATCATCTCCCCCTCCTCCATAGACTGCTGATCTCCACTCACCAACCTCTCTTCTTCTTCCTCTTTATGCTCAACTTTGATGTCTTTCCGTTCTTCATTCTAAATTCCAGAGATGATAAAATATAACATCTGGAAACACTGCTGCCAATAATAAGAGAGGTCATAGAAGAATGTCCACTCATAGAATTATTTTTGAGTTTTTTGCCCAGTCCCATCTACCTGATCATTCTCTGTATTGTGGGGACCTTCCCATGTAGAATTCTGGGAATACAGAGGACATCCCTCCTCCATAGACTGCTGATCTCCACTCACCAACGTCTCTTCTTCTTCCTCTTTAACCTCAACTTTAATGCCTTTTAGTTTTTCACCCTAAACCCCAAAGATGAAAGAATCCATTTGTAAAAAGGAGCAAGAGATGACATATAGGAATGTTACCCCATACCGAAAATATATTTTTAGGTCTACATGCTCAGTCCCACCTACCTGATGATGGTGAGGGATGGTGAGACCTTCCTGTGTGGAATCCCGGGAATACAGAGGACGGGGACATCTCTCTGGTGGGTTCCCATTACTAGATCTATCTGTAGGAAACACACACACTGACTGAATACATTGTTTCTATGTATTTATCAGATGATGGGGGATCTAGGTGGACCCTCCGTACTGCTCTCTCCTTTACAATAAAGTCTCCTCTTACCCGGTGATGTGAGGGGCGGCTGATTCTCCATCATGACGTCCTTGTAGAGATCCTTGTGTCCTTCTAAATACTCCCACTCCTCCATGGAGAAATAGACAGTGACATCCTGACACCTCAGAAAAATCAGGAGATATAATTAGGATATTTCTGGTCTATAAACCAGAGGCTCTGGATGGACAGTTGGATAAATGGCTCTATATTTAGGATGTATCCGGTCTATAAACCAAAGGCTCTGGATGGACAGTTGGATAAATGGCTCTATATATGCAGAATGTGCCCTTACTATAATGCATAGCAGACATCACAGTGACTATGGAGGAAGAGGACGGACATGACGGGGGGTTACTGGATGTCAATAGAAATTAAGATCGTATTACCTCCACTACTGCCAGTTCCAGCAATGTCTCCTCTCTACTTCCTTCCCACTCTTTTACCAGGAACTTCCTGGTTATGCTCCAAAAACACTTCCTGTCTGCAGCCTAGATCACTTCCTGTCTGTAGCCTAGATCACTTCCTGTTTGTTCCAAGTGACATCACCACCTTGTGTTGAAGATAAATACTGCAGCCTACGTTAGGGTTTCATCATTTTGCCCGCAGCTTTGTGGTCCATTCCTCTATTATGTTCCATCCATCAGAAAATGTGTTTTATGTTCAGCCACCAGATACTTTTTATATATTTTGATATAGTTGTCATTTCATTTTTATGGTCTAGCGTTTTTTTGGATCTTTTTTTTTTAGATTTTTTCTGGATTTTCTCTTTCCGCAGTCAGTTAGTCTTCCGATAAGATGATCTTTTGATTGTATTAAAGGTTTGGATGAATTTGAATATCCATTTCAGTTGAATTGCCTGGTTAGGTTGAAATACAGACATGTGGAAGTGGTCCGTTTCCTCAATAAAGGGTTCCTCTGCAACCATTACCAGTTCCGCTTTCTCCACTATAAATGTTTTGGATGTGACGTTGAGCGCTGATCTCCAATCCCAGTTGATGCCTCCTGGGGGGAAACGCGTTGGGTGGAGACAGCAGTGACGTCAGGACGTGCTTAGAGCGAATGAATGTATTCTCTCTTGATAAGAGGAGATTAAGGGGGATATGATCTCCATGGACAAATACATAAGTGGTCCATATAGTAAACCTGGTGTTGAGTTATTCAGTTTAAGGTCATCACAGAGGACAAGGGGGCACTCTTTAAGTCTGGAGGAAAAGAGATTTCATCTCCAAATACGGAAAGATTTCTTCACATTTCTTCACAGTAAGAGCTGTGAAAATGTGGAATAGACTCCCTCCAGGGGTGGTTCTGGCCAGCTCAGTAGATAAAAAATTTAAAAAAATGGCCTGGATTCTTTCCTGAATGTACATAATATAATTGGGTAATAACATTTATAGGTAAAGTTGATCCAGGAAATATCTGATTGGCTCTCGGGGGATCAGGAAGGAATTTTTTCCCCTGCTGGAGCAAATTGGATAATGCTGTGCTGGAGTTTTTTGCCTTTGCCCCTTTTATTGGTTGAACTAGATGGACTTGGGTTTTATTTTTTTCAACCAGACTAACTATGTATTACAACAAGGTGCAGCAAAACTGAGAGATAAATAATGATATTTGAAGCGCTTCACAATGTGCATGAAAATGAATATATAAGAATAAATATAAATAGTCAAATAAATCCAGCGGTGAGTAAAAATTCCTATAAAATCCAGCAATCAAAATAGTGTAAAATTATAGGAATTTTTACTCACCGCTGGATTTATTTGACTATTTATATTTATTCTTATATATTCATTTTCATGCACATTGTGAAGCGCTTCAAATATCATTATTTATTCTTTTTAAGTGACTCTGAAAACACTCTCTTTTGATAGCAGCCTCACTTGGTTTTATGTGTAATTATCAGCTATTTAGCATCACAGTGTTTTGTGTTTTATATATATTTTAAAACTGAGAGATAGTTTTGTGGTTTTATTGAATTTTAGATCTATTATACATATATTTCTCAGCCTAAAATCAAATTAGGCGATTTAATACTATAAATCACCGGCCACCACCGCCACTAAGTCTCCTAAACTCGCTGCTCCCCCTGTTTGGCAGAAGTTCCACCAAACACCTGCGAGGACTCACATATTCGTGGCCCAGACCCAGTCCCTGGGAAGCTCCATTCTGCAGTGGGCCCTGAGTAATGGTCCTTACCACTGAGAAGGGAAGACCAAAGGTATGAAGTCACCCCTCCAACAGAACCTCCATCCTCGGCCACCACCGCCACTAAGTCTCCTGAACTAGCTGCTCCTCCTGTTTTTTTGCAGAAGTTCCACCAAACACCTGCGAGGACTTACATATTCGTGGTTCAGACCCTGTCCCTGTGAAGCTCCGTTCTGCAGTGGGCCCTGAGATGGGGTCCTTATCACTGAGAAGGGCAGACCAAAGGAATAAAGTCACCCCTCCAACAGAACCTCCATCACCGGCCACCACTGCCACTAAGTCTCCTGAACTAGCTGCTCCTCCTTCTGCTTTGCATTAGTTCCACCAAACACCTGCAAGGCCTCACATATTCGTGGCCCAGACCCAGTCCCTGGGAAGCTCCATTCTGCAGTGGGCCCTGAGTAAGGGTCCTTACCACTGAGAAGGGCAGACCAAAGGCATGAAGGCACCCCTCCAACAGAACCTCCGTCCCCGGCCACCACCACTACTAATTTTTTTAGTATTACTACATTTTTATTTTTTATTTTCAGTAATTACACCCCTCATGATGACTCTGATGAGCATTCTAGTTGTCAAAGTCCTGGATGTGAGGCCGGATTGTGGAGGAGGCATCCTTGCGGCTAAGTGCAGCGTAACCCTGGGAATGAGACAGGGGATACGGTGCCCAAAGGTGCACGGGTTGCCAGAGCGCTGTTGCTGAGTAGCCGATAGCAGGGAGCTGCTGGGGTGCACTGGTAAGGTTGAAGGGCAACCGTGCAAGGAGTGATTCCAGGTATGGAGCCGTGGAGCAACCAGGAGTGGAGTCAGAGCCAGGCCAATGGTCAAAAAGCACAGGAATCAGTCCGAGGTGAGGTACAGCAGGATAATCAGGAACGGAGTTGGTAGCCGAGCCAGAGGTCAAACACGGGAGGACGATCAAGGTACAGATGCAGAGCAGAAGAATAGTCAGGTCCAAGCCGGGGTCAATGCAGGCGGAACACAGGAATAGTCAGGCAAGCCAGGTAGTAACAGGAAGCAGGTATAACGACAGGCACAGGGAACACAGCAAGCTGATGATAATCCAGCAATCAGCATACACCAGCAGCAGGCTTAAATAGGAAATGGACCAACGTCTTGCTCCGGTATTACCTGAGGTTCCACAGGTAACGTTCCGAAAAGCACGCACTATAAAAAACTTGTTAGCACCTAGCAAAATAATAAACAAATCATCTAAATCCCCCCTTGATATTAGATCTTATTTTCATGATAGAAATGGCATATTTCAGTGTAAAAAGAGGGGGTGTCTCACGTGCCAATTTATTGCCCATGGCACCAAGACTATCACAACCAACACAGGCAAAAAATACGAGATTAGGCAATTTATCACTTGTTCCACTGATTTAGTTATATATGTTTTGCGTTGCCCGTGTGGGCTAGTCTACCTTGGTCGGACCACTCGGGCATTACGGGCTAGAGTGTGTGACCACCGTAGACTCATCTCGAAAAGGGAGCGACGAATACAGTGTGCCCCGGCATTTCTTACGTTTCCACAACAAGGACATTAGACATTTAGAGGTCTTTGTGATTGAAACGATCCCCAAGGGTACACTAACCAACAATGAGAGATTCTCCTTGCTGTGCAAGCGTGAGGTTTTTTTGGATTTATATGTTTGATTCGCTTGCCCCCAAGGGGTTGAATGAAGAACTGGAAACATGCAGTTTTGTGTAGAATTGGTGAGAGGCTGGATGTTTTTTAGAATAATAATGAAGGTATGATATGAAACCAAAAAGAATTTTTAAATAAGATTTTTTGGAGAGATTTTTAAGAGATTCTTTGTAAAACGTATTGAGTGACAACCAATGAAAATGTTTTGTTGGATTGTAAATTATGTGTTTCTAGGATTTGTACCCTGTATGTATAATTGTATATGTATATAGTATATTGTATTGTATGTTTTTCCATTGTTGGGTGTTTTGAACAACAGGGGGTTAACATTAGAGATCTTGTTCCCCCCCTCCCTCCATAATGGGATAACTATTCCTTTTTTTTTTCCCCTCCCACTGTGTCCCCTCCCTTAATTCACATTTATCTATTTAAACCTTGCGAGTTGCCTACTCCCTTGACTATGACAAAGCGCTCATGCGCGAAACGCGTCGTCAAGGCAACCCCATGACAGTGGCCCCAGCTAGAGCCATTTCACAGTGAGCCTTCATCCATCCATCCATTATTTCTGTGAAGCCGCCTCATTAACCAGCAGCGGTTTTTCTTCAGCATTATCATCTCCACCACTCCCTCCTGGTCTGGCGACTTCCGATCAGTTTCCCTGTTTGCTACATTTTTTTCATTGATTTTTATGATTTTTTATTGATTTTATGTTTTTCTGATGAACCCCAGGCCGTTTAGGCAGATGTGAGCTCCATCAGCCTGCCGGCAGCATTATTTCCCCCTTGACTAGCCTCTCAGATCCAGCATTGGTCCCTGTGCAGTGTCACCATTTTTCATTGAGGATTTTTCACCCCTGTGGAGACACCATCTGGCAGGTCAGCGGCCTGTCTCCATCCGCTGACATCCCAGCGGCTCCCCTGTGCTGACGTCATCATTCATCGCCACAGAGCTCCAGCTAGGCTGCTCTCCTCACGGCGGAGCTTTGGCTCAATCCACGCCGCGGTCATCTCACAGCCTGTTGGAGCCGGCGAGCCTCCCTGCACGATGCCAGACTCCCCAACGAACGGGGTAGCTGTGAGTGTTTTCCTTTTGCTGTGAGTAATTTGTTCCGCTCCCACCACTTCACCCATTGCCTCCTGCTGTGAGTACTGTGTTCCGCTCCTACCACCTCACCCATTGTCTTCTGTTGGGGCATTTTTTGGATGGATCTCCTGTGCTGGTCTCCTGTTGTTCTAAGGCTGACTGTCCCTCATTGCAAGTGCTCTTTACCTGTTGAAACTTAGTGTAATACTAATTAACTTTTTATTATTGTGATACTGTGGTTTTTAATATTGTGTTACTGTGGTTTTTTCTGTAACAGTTTTTTCTAACTTGGTTTTATTAATCAGTAGTCATTACTGTCACTTCACATTCATCTATTACTGGTTTATTAAATTACTTAATTTTATTCATTTATGACTGTTGCAGTTTGCTTTCAAAATATCCTGAGCGCTGGGCTTCATTTGTTTTCCTTTGTTATGATCTGTATTTACCAGCTACGGTTGGTCCAGCTGCACGGGTGGTCCCCTTTTTTCCTCCCTCTACTCTTTTGTATAAGTTATGCTATATGTATTCACAATGTCCTAGTACATGGCATGGTAAATATACAAGTCATATATTACATGTCCTGTCTGGAGCTCTCCGGGTAGTCTACCATTGGCGCTGGGTTATTGCCGTGTGGTTTTTTTTTTAGGCAAAAAGGGAGGCAATGATTACCGCATTGCGCGCACGTTAGCTGGTGCGCACCTGTGTGTGCCCGTCGTCGTGCGCCTACATGTGCACAGATTCACCTGGCGCCACCATGATGGACACTGGCAGAATTACCTGTCCTACAGCTATTACCCTGACACTAGTGCAATACGAAGGGATTCCTGGAGAGGGCATTATGACAGAGTGTCCCTCTATGAACTTTTTTGCCTACTTCTGGGTCTAACCACGTAAGAGTTTTCTGCAGTGTTCAGCTTTGGAAGTGGTTAGTGGGGATTTATTAAATAGTTAAACTTGATAGTTTAAGGTTGGGTGTTTTTTTTGCTCTTTTATATATTTAAGTTTTATTTTTCGGAGTGTAAAGGTGGGGAATTGTTATTTTTCATAAGAAATACCATTGGTGTTCAGCTTAACCTCAAAATGAGGCTTGATGTCCAACTGAGCCTATTGATGTTAAAATGAGGCTTGATGTTTAACTTAGTCTTTGAGTATCAGAACGAGGCTTGGTTTTGATCTTATGTATAAAAGGCGATGACGCAGTACGTCGCCCGTGCCCCAGGTCGACGGCAATCTCTGACGAAACGCGTAGGGAAAACAACGTGCTGACGTCATAGTGACTTACGAGTCCCGGAAGCGAGGGTGCTCGTTGCATGTTTTTTTTACTGGCCGGTGTTTTATCATTTCTACATGTATGAGAGATATAAATTGTTGGATTTACACAATGTGGAGTTTTCTTTACTACTTTTGAGTGGAACATCCTAACAACGGGAGTGAGAGAGATCGCCTGCAGGACCACATATCTTTGGCCAAATTGCAACCTAAAGGCCCTGGCGGGGTAATCATTACTGGCCTTTTTTAAGGTCCAGTACATCTGGTAAGCAGGCATTTTTTATCACCGCTGGAGGTTTTATTTGCACAAGGGATTGAAGGGGACTATACTGTGTCCGGAAGTCTGCATATGGACTACGAATCTCAACTTTTTTTTCTCCCATATACCACCGCCACCAAGTCTCCTGGACTAGCTGCTCCTCCTTCTGCTT
The DNA here is from genome assembly GCF_042186555.1 of Aquarana catesbeiana. Classification (NCBI taxonomy): domain Eukaryota; kingdom Metazoa; phylum Chordata; class Amphibia; order Anura; family Ranidae; genus Aquarana; species Aquarana catesbeiana. The sequence goes on from NC_133331.1 coordinate 305,254,143, forward strand.
TTCAGAAGTTCCACCAAACACCTGCGAGGCCTCACATATTCGTGGTCCAGACCCAGTCCCTGGGAAGCTCCATTATACAGTGGGACCTGAGTAAGGGTCCTTACCACTGAGAAGGGCACACCAAAGGCATAAAGTCACCCCTTCAACAGAACCTCCATCACCGTTCACAACCACCAAGTCTCCTGAACTGGCTGCTCTTCCTGTTTTGCAGAAGTTCTTGTAGACGCGTATCACACAGTACAATTGTGCTTAATTGCATGATTAAGCACAATTGTATTGTGTGATACACAGTCTTGTAGACGCGTATTGGTGTCTTTTGATGTCATTTTGGTGATCAATAAACAGCAATTGGATTTTCATCAATATGCAGCCATTTCTTCTTTACTTCACCTGATCGTTGTGGTAGCCTCTGATCTGCTGCCCTGATCAGTCACCGCGAAGCCCGTTTTTCCCTTTTTGTGAATGGAGAGGTGAGATACATTGTATCTTTCTCTTTCCTTGCAGAAAGGAGAAAAAGAAAATACCTAGATCAATGTTTAATCTGCCAGAGTTAGTGTTTGGGTCAAGTAAGGGTCAAAGGTAAGAAAGAAAATGGTCACACACCGGAGCTGCAAAATTGCTTGATGATAATCTTTATTGTCAAAAGCCAGACAGGTTACAGGGATTGCAGTCGACGCGTTTCACAAGAGTGTAGCTTGCCTTGTTCACAACATCGATTTACTCTCCAGGCAGGCTATTTAAGGTGATCACCTGAATCAGGCTACACCCAAAACCACCTGTTCTGGAGAAGCAGCTCATGAAAACATAAAAATCTCAACTGATATGTATAAAAACATTTCATTGATTAAAAAAAAAAAACACAAAAAACAGCAACAAAAAATAGACAAAAACAAAACAAAAAAAGAAAACTAGAATTAACCCAAAAGAATCCACCTGATAAACACACACATGTATACATTGTAAATAAGTAGTGGATAAAAAAAAAGGTTAAGGGTCAATCAACAGTTCCACCTGGAAAAGCCATTGTACATTTGTCAAAGGAATCAGCAAGTGGGTTCTCTCTGATGTCTCCGCCTTATTTTTCATGTAATCCATTTCCCGAAGTCTAAATGCAATGAGGCCGCTCTGCGGTGTGAATTCTCTGGTGTTCCACAAGGTTTCCTTTCATAGTGAAACATTTCCCACACCCTGAACATGAATAGGGACGCTCACCTGTGTGAATTCTCTGGTGTTGAACAAGGACTCCTTTATAAGAGAAAGATTTCCCGCACGCTGGACATGCATAAGGGCGTTCACCTGTGTAAATTCCAGTGGTGTCTAAGAAGATCCCTTTTCCCAGTGAAAGATTTCTCGCACTCTGAACATGAATAAGGACGCTCACCTGTGTGAGTTTTCTGATGTCTAATAAGATTTTGTTTATTAAGGAAACATTTCCCGCACTCTGAGCAAGGGAAAGGACGCTCGCCCGTGTGAATTTTCTGGTGTACAACAAGTTGTCCTTTATGAGGGAAACTTTTCCCACACTCTGAACATGAAAAAGGACGCTCACCCGTGTGTATTCTCAGATGTCTATGAAGGTCTTTTCTTTCAATGAAACATTTCCCGCAGTCTGAGCAAGGGAAAGGACGCTCACCTGTGTGAATTTTCCGGTGTACAACAAGCTGATTTTTCTCAGTGAAACATTTTCCGCACTCTGAACATGGATAGGGGCGCTCCCCCGTGTGAATTCTCTGATGTCTAAGAAGGTTTTCTTTTTTAAGGAAACCTTTCCCGCACTCCGAACAAGAGAAAGGACGCTCACCCGTGTGAATTCTTTGATGGGAAACCAGGGCTGATTTCTGAACGAAACTTTTTTTGCACTCTGAACATGAAAACGGACGCTTGCCTGTGTGAATTCTCTGGTGTACAATAAGTTGTTGTTTCTCAGTGAAACATTTCCCGCACTCTAAACATGGATAGGGACGCTCACCAGTGTGAATTCTCTGGTGCCTGCGAAGGGTTTTGTTTTCAGTGAAACATTTCCCGCACTCTGAACATGGATAGGGACGCTCACCAGTGTGAATTTTCTGGTGCCTGCGAAGGTTTTTGTTTTCAGTGAAAGATTTCCCGCACTCTGAACACGACAATGAACGTTCTCCTGTGTGAGCCCTCTTATGGCTTAAAGAAGATCTCTGGGGATTGGATGGATGTGGTGATCTGTCAGCATTGCGGGAACTTGGATGGACATCTGAAGTCATATTATGGGATTTATCAGAAGGTTCCTCAGGATTAGAAGGATCTATTGATCTTAGATGGACATCTGAAGTCATAGTATGGGATTTCTCAGAAGGTTCCTCAGGATTAGAAGGATCCATTGATCTTAGATGGACATCTGAAGTCATAGTATGGGATTTATCAGAATTTTCCTCAGGATTAGAAGGATCCATTGATCTTAGATGGACATCTGAAGTCATAGTATGGGATTTATCAGAAGGTTCCTCAGGATTAGAAGGATCCATTGATCTTAGATGGACATCTGAAGTCATAGTATGGGATTTCTCAGAAGGTTCCTCAGGATTAGAAGGATCTGTGGATCTTGTCAACCAGTAAGTGTTCACTTTCTGAGAATATTGTGGAATGTCAGTATCTTCTGCCTTACAATCTGGAGATATAATAAGATGTCCCTCCGATGTATTTATATTCCAGAAACACCGTCCATCTGCTGGAAAGCAATATTTAATATAAGTCATATCTGTTCTCATACATCTTGTATTCAGAAGTCATATGTATACACTGGGCAAGATGGTCAGAGAGAGAAAACATATTACAAGGGTGAAAAGAAAATGTGAAAAAAAAATTAAACCATTTAACCAACAAATGCCAGTTCGATTGCCGGAGTAATCATCTAGGTAAGGAAAACTCCAACTACGGCGGCCCATGTTTGAGAGCCTCACAATAAGTACAACAGGGTCACATGCAGCCCTCAAGTTCTACATTGTCTCTGATACGTCAGTTGGATAAAGATAAAAAATTGTAGATAAAGCCTTTACATGGTGTACAGTATCTCCACCTCATTTGTTGGGAACATGACATTATATTGAGGAATGGAGATGGACCTTTCATATGGTGTACAGTATCTCCTCCTCATTTGTTGGGAACATGACATTATATTGAGGAATGGAGATGGACCTTTCATATGGTGTACAGTATCTCCTCCTCATTTGTTGGGAACATGACATTATATTGAGGAATGGAGATGGACCTTTCATATGGTGTACAGTATCTCCTCCTCATTTGTTGGGAACATGACATTATATTGAGGAATGGAGATGGACCTTTCATATGGTGTACAGTATCTCCTCCTCATTTGTTGGGAACATGATGTTATATTGATGAATGGAGATGGACCTTTCATAGTCTTCCACAGGAACTTGTTCTAGCAGACTGGAAGAGCTTCTAATATTTGTAAGAATCATTGTAGAATGTTGATCTGGGGAATTATCTGTCTTTTGGAACAAAGAAGGAACTCTTTTAACTTAATGAATTATGGAAACACTTTATGTTTTATTTTTTATTTTTTTTATTTTTTTTTTTTTTATTTTTTAGTATTTTTTATTTTTTTAGCTTTTTGTCCTCCTCTGGATCAACTGCCACAATGGATTTTTGTTTACTCAATGGACATATGGTATATGACTTACTTGTGTCCATATGTAGAGATGGTTCCTCCTGTTTACTTTTCATAATCATCTCCCCCTCCTCCATAGACTGCTGATCTCCACTCACCAACCTCTCTTCTTCTTCCTCTTTATGCTCAACTTTGATGTCTTTCTGTTCTTCATTCTAAATTCCAGAGATGATAAAATATAACATCTGGAAACACTGCTGCTAATAAGAGATGACATAGAAGAATGTCCTCTTATAGAATTATTTTTGAGTTTTTTCCAGTCCCATCTACCTGATCATTCTCTGTATAGTGGTGACCTTCCCATGTAGAATTCTGGGAATACAGAGGACAACCCTCCTCCATAGACTGCTGATCTCCACTCACCAACGTCCCTTCTTCTTCCTCTTTAACCTCAACATAGGCGTGCGCACGGGGTGTGCCGGGTATGCCTGGGCACACCCTAATCACCCCGTGCTGTCTCCACAGATTTGCCCCAAAATGCTGCATCCAAGAGTGTGTGTGGCCCGCACAGACACGGCATGCAGGGAGAGGCACCAGCTGTCAAAATGTCAGGGTGATGTCGGGGGTGGGAGGGACAGAAGGGCCATGAAACACCAGCCAATGGGATGGGGTCTGGGCGGGCCGCTACATTTATGTGGCCCCGCCCCCTCTCTGAAGCAACTGAAACATTGGCTGGTGTTTATAGCGCTTGGTCCCGCCCACCCCTGACATCGCGGCTGAGTTGTAAGTCACCACAACTCAGCCGTGATGTCGGGGGTGGGCGGGACCAAGCGCCAACACCAGCCAATGATTGGGCTGCTTCAGAGAGGGGGCGGAGCCAGAGAAATGTAGCAGCCCGCCCAGACCCATCTTTTGGCTGGTGTTTGGTAACTGTTCAGTCCCGCCCACCACCAACATCACCGCTGACTTTTAACAGCTGGTCTCTCTCCCTGCATGTAGTGTCATTATCTGACAGTTTCATACACTGAACAGCTCTGGAAATTCTCACCATCTCCTGAATGTGAAACTCCCCCTCTCCCCTATCTGTGCCACCCAATGCTGCCAATCAGTGCCAACCAATGCTGCCTATCAGTGCCAAGCAATGCTGCCTATCAGTGCAAACCAATGTTGCCTATCCGTGCCAACCAATTCTGCCTATCAGTGCCAACCAGTGCAAACCAATGCTGCCTATCAGTGCCAACCAATGCTGCCTATCAGTGCCAACCAGTACTGCCTATCCATGCCAGTGCCGCTTATCAGTGCCAACCAATTCTGCCTATCAGTGCCAACCAGTGTAAACCAGTGCTGTCAATCAGTGCCAACCAATGCTGCCAATCAGTGCCAATTAGTGCCCATCAGTGCTGCCAATCAGTGCCCATCAGTGCTGCCTATCAGTGCCACCTATCAGTGCCCATCATTGCTGCCAGTCAGTGCTGCCTATCAGTGCCAGTTTCCATCAGTGCTGCCAATCAGTTCTGCGAATCAGAGCCTATCAGTGGCCATAGGTGCTACCAATCAGAGCCTATTAGTGATGCATATCAGTGCCAATCAGTGCCGCCCATCAGTGCCACCTATCAGTGCACAAGAGTGCTATCAATTAATGCCCATCAACGCTGTCAATCAGTGCAGCCTATTAGTGCCCATCACTGCTGCCTTAGCAGGGATGGTGCAAACCCCTCTACAGATAATTGCAATACAAATTACCTTCAAGTGCAACAACTTTTTAGTTGGGAGGTTCACACCATTATAGCACTTTGAAATTTTTATTTTTTAGAGCGTTACACTTATTTGTATGTTTTAGTTACGGTTATAATGTGATTTTTTTGCACTTGAAGTTAAATTTCCACCACCCTTGCTCATCCATGTCTTTATGGACCTTGCTTTGTGCACTGGTGGGCAGTCATGTTGGAACAGGAAGGGGCCATCCCCAAACATTTCCCACAAAGTTGGGAGCATGAAATTGTCCAAAATGTCTTGGTATTCTGACGTCTTAAGAGTTCCCTTCACTGGAACTAAGGGGCCAAGCCCAACCCCTGAAAAACAACCCCACACCATAATCCCCCTCCACCAAATGATTTGGACCAGTGCACAAAGCAAGGTCCATAAAGACATGGATGAGCGAGTTTGGGGTGGAGGAACTTGACTGACCTGCACAGAGTCCTGACCTTAACCCGATAGAACACCTTTGGGATGAAGCCAGGCCTTCTCATCCAACATCAGTACCTGACCTCATAAATGCCCTTCAGGAAGAATGGTCAAACATTCCCATAGACACAATCCTAAACCTTGTGGACGGCCTTCCCAGAAGAGTTGAAGCTGTTATAGCTGCAAAGGGTGGGCCAACTCAATATTGAACCCTACGGACTAAGACGGCATTAAAGTTCATGTGCGTGTAAAGGCAGGTGTCCCAATACTTTTGACAATATCGCTCTCTCTAGTATATATATATATATATATATATATACACACATATACACACGTATGTGTGCTTGAGCTTTCAGGTGCACACCCTAATGCAATATGCTGCGCACGCCTATGAACCTCAACCTTAAGGCCCCTTTCACACTGGGGCGGTGGGGGCGTCGGCGGTAAAACAGCGCTATTTTTAGCGCTGCTTTACTGTCCTTTTAGCGGCGGTATTCGGCCGCTAGCGGTGCGGTTTTAACCCCCGCTGGCGGCCGAAAAACGGTTAAAACCGATCGCATAGCGCCGCTATAGCCGCGCTGCCCCATTGATTTTAATGGGCAGGAGCGGTGAATACACCGCTCCTTCACCGCTCCAAAGATGCTGTTTGCAGGAGTTTTTTCTCTCTCCTGCCAGCGCACCGCTTCAGTATGAAAGCCCTCGGGCTTCTACACTGAATAAACAGCAGCGACAGTTTTAGGTCGGTTTCCAGGCGCTATTTTTAGCGCAATAACGCCTGCAAACCGCCCCAGTGTGAAAGGGCTCTAATGCGTTTTAGTTTTTCACCCCAAACCCCAAAGATGAAAGAATACATTTGTAAAAAGGAGCAAGAGATGACATATAGGAATGTTACCCCATACCGCAAATATACTTTTAGTTCTACATGCTCAGTCCCACCTACCTGATGATGGTGAGGGATGGTGTGACCTTCCTGTGTGGAATCCCGGGAATACAGAGAACGGGGACATCTCTCTGGTGGGTTCCTGGTATTAGGTGGTTCCATCATATCCTTGTGTCCTTCTGAAATCTCCTCCATCACTCCATACTCCTCATCCTCCTCTTTATACTCTTCTTTAACATCAATATTATCATCCACAAGATTTCCACTCTGTATATATAATAAAACACACACTGTAACGAACATGATTGTTTAAAAATAATCACAAGGGATTGTTCCTCATCTACCTGATGATGGTGAGGGATGGTGTGATCTTCCAGTGTGGAATCCCGGGAATACAGAGGAGGAGGACATCTCTCTGGTGGGTTCCCATTACTGGATCCATCTGTAGGAAACACACACAGTGACTGAATACATTGTTTCTATGTGTTTATCAGATGATGGGGGATCTAGGTGGACCCTCCGTACTGCTCTCTCCTTTACAATAAAGTCTCCTCTTACCCGGTGATGTGAGGAGCGGCTGATTCTCCATCATGACGTCCTTGTAGAGATCCTTGTGTCCTTCTAAATACTCCCACTCCTCCATGGAGAAATAGACAGTGACATCCTGACACCTCAGAAAAATCAGGAGATATAATTAGGATGTATCAGGTCTATAAACCAGAGGCTCTGGATGGACAGTTGGATAAATGGCTCTATATTTAGGATGTATCTGGTCTATAAACCAGAGGCTCTGGATGGACAGTTGGTTAAATGGCTCAATATTTAGGATGTATCTGGTCTATAAACCAGAGGCTCTGGATGGACAGTTGGATAAATGGTTCAATATTTTGGATGTATCTGGTCTATAAACCAGAGGCTCTGGATGGACAGTTGGTTAAATGGCTCTATATTTAGGATGTATCCGGTCTATAAACCAGAGGCTCTGGATGGACAGTTGGATACGTGACTTCCATATTTAGGATGTATCCGGTCTATAAACCAGAGGCTCTGGATGGACAGTTGGATAAATGGCTCTATATTTAGGATGTATCCGGTCTATAAACCGGAGGCTCTGGATGGACAGTTGGATAAATGGTTCTATATTTAGGATGTATCTGGTCTATAAACCAGAGGCTCTGGATGGACAGTTGGATAAATGGCTCTATAGATGCAGAATGTGCCCTTACTATAATGCATAGCAGACATCACAGTGACTATGGAAGAAGAGGACGGACATGACGGGGGGGATTACTGGGTGTAAATATAAAATAATATCTTATTACCTCCTCTACTGCCAGCTCCAGCAATGTCTCCTCTCTACTTCCTTCCCACTCTTTTACCAGGAACTTCCTGGTTATGCTCCAAAAACACTTCCTGTCTGTAGCCTACATCACTTCCTGTCTGTAGCCTAGATCACTTCCTGTCTGCAGTCTACATCACTTCCTGTCTGTAGCCTAGATCACTTCCTGTCTGCAGCTTACATCACTTCCTGTTTGTTCCAAGTGACATCGCCACCTTGTGTTGAAGATAAATACTGCAGCCTACGTTAGGGTTTCATCATTTTGCCCGCTGCTTTGTGGTCCATTCCTCTATTATGTTCCATCCATCAGAAAATGTGTTTTATGTTCAGCCACCAGATACTTTTTATATATTTTGATATAGCTGTCATTTCTTTTTTATGTTCTAGCGTTTTTTTGGATTTTTTTTTTTTTTTTTTTTAGATTTTTTTCAGGATTTTCTCTTTCCGCAGTCAGTAATGCCTCATTTCCACTGAGCGGATCGGTTCGGTTCGGTACGGTACGCTATTTTGGGTGTTTCCATTATGAAAGCGGCCCATACAACTGAACTAAACCGCTCCATTCAGGGTCCTGCTTCAGATGTGGGGCCATAGAAAATGGAACGGTTTGGTTAGGGCGGAGCTACGATACATTCCACTGATTGGCTGACAGAAAACCCTCTGCTATGCTATACTGAGGCATTTTTTCTAAACCCAGTATGGCCCCTTGTGGTCCCACTTGCAGTGGAAACGCTCACCAGAATAGACCGAACCATTCTAGGCCATTCAAACTGTACCGACCCGAACCGATCCGCTCAGTGGAAACGAGGCATTAGTCTACCGATAAGATGATCTTTTGATCGTATTAAAGGTTTGGATGAATTTGAATATCCATTTCAGTTGAATTGGCTGGTTAGGTTGAAATACAGACATGTGGAAGTGGTCCGTTTCCCCAATAAAGGGTTCCTCTGCTAACCATTACCAGTTCCGCTTTCCCCGCTATAAACATTTTGGATGTGACGTCGAGCGCTGATCTCCAATCCCAGTTGACGCCTCCTGAGGGGAAACGCGTTGGGTGGAGACAGCGGTGACGTCAGGACGCGTGGTCCGTGCTTAGAGTGAATGAATGTATTCTCTCTTGATAAGAGGAGATTAAGGGGGGATATGATCTCCATGGACAAATACATAAGTGGTCCATATAGAGAACCTGGTGTTGAGATATTCAGTTTAAGGTCATCACAGAGGAGAAGGGGACACTCTTTACGTCTGGAGGAAAAGAGATTTCATCTCCAAATACGGAAAGATTTCTTCACAGTAAGAGCTGTGAAAATATGGAATAGACTCCCTCCAGGGGTGGTTCTGGCCAGCTCAGTAGATTGCTTTAAAAAATGGCCTGGATTCTTTCCTAAATGTACATAATATAACTGTGTACTGACATTTATAGGTAAAGTTGATCCAGGGAATATCTGATTGGCTCTCGGGGGATCAGAAAGGAATTTTTTCCCCCTGCTGGAGCAAATTGGATCATGCTTTGGTGGAGTTTTTTTGCCTTTGCCCCTTTTATTGGTTGAACTAGATGGACTTGTGTCTTTTTTTTTTTCAACCAGACTAATTATGTATTACAACAAGGTGTAGCAAAAGCTGAGAGATAGTTTTGTGGTTTTATTGAATTTTAGATTTATTATATATATATATTTCTCAGCCTAAAATCAAATTTAGGGCTGCAGCTAACGATTATTTTCATAATCGATTAATCGGCCGATTATTTTTTCGATTAATCGGATAAAATCATTAAAAAAAAAAAAAATGTGTTTATTTAAAATAATAATGACAAAACGGAGTGTTACACTCAAACTGTAAATTCCTCATTCATTAGTGACAATGCAGTGAGGGGTCTGGCCCTGAATGGGGGAGGGGACCGTACTGGAGGGATGGAGGGAGTTAGCTAGTTTGGAGACCAAGCGTTAGAGGGAGTAGGTTGGGTGGGAGTTTGGAAGAGAGAGGCATGTGGGAGAGGAACCGGACCAGAGGGGGTTGCGATAGAAAGGGAGTTTGGTTGGACAAAGAACCAGACCCAAAAGGGGGGGGGGAGTGGGCTGGGTCAAGGGAGCGGACCATAGCGGGCTGGAGGAACCGGACCGGAGTGTGGGAAGGAGTAGTGGCAGCTCCAGACCAGAGTGTGGGTGGGAGAGGTCTGTGTATTCCTCAAACTGACACCAATGATGGGGCACTATTCCCCCCCAGGAACACCAATGATGGGGCACTATTCCCCCCCAGGAACACCAATGATGGGGCACTATTCCCCCCCAGGAACACCAATGATGGGGCACTATTCCCCCCAGGAACACCAATGATGGGGCACTATTCCCCCCCAGGAACACCAATGATGGGGCACTATTCCCCCCCAGGAACACCAATGGTGGGGCACTATTCCCCCCCAGGAACACCGATGATGGGGCACTATTCCCCCCCTCAGGAACACCAATGATGGGGCACTATTCCCCCCCCCCAGGAACACCAATGATGGGGCACTATTCCCCCCAGGAACACCAAAGGTGGGGCACTATCCCCCCCCGGGAACACCAATGATGGGGCACTATCCCCCCCCATGAACACCAATGATGGGGCACTATTCCCCCCCAGGAACACCAATGATGGGGCACTATTCCCCCCCAGGAACAGCAATGATGGGGCACTATCCCCCCAGGAACAGCAATGATGGGGCACTACCCCCCCAGAACAGCAATGATGGGGCACTACCCCCCCAAGGAGCAGCAATGATGGGGCATTGCTGGGACACTTTTCCCCCCCAGGAACACCAGTGATGGGGCACTTGTCCTTCCATAAATACCAAGATGAATGCTTTGCCAGGTTCACTATCTTTTAAAAGCAAGCTGCTACCTTATCGCAGCTCAGCGCACACGTGACCGACTGCTTCTCTCCTCTCTCTCTCTCTTTTCGCTCGGGGCAGCAAAGCGAGCGTGGCTGAGAATACCGCGCTGACGTCAGCAGGGAGGAGGAGAGAGGCGGACATGCCTGGTCACATGAGAGCCGCCACGAGAGGTATACAGCGGCGCCGGCTTATTACACAGGTGATTGTAACACTCGGACGGAGGCGGGACTGAAAGGCAGGGAAGATGGTGCGTGCCGTTCGCAGACCAACTAATCGATAATGATAATCGTTGACAACGATTTTCATTATCGATTATTATCGATTTTATCGATTAATCTTTTTAGCCCTAATCAAATTAGGCGATTTAATACTATAATTCACCGGCCACCACCTGCCACTAAGTCTCCTGAACTGACTGCTCCTCCTTTTTTGCAGAAGTTCCACCAAACACCTGCGAGGCCTCACGTATTCCTGGCCCAGACCCTGTCCCTGGGAAGCTCCACTCTGCAGTGGGCCCTGAGTAAGGGTCCTTACCACTGAGAAGGGCAGACCAAAGGCAAAAAGTCACGCCTCCAACATAACCTCCATCCCCGGCTACCACCGCCACTAAGTCTCCTGGAATAGCTGCTCCTCCTTCTGCTTTGCAGAAGTTCCACCAAACACCTGCGAGGACTTACATATTCGTGGTTCAGACCCTGTCCCTGTGAAGCTCCGTTCTGCAGTGGGCCCTGAGATGGGGTCCTTATCACTGAGAAGGGCAGACCAAAGGAATAAAGTCACCCCTCCAACAGAACCTCCATCACCGGCCACCACCGCCACTAAGTCTCCTGAACTAGCTGCTCCTCCTTCTGCTTTGCAGAAATTCCACCAAACACCTGCGAGGACTTACATATTCGTGGTTCAGACCCTGTCCCTGTGAAGCTCCGTTCTGCAGTGGGCCCTGAGATGGGGTCCTTATCACTGAGAAGGGCAGACCAAAGGCAAAAAGTCAGGCCTCCAACAGAACCTCCATCACCGGCCACCACCGCCACTAAGTCTCCTGAACTAGCTGCTCCTCCTTCTGCTTTGCAGAAATTCCACCAAACACCTGCGAAGCCTTACATATTCGTGGCCCAGACCAAGTCATGAAGTCATCCCTCCAACAGAACCTCCGTCCCCGGCCACCACCACTACTAATTTTTTTAGTATTACTACATTTTTATTTTCAATAATTACACCGCTCATGATGACTCTGACAAGCATTCTAGTGCAATATGAAGGGATTCCTGGAGAGGGCAGTATGGCAGAGTGTCCCTCTATGAACTTTTTGCCTACTTTCGGGTCTAACCACGTAATACTTTTCTGCAGTGTTCAGCTTTGGAAGTGGTTAGTGGGGATTTATTAAATAGTTAAACTTAATAGTTTAAGGTTGGGTGTTTTTTGCTCTTTTATATATTTAAGTTTTATTTTTCAGCGAGTAATGCCCTGTACACACGGACGGACTTTCCGACGGAAAATGTTCGATGGGAGCTTGTTGTCGGAAATTCCGACCGTGTGTGGGCTCCATCGGACTTTTTCCATAGGAATTTCTGACACACAAAGTTTGAGAGCAGGATATAAAATTTTCCGACAACAAAATCCGTTCGCGTAAATTCCGATCGTGTGTAGAAAAATCCGACGCACAAAGTGCCACGCATGCTCAGAATAAATTATGAGATGAAAGCTATTGGCTACAGCAACGTTTATAGTCCCGACGTACGTGTTTTACGGCACCACGTTCAGAACGATCGGATTTTCCAACAACTTTGTACGACCGTGTGTATGCAAGACAAGTTTGAGCCAACATCCGTCTGAAAAAATCCATGGATTTTGTTGTCGGAATGTCCGATCAATGTCCGACCGTGTGTACGGGGCATAAAGGTGGTGAATTGTTATTTCGTAAGAAATACCATTGGTGTTCAGCTTAACCTCAAAATGAGGCTTAATGTCCAACTGAACCTATTGATGTTAAAATGAGGCTTGATGTTTAACTGAGTTTTCGAGTATCAGAACGAGGCTTGGTTTTGATCTTATGTATAAAAGGCGATAAAGCAGTATGTCGCCCGTGCCCCAGGACGACTTCAATGTCTGACGAAACGCGTAGGGCAAATGACGTGCTGACGTCATCGCGACTTACGAGTCCCGGAAGCGAGGGTGCTCGTTGCATGTTTTTTTACCGATCAGTGTTTTATCATTTCTACATGTATGAGAGATGTTTTTAAACAAATAAATCATTGGATTTACACGATGTGGAGTCTTCTTTACTATTTTTGAGTGGGACATCCTAACAACGGGAGTGAGAGAGATCGCCTGCAGGACCACATATCTTTGGCCGAATTGCAACCTAAAGGCCCTGGCGGGGTAATCATTACTGGCCTTTTTTAAGGTCCAGTACATCTGGAAAGCAGGCATTTTTTATCACCGCTGGCGGTTTTCATTGCACAGGGGATTGAAGGGGACTATACTGTGTCCGGAAGTCTGCATATGGACTACGAATCTCAACTTTTTTTTCTCCCATATACCACCGCCACCAAGTCCCCTGGACTAGCTGCTCCTCCTTCTGCTTTGCAGAAGTTACACCAAACACCTGCGAGGCCTCACATATTCGTGGTCCAGATCCAGTCCCTGGGAATATCCATTTTGCAGTGGGCTCTGAGTAAGGGTTCTTACCACTGAGAAGGGCACACCAAAGGCATGAAGTCACCCCTTCAACAGAACTTCTGTCACCGGCCACCACCACCAATAAGTCTCCTGAACTAGATGCTCCTCTTTCTGCTTTGCAGAAGTTCCACCAAACACCTGCGAGGCCTCACATATTCGTAGTTCAGACACAGCTCCTGGGAAGTGCACCGTTCTGCAATGGGCCCTGAGATAGGGTCCTTACCACTGAGAAGGGCAGAGTCATAAAGTCACCCCTCCAACAGAACCTCCATCACAGGCCACCACCACCACTAAGTCTCCTGAACTGGCCGCTCTTCCTGTTTTGCAGAAGTTCTTGTAGACGCGTATCACACAGTACGATTGTGCTTAATTACATGATTAAGCACAATTGTACTGTGTGATACACAGTCTTGTAGACGCGTATTGGTGTCTTTTGATGTAATTTTGGTGATCAATAAAGGGCAATTGGATTTTCATCAATATGCAGCCATTTCTTCTTTACTTCACCTGATCGCTGTGGTAGCCTCTGATCTGCTACCCCGATCAGTCACCGTGAAGCCCGCCCCCCGTGTTTTTCTCTTTTTGTGAATGGAGAGGAAAGATACATTGTATCTTTCTCTTTCCTTGCAGAAAGGAGAAAAAGAAAATACCTAGATCAATGTTTAATCTGCCAGAGTTAGTGTTTGGGTCAAGTAAGGGTCAAAGGTAAGAAACAAAATGGTCACACAACGGAGCTGCAAAATTGCTTGATGAGAATCTTTATTGTCAAAAGCCAGACAGGTTACAGGGATTGCAGTCGACGCGTTTCACAAGAGTGTAGCTTGCTTTGTTCACAACATCGATTTACTCTCCAGGCAAGCTATTTAAGGTGATCACCTGAATCAGGCTACACCCAAAACCCCTGCTCTGGAGAAGCAGCTCATGAAAACATAAAAATCTCAACCGATATGTCTAAAAACATTTCATTGATTAAAAAAAAAAAAGCAACCACAAAAAACAGCAACAAAAAATAGATAAAAACAAAACAAAACAAAAAACTAGAATGAACCCAAAAGAATCCACCTGATAAACACACACATGTATACATTGTAAATAAGTAGTGGATAAAAAAAAAGGTCAAAAGGTCAATGTCAATATATTTTGGGCAGGGTTTTTTTTTTTTTTTTTTTAACTTAGCATCAGTGTCGGTGTGTTTTAGGTAGGACAAAAAAAAGGTAAAAAAATCGCCCACTACTGTTTCTGGGTTGTACTACGGGTACAAACAATAACTAACATACACATATGTGGTATCGCTGCGATCGCCAGGCGCAGGAGAATTTATTTTGCATTGTTCCTTGGTGGTAGGTTATGGAAGCAACAAGAAATATACAGCTAATGTAAAATAAATTTATTTTTATTTTTTTTTATTATTTTGGGCCAGTTTTCCTTTGATAATAAATTAAAAAAATAAATAAATCAGGCGATATCCATAACCATTTACCACAAAATAAAAGCCCAATTTGTCCTGAAAAAAATGCAGTACAATCCACCTGGAAGCACAAAAGTAGTTTTGATGATACGTACGGGTTTTGCTAACACATGTCAAAGTTGCAAAATTGGGCTGAAGCATTTAGATTTGTTTTACCCTTAGACGTTAAGGGGTTAACGTCCCATAATTGCCAGCTTTTTTTTTTTTACATTTTAGCTGGGGGAATCCCGCTGTCAGCTGAAAGAACTGAGCCTGAAAGTATCGGTTTCAGGTATCAGAGCATTTGCTGTGTACCAATACTCATGCAAATGCTTAGTATCGGCACTTACTTATACTGGTTTATATTTATTTCTTTTTTGTTATTATTATTGTTATACCAAGTTATGTTTATTTTTCTCTCTGCAGGAAGAGAGAGAGAAAACACAAATGTATCTCTCTCTCCTCCATTCGGAGAGAGAGAAAACACGGGGAGTGGGCTTCACAGTGACTGATCACTGGGATAGTCAATCAGAGGCTATCACAATGATCAGGTGACCCGGAAACCGGGAGTTCCGGATACCAATAGGGAGTTTGGGACCCGGGGCTCCCAGTGAGATTGTGGTCCCTGCGGCACCCTCCCAGCACAAAGACAGATATGCATATATGCGGCCCCCACGGAAAAATGCCCAGTCCACTGAGGCTGCATATATGTGAAGGAAGGGGTTAAATATCCGTCATGTTCAATTCTAGTAAATTTACACATCAAAAAAAAAAGGGCTGGTATTGGCTCTTGATCTGCTCGGATAGGTTTGGAGGGCAGGAGGCGCTGGTTGGTGGACAGAAGCACCTAAGCGGGGTGCCGGACGGTTCCGTCACCGGGAACTTCATGTTATATTGAGGAATGGAGATGGACCTTTCATATGGTGTACAGTATCTCCTCCTCATTTGTTGGGAACATGACGTTATATTGAGGAATGTAGATGGACCTTTCAGATGGTGTACAGTATCTCCTCCTCATTTGTTGGGAACATGACATTATATTGAGGAATGTAGATGGACCTTTCAGATGGTGTACAGTATCTCCTCCTCATTTGTTGGGAACATGACGTTATATTGAGGAATGGAGATGGACCTTTCGTATGGTGTACAGTATCTCCTCCTCATTTGTTGGGAACATGACATTATATTGAGGAATGGAGATGGACCTTTCATATGGTGTACAGTATCTCCTCCTCATTTGTTGGGAACATGACATTATATTGAGGAATGGAGATGGACCTTTCATAGGGTGTACAGTATCTCCACCTCATTTGTTGGGAATGTGACAGGCCTAACCAGGACAGAGGCTTTTTGGAGAGGACTAAAGGCAAGCCTCCTGCCCACTGACTGTGGGGCCCTGGCATTTGAGAAGCTACAAGCATTTAGAAAGATGTCCCGTTATATATTACAAAAGGACATTATTACATTGAACAGTCAAGGAAGCCATGATGGTCTCTGCCAACTTAAAACTCAGTGAGCAGATGTATGTAAAAAGAAAGCCGGTTAATGAGATTAGGACAGGCCTGGGTCTTCTTGAATACTGTTGCCGGACAGTCTGGGATCCCTGATTAATCAAAGCATTGTCTAGGTGTGAATTCCCATTGTTAATTGAGTCACCTATTGTTTTTGTCTGTTGACTAAATTGGCTAACTCTTGGAGGTTTTTATGATGTGTTTAGACTTGTGTCATCATTAGCTCGTTATCTAACCATGGTGTGATGTTTTGGGTAAGATTTGGTTTTATTGTTCATGTGGTGATTGCCCTACTTTTGAAGTGTATAAAAACCCCTATTTCTGTTCAATAAACGGTCATTCCTTTGGTTCTACCTCAACATCTTGTCTGTGTACGATGTTTGGGGTAAAAGGGCTGGTATAAGGTCCCGGTCTGCTGGAACGGTTTGGAGGGCAGGAGGCACTGTTTGGCGGAAGCACCGAAGAGGGGTGCCAACGCGTTCCGTCACAAAATAGAAGAAGACTCGGCCCATCAAACTCCACCTATAAATGAAATATCACTTCTGCCGGTATGGACCCCTCGAATAAACAATTTCTTGTCCTCCAGATGTTCTATGGACTCAACAGTTCCACCTGGAAAAGTCATTGTATATTTGTCAAAGGAATCAGCAAGTGGGTTCTCTCTGATGTCTCTGCTTTATTTTCTATGTAATCTATTTCCCGAACTGTGTCTTTTCTGGTGTTTCAGAAGGTTTCCTTTATGATTGAAAGATTTTCCGCACTCTGAACATAAATAAGGACACTCACCCGTGTGAATTCTCTGGTGTGTCACAAGGTTTCCTTTCATCGTGAAACATTTCCCACACTCTGAACACGAGTAAGGACGCTCACCTGTGTGAATTCTCTGGTGTTTACCAAGGTCTCCTTTATAAGAGAAAGATTTCCCACACACTGGACATGCATAAGGCTGTTCACCTGTGTGAATTCGGTGGTGTATATGAAGTTCCCTTTTCCCAGTGAAAGATTTCCCGCACTCTGAACACGAATAAGGACGCTCACCTGTGTGAATTCTCTGATGTTTAACAAGATCTCCTTCCCGAGCAAAAGATTTCCCGCACTCTGAGCATGAATAAGGACGCTCGCCAGTGTGAGTTCTCTGGTGTCTAATAAGTTTTTGTTTTTTAAGGAAACCTTTCCCACACTCCAAACAAGGGAAAGGACGCTCACCGGTGTGAATTCTCAGGTGTTCAGTAAGGTTTACTTTTTTAAGGAAACGTTTCCCGCACTCTGAGCAAGGGAAAGGACGCTCACCCGTGTGAATTTTCAGATGTCTACGATGGTCTTTTCTGTCAATGAAACATTTCCCGCACTCTGAACATGAATAAGGACGTTCACCCGTGTGTATTCTCTGATGTATAAAAAGTGCTTTTTTTGTAAGGAAACTTTTCCCGCACTCTGAGCAAGAGAAAGGACGCTCACCCGTGTGATTTCTCTGGTGGATAATAAGGGTTTCTTTTTTAGCAAAATATTTCCCACACTCTGAACAAGAGAAAGGACGCTCACCGGTGTGAATTCTTTGATGGGAAACCAGGGCTGCTTTCCGAACGAAACTTTTCTCGCAATCTGGACATGAAAACGGACGCTCGCCTGTGTGAATTCTCTGGTGTACAATAAGTTGTTGTTTCTCAGTGAAAGATTTCCCGCACTCTGAACATGAATAAGGACGCTCACCAGTGTGAATTCTCTGATGTTTAGCAAGGTATCTTTTATGAATGAAGGATTTCCCGCACTCTGAACATGAATAAGGACGCTCACCTGTGTGTATTCTCTGATGTTCAACAAGATCTCCTTCACGAGCAAAAGATTTCCCGCACTCTGAGCATGAATGAGGACGCTCACCAGTGTGAGTTCTCTGGTGTCTAATAAGTTTTTGCTTTTTGAGGAAACCTTTCCCGCACTCCAAACAAAGGAAAGGACGCTCACCGGTGTGAATTCTCAGGTGTTCAGTAAGGTTTACTTTTTTAAGGAAACATTTCCCGCACTCTGAGCAAGGGAAAGGACGCTCACTCGTGTGAGTTCTCAGATGTCTACGTAGGTCTTTTCTTTCAATGAAACATTTCTCGCACTCTGAACATGGATAGGGACGCTCACCCGTGTGTATTCTCTGATGTTCAACAAGATCTCCTTCCCGAGCAAAAGATTTCCCGCACTCTGAGCATGAATAAGGACGCTCACCAGTGTGAGTTCTCTGGTGTCTAAGAAGGTTTTGTTTTTTAAGGAAACATTTCCCGCACTCCGAACAAGGGAAAGGACGCTCACCCGTGTGAATTCTCAGGTGTTCAGTAAGGTTTACTTTTTTAAGGAAACGTTTCCCGCACTCCGAACAAGAGAAAGGACGCTCACAAGTGTGAATTCTCTGGTGCCTGCGAAGGTCTTTGTTTTCAGTGAAAGACTTCCCGCACTCTGAACATGACAGTGAACGCTCTCCTGTGTGAACCCCCTTATGGCTTGAAGAAGATATCTGGGGATTGGATGGATCTGGTGGTCTGTGAGAACTTGGATGGTTATCTGAAATCATAGTATGAGATTTATCAGAAGGTTCCTCAGGATTAGAAGGACCTATTGATCTTAGATGGACATCTGAAGTCATAGTATGGGATTTATCAGAAGGTTCCTCAGGATTAGAAGGATCCATTGATCTTAGATGGACATCTGAAGTCATAGTATGGGATTTCTCAGAAGGTTCCTCAGGATTAGAAGGATCCATTGATCTTAGATGGACATCTGAAGTCATAGTATGGGATTTCTCAGAAGGTTCCTCAGGATTAGAAGGATCTGTGGATCTTGTCAACCAGTAAGTGTTCACTTTCGGAGAATATTGTGGAATGTCAGTATCTTCTGCCTTACAATCTGGAGATATAATAAGATGTCCCTCCGATGTATTTATATTCCAGAAACACCGTCCATCTGCTGGAAAGCAATATTTAATATAAGTCATATCTGTTCTCATACATCTTGTATACAGAAGTCATATGTATACACTGGGCAAGATGGTCAGAGAGAGAAAACAAACTACAAGGGTGAATAGAAAATGTGAAAAAAAAACTAATTAAAACATTTAACCAACAAATGGCAGTTCGATTGCCGGAGTAATCATCTAGGTAAGGAAAACACCAACTATGGCAGCCCATGTTTGAGAGCCTCACAATAAGTACAACAGGGTCACATGCAGCCCTCAAGTCCTACATTGTCTCTGATACGTCAGGTGGATAAAGATAAGAGATTGTAGATAAAGCCTTTACATGGTGTACAGTATCTCCTCCTCATATGTTGGGAACATGACATTATATTGAGGAATGGAGATGGACCTTTCATAGTCTTCCACAGGAACTTGTTCTAGCAGACTGGAAGAGCTTCTAATATTTGAAAGAATCATTGTAGAATGTTGATCTGGGGAATTATCTGTCTTTTGGAACAAAGAAGGAACTCTTTTAATTTAATGAATTATAGAAACACTTTATGTGGCTTTTCTGTCCTCCTCTGGATCAACTGCCACTTTGGATTTTTTTTTTACTCAGTGGACATATGGTACAGTATCTCACACAAAAGTGAGTACACCCCTCACATTTTTGTAAATATTTTCTTCTATCTTTTCATGTGACAACACTGAAGAAATGACACTTGTCTACAATGTAAAGTAGTGAGTGTACAGCTTGTATAACAGTGTAAATTTGCTGTTCCCCTCAAAATAACTCAACACACAGCCATTAATGTCTAAACCGCTGGCAACAAAAGTGAGTACACCCCTAAGGGGTGAGGGGTGTACTTACTTTTGTGAGATACTGTATATTTCAATCCATGTAACTACATGCTTTTTGCTTAGATAAGTAGAATGTGAACTTTCTGCATTTAGTGTTTATGACTTACTTGTGTCCACATGTAGAGAGAATTCTTCCGGTTTACTTTTCATAATCATCTCCCCCTCCTCCATAGACTGCTGATCTCCACTCACCAACCTCTCTTCTTCTTCCTCTTTATGCTCAACTTTCATGTCTTTCCGTTCCTCATTCTAAATTCCAGAAATGATAAAATATAACATCTGGAAACACTGCTGCCATTAATAAGAGATGACATAGAAGAATATCCTCTTACAGAATTATTTTTTACTTTTGTGGCCCAGTCCCATCTACCTGATCATTCTCTGTATAGTGGTGACCTTCCCATGTAGAATTCTGGGAATACAGAGGACAACCCTCCTCCATAGACTGCTGATCTCCACTCACCAACGTCTCTTCTTCTTCCTTTTTAACCTCAACTTTAATGCCTTTTAGTTTTTCACCCTAAACCCCAAAAATGAGAGAATACATTTGTAAAAAGGAGCAAGAGATGACATATAGGAATGTTACCCCATACCGCAAATATATTTTTAGGTCTACATGCTCAGTCCCACCTACCTGATGATGGTGAAGGATGGTGTGACCTTCCTGTGTGGAATCCCGGGAATACAGAGGACGGGGACATCTCTCTGGTGGGTTCCCATTACTGGATCCATCTGTAGGAAACACACACACTGACTGAATACATTGTTTCTATGTGTTTATCAGATGATGGGGATCTAGGTGGATCCTCCGTACTGCTCTCTCCTTTACAATAAAGTCTCCTCTTACCCGGTGATGTGAGGGGCGGCTGATTGTCCATCATAACATCCTTGTAGAGATCCTTGTGTCCTTCTAAATACTCCCACTCCTCCATGGAGAAATAGACAGTGACATCCTGACACCTCAGAAAAATCAGGAGATATAATTAGGATATATCTGGTCTATAAACCAGAGGCTCTGGATGGACAGTTGGATAAATGGCTCTATATATGCAAAATGTGCCCTTACTATAATGACATCACAGTGACTATGGAGGAAAAGGACGGACATGACGGGGGGGGGGGTTACTGGGTGTAAATAGAAAATAATATCTTATTACCTCCTCTACTGCCACTTCCAGCAATGTCTCCTCTCTCCTTCCTTCCCACTCTTTAACCAGGAACTTCCTGGTTATGCTTCAAAAACACTTCCTGTCTGTAGCCTATATCACTTCCTGTCTGTAGCCTATATCACTTCCTGTCTGCAGCCTACATCACTTCCTGTTTGTTCTAAGTGACATCACCACCTTGTGTTGAAGATAAATACTGCAGCCTACGTTAGGTTTCATCATTGTGCCCGCTGCTTTTCAGAAAATGTGTTTTATGTTCAGCCAGATTCTGCATTTCCTCTTTCTGCAGTCAGTTAGTCTTCTAATAAGATGATCATTTGATCGTATTAAAGGTTTGGATGAATTGGAATATCCATTTCAGTTGAATTTTGTGGTTAGGTTGAAATGCAGACACACGGAAGTGGTCCGTTTCCTCAATAAGGGGTTCCTCTGCTAACCGTTACCAATTCCACTTTCTCCGCTATAAATGATTTGGATGTGACGTTGCGCGCTTACCTCCAATCCCTTCTCAGGTGAAACGCGTTGAGTGGAGGGGCTGTTCTGCATAATAAGCGTGTGCCCTGAAGCCCATATTGCTTCAGTGAGTCAGGTATGTGTTTCACTTTTTATCCTGTTTCCATTGCGGTAGCCTTATGTAATTTATTTTTTGCAAATAGACTCTATATATTTTGTTTCTTGCCTTGCCTTCCTACAGCTGATCCTCCTGCCCATAATTCACCATGAGCCATTCGTCTCATAATCAAGATCCTCTTGTATCCAATAGGTATGTGGACCACCTGTACGTGAGTATTTAAAAAGAAAAAAAAAAAAAAAGATTGCGCCACTGACAAACAAACTTTGTTTGTTTCAGCCCTGTTCCTGCAAAGCGGTCCGGAAAATCCTCAAGGCGCCACGACAATGACGATAGTCCTGAGCGGAGGTCGCGCTCTTCTCACCACAAATCTTCTAGAAGATCAGGATCTCATAGACGTCGTCATTCGCCTTCGCCTCCATCGCGGGCGTCAGGGAAAAAATGCTGGGCCTGTGGCGCTGTTCCACTCCCTGATAAGCTTGTCTGCAGAGACTGACTCAGGGACTACACAGCTAACCGGGAATTAGAAGGCCAACAGGTGGTTGACCTACCCAAACAAACCATGAAAGATTCTTTTTCTGAACTGACGGCCATGATTCCCGCTCACCCGGTTTCACAAGCTGCCCAAGTGTTGGATTTAGACCCCGACATTCCGGGTCCATCAGCTGTTAGTACTCCTTTGCCTCCATCAGGAAAAACAGCTAAACAAATTCATTCATTCATCCGAGGAGTCCTCAGATGATACTGAACCATCTGGTTTCAATTTCTCCCTGGTTCAACCCTTTGTACAAGCGGTGAGGAGCGCCATTGCCTGGGAAGACCCGGAAGAGCTTCCTCAAAAATCAAAAACCTATTTCCCATTTCTCAAGAGAAAGCAAATCTTCTTCCCATTAATGGGGGAGATCAGGGTGATCATAGAGGATGAGTGGAACAAAACCGACAAAAAGTTTTCTCTAGCCCGTTTAACCAAACTGTATCCACTGGCAGATTCGGATACTCAGCCCTTAAGCTCAATGCCGGTGGTTGATGCGGCTGTAGTGTGTCTGGCAAAAAATGTAACATTGCCAATGGAGGATTCAACGTCCTTCAAGGATCCCCTAGATAGACGTATTGACCTAGACCTCAAGAGGAGCTATCTAGCGGCAGGGGCGGCTTGCAGACCAGCCATTGCGCTGACATCTGTTTCCAATGCCATCAGGTCTTGGACGGAAAATGTTGAGACAGCCCTGCACCAAGACGTTCCTAAAGAGGACATAATCAAAGCTCTGGAGGAGCTCAAATTGGCAGCGGATTTCGTAGGAGAAGCTGCGATTGACACAATCCATTGTTTGGCCAATTCAATGCTGCACTCGGTTATGGCAAAGCGGGCCTTATGGCTAAAACCTTGGACAGCCAATCTAGCATCAAAGCAGAATTGGTGCAGGATCCCCTTTGATGGAAAATCTTTGTTTGGCGAGAAACTCTACAAAGCAATCTCCAGAGTAACAGGGGGCAAATCTGGCTTACTTCCTCAGGACAGGAAGGTCCGGAGAACAAAGGCCTATTTATCCCAATTCCAGCAGTCAAATTCTAGAGACTTCAGGCAGTCTCGCCCCTTTAGGGACAACAGGAAATCGTGGAGAGGCACCCAGACTTCTTTTTTGGGAGCCAGAAAGAACAAGTCCCTCACAGCTCCCCAGGAGGGGACAAAGTCTTTTTGATGCCAAAGGGGCAGGGACGCCCCCAGTGGGAGTGCGGTTAAAACATTTTTTCCCCATCTGGGCCTCCCAGTGTCAAGACCCGTGGGTCCTATCAACGATCCAATACGGTCACTTCTGGACTTCCTCTCAGCAGCCTCCTCACATGCCCTTCAAAGAAACACAGTTACCAGCCTAAACCACAGAAAGCACTGGCCCTAAACCAATTTTTGGAGTCTCTGCAGTGTCAAGGAGCAGCAGTACCTGTTCCCCCATCGGAGCGATTTACAGGTTTTTATTCCACCCTTTTCCTGGTACAGAAAAAAACAGGCTACTGGAGACCTGTAATAGATCTGAAAAAGCTAAATCGATACATCCATCTCGAAAGTTCAAGATGGAGTCGCTCCAGATGATCATCCAAACCATACAACCAGGAGATTGGTTAATATCAATAGACCTGCAGGATGCTTACCTCCACGTCCCTATTCTACCATCCTTCCAAAAATACTTAAGGTTCGCAGTGGGTCATGTCCACCTGCAATTTTAGGCTCTGCCCTATGGACTATGCACCTCCCCTCGGGTGTTCACAAAAGTGTTGATATCTGTCTTGGCCACTCTGAGAGAGAGGGGATTAAGAATTTATCACTACCTGGATGATATCCTCTTGCTGTCAAACAACCCGAGCCAGCTTATAGCCCACAGGGAGATTCTTCTTCAGTCATTGTCGGAGTTGGGGTGGTTGGTGAACCATCGAAAGAGCCAATTAGTTCCAACACAACAGATGATCTACCTAGGAGCAATGTTCGATACGCACCTAGGCACAGTCTCTTTATCCCAAATGAAGATGGAGGGCATCATTCAGAAGGTATCCAAGACCATACAGAGGTCCCATCTATCAGCCTCACAGTGTCTGAGCCTTATTGGCATGATGTCCTCATGCATACCTCTAGTTCCATGGTCTTACTGGCACCTGAGACACTTCCAGACGGGATTCTTAATACAATGGAAATGACAACATCTTTCCCAGATAATCCGTTTAACAACGCTAATGAGCAGGAGTCTATACTGGTGGACGAATCTAGAGAATCTCTCCCGGTCCCATCATTTGGGTTCCCACTCATGGACCACAATTACTTCCAATGTGAGTGGCCAGGGGTGGGGTGCCCATTGAAGAGAATTCCGGATTCAGGGAAGATGGTCCTTTCCCACCAGAGGGATAGTGTCCAACATCCTAGAAATGAGAGCAGCATTTCTAGCCTTAACCTCTTTTGCATCTCAGGTTAAGGGACAGAGAGTACTTCTGCGTTTGGACAACAAGGCTGCAGTCTCGAACCTTCAGAAGCAAGGGGGCACCCACAGCAAGACACTTCTGAGGGATGTGGAACCTGTAATGCTCTGGGCAGAGAGGAACCTGGTAGACCTCAGGGCAATATATCTCCCAGGCAAGATGAACACGGAGGCAGATGTCTTATCGAGAAGGTTTGGGGACAACAACGAGTGGTTTCTCCATCCCCATGTGTTCAACCAAATCTCATCTATCAATCTATGGCAGACCCCACAGGTGGATCTCTTTGCTACGCAGGAGAATTCCAAACTCAGGAGATTCTTCTCTTGCCTCCCACATCCACAAGCGGAAGGGGTAGATGCACTATCTTGTCCTTGGACCTTCAAGACAGCTTACGCCTTTCCTCCTCACCCACTCATATCGAGGTTTCTCCTCAGACTCCTGAATGAACCAGTCCAAGTGCTAGCAGTGCTACCCTATTGGCCAAAGAGACCTTGGTTTCCACTAGCCATGCACCTCAGTGCAGATCCTCCAATCAGAATTCCTCCCTTCCCGCAGTTGTTGACCCAGGGCTGGCCGGCCCATCCAGACCCACAGAAGCTGGACCTTCGTGTATGGAAGTTGAAAGGAGGAGGTTTGAATCATTAGGCTGTTCCCAATAGGTCATATCCACCCTGTTGAAAGCCACAAAACCTACAACTAAAACAATATATGCAAGGATTTGGGACAAGTTCTTATCCTATGCCACAGGAAAAGGATTTGATCCTATCTCTCCTTCCACCGCTGATGTTCTGAGTTTTCTGCAAACTGGTCTCGATTTGGGGCTCAGCCAGAGTTCCCTCAAGGTACAGGTGTCCGCAATTTCTGCAGCAACTAACACCAGGTGGGCAGAAGACCCTCTAGTGGTCACGTTCCTCAGGGGAGTATTGAAGATGCGTCCTCCATCCAGACGTTCCTTCCCAAAGTGGGATCTTCCTCTAATATTGGAAGTCCTATCTACTTATCTGTTTGTGCCGGTTGAAGAAGTCTCAATTTGGAACTTGACTTTAAAAACAACTTTTCTGTTGGCTATTACATCCCGCAGGAGGATTTCGGAACTCCACTCTCTGGGCATCGGGGATGAACATATATCCTTTTTTCCAGATAGGGTAGAACTTCGCCCTCTCAGAGGGTTTACGCCTAGGGTCACCTCAACGGCAAACCTGTCAGAACCATGGGCGTTACCAGTTTTCATGGACCGAGAATCAAACTCCGGTCATGAGTTAGACATATCCAAAGTCCTCAGGGCCTACTTGGAAGCCACAGCAAGTTTCAGGAATTCTGAAAGATTACTCATCATTCCAGAATAGAGGAAAAGAAGCTTCTACCAGAACCTTGGCATCCTGGGTTGTCAAGCCAATTCAGAAAGCATACAGGGTGAAGAACTGGGAACCTCCGGCTCAGGTGAATGCTCATTCAACAAGAGTAGTGTCAGCTTCTTGGGCAGCGAGGGCAAATGTTTCTTTGGAAACAGTATGCAGGGCCACCACTTGGTCTATTGGACACACGTTCCTTAAACATTATCGTGTTGATCCCGGAGCTCTTACGACTGTAGAGTTTGAGAGAAGAGCACTTCGTGCTGCTATGTCTGTATCTGATTAAAATTTTTTGTTAAAGCATTAAACCCACCCGTGTGAGTTAGTTATTTATCACAGGTATGCTGCCATGGAGGCACCAGGAAAATGGAAAATTGTATCACACTTACCATAATTTTCTTTTCCTGGTGCCAATCCATGGCAGCATAAGCTCCCACCCTCAGTATTCTATATTACGAAGAATGTTGGGGGAGGGGCTATGCCCTTTAATTTATGCTATTCACTAGTCCTGAAGGCGGAGTAGAGGTGGAGCTCTATCACAGGTATGCTGCCATGGATTGGCATTGGTGCTTATCCCAGCAGTGGTGTTCTCATGTGTGCACTCGATCTTTTTGGATATGGTAAGAGGCCATACATATGTTGCAATGGGATTATCTTAGGGTGATATGAGATGTTTTACAAACAATTGTCACTTTAGTGTATATTGAGAGTTTGCAAATGTCATTCACTCTCTTTTTGTATTGAGACAGCGCACCTTCACTTTGTCTTTTATTCACTAATTTCCTGGTATTCAAGGATTTTAGGTGCAGCAGTCTTAGCAAATTGGACAAGCACGCAGCCCAGATTAATATCCACAATCCATATTATTGAATACACATTGGACTTGCAGCTGGCCCAATATGGATGTCTTTGACTACCATAGTTCCCATAGGATTGTGGCAGAGGAGATTTTTGATACAGCCTTTGATACAAGGCCACTGAATTAAAGAGTACCTTCATGAGATTGAAGAATGTAATGGTGGCGAAATGCATGCCTCATGGGACATTGTGTTTTTACAACATTACATTGAGGAGAAGCTGGTCCCCAGAAGTCTTCGGTGGAATATTTGCTCAGACCAAGGGGATAGTGATTTATTAGGATGGTTTCAGTTTTTCAATGATGCAAGCTTGGATTTCCTCAATTTCCTACTCGAGAGGAAGAGAGGGAAGGTTGCCAGATCGACCAAGGAAATTGGTAACATTAAGGAAAAACTGAGTCTTTTTCTTCAGGAGGAAGCTTATCGACTTTATAGTCAAGAGCTAAAGGAGATTTTAGCTATGGAGAAGGAAGAATAGAGAATTAAAAAGTGGAAAAAATATTTTAGAGACTTAGAAGATTATAAACGGAATTCATTTTTTAAATGGCAGGAACAGGTGGGAGGTGATACAGATCCCAACATTGCAATACCGAGTACGTCAAGTGACCCCGACTTTGTCTTTTATTCACTAATATCCTGGTATTCAAGGGTTTTAGGTGCAGCAGTCTTAGCAAATTGGTCAAGCGCAGCCCAGATTAATATCCAAAAAACAGATACTTAGATGTATTCACCCTCTGTTGAGTTGGTACTACAGAGCACCTTTGAACAGAGCTCAGATAAAAATACATTTGGGACGGTTTGACAAAACGTTTATTATCTGTAATGTAGGAGTTTTTTGTGTAAAACAGTGGGACCACGACTATATCTGCTGTTCCAGACCAAGAGGATGTTAACCAGATTATAGATAGCAAATATCCCTCATGAGACAGAAGGCCCAAGACAGGATGAAAAACCAACAGAAATCTTATCATTGCATTAAAAACCGTGTCTCACCAAACCATGTGTTGGAAAACAAATTGGTATTGGTGGAGTTGCCAGATATCACCGGTGTATTTTAACAGAATGGTAATTTTGTTGACAATAAAGAAAACCTGGTTGCATGTAACCAATATCAAGGATCAGGACAGTTGGTGGTGGGGTGTCAAGTGGCAGAAAAGTTGGTGCACAGTGAGATTGCCGCGGAAGATGCTTACTCCGCTGTGTGGATTTCCTCTGCAGCCACGGCCCTGCCAAACGCTAACAACCTGTATGAGCATTGCTGACTTTGTTGGAAACTTTAGGTCATTGCTGATTTATGAGCTGATTGTCATGGGAAACAGCAATAGTGGGGGTTAACCTGATGGTCAGTTTGAGTTGATAATAGGATGCGACACATGCCAGAAGGTGTCGGGGGGATAAAATGTTTAGTAAGAAGGGTATTGACTTAATAGTGAATTGAGAGATAGACAGCGTAGTGAGAGTGAGAGGGGGCCTCCTACAAGTTTGGGACGGTAGGTTGGTAAAAGATCTCCCACAGTCTAGGAAGTGCCAGGGAAGTCCTTACTGTCCGCCTTATCTGCACATATAGAAAGAACTAGATAAATTAATAATGGAAATAAATGCTTAGCGGAAAACCAAAACCTTGAAGCTTGATGTGAAAGCCTGAAATTAGCTTTGGTAGAAGTTAAACAAGAGAACAAAGGCTTGAATGAAGAGTTGGAATCTTCGATAATTTCACATGAACCAAAATGTCAAGGTCTGTATCAGAACCCGAGACCTCTGCTTTGTCTGGCAGGTACTCAACAAGTTCAGCCTTATGTCTTGTTTCTCTTGAACCTTAAACCCTTTGCTTCTCAGATGAACTTCCTATTTCAGCCATGCCTTTGCACTTCCTGTTTGCCAGATTATTGTGATCTCTCCAGCCAATATCTCGCTCTTGTCACTCCTGCTGCTGTCCGTATCTTCGCTACCACTTGTTGGCTTGTTCCTTGACTATGGTTCTTCATGATCCCAACCTCCAACCACTTGTTACCGGCATTTGGCTTGTTCATCGACTACAGTTCTTCATGATCCCAACCTCTTGTTACCGACTTTTGGCTTGTTCCTCGACTACGCTTTCACTTGATCCCAGCCTGAAACTACTTGCAACAATCTTCAAAAAAATAGATACCATATTTTACCTTTTTTTATGTATTTTTAGATGATTCACCACCGCTATACTCCTAAACAAGTTTATGATAATTTCAACCAAACATGTGAGGTCTGGGCTCATTACAAATGGATTGCTGTAGATGTTTGTTGATTGTGTACTTTAATATGTGGGATATGGTGTACCAGCATATGACACTTATTATTGACCAGACAGGATTTGATAAGAGGCATGGGGGAGCTCAGCTATGAGGAAAGATTAGAGTGAATGAATGTATTCTCACTTGAGAAGAGGAGATTAAGGGGGGATATGATCTCCGTGGCCAAATACATAAGTGGCCCATATAGTGAACTTGGTGTTGAGTTATTCAGTTTAAGGTCATCACAGAGGACAAGGGGGCACTCTTTACCTGTGGAGGAAAAGAGATTTCATCTTCAAATAGGGAAAGATTTCTTCACAGTAAGAGCTATGAAAATGTGGAATAGACTCCCTCCAGAGGTGGTTCTGGCCAGCTCAGTAGATTGCTTTAAAAAAAGGCCTGTATTCTTTCCTAAATATACATAACTTAATTGGGTAATAACATATATAGGTAAAGTTGATCCAGGGAATATCTGATTGGCTCTCGGGGGATCAGGAAGGAATTTTTTCCCCTGCTGGAGCAAATTGGATCATGCTGTGCTGGAGTTTTTTGCCTTTGCCCCTTTTATTGGTTGAACTAGATGGACTTGTGTCTTTTTTTTCAACCAGACTAACTATGCATTACAACAAGGTGTAGCAAAAGCTGAGAGGTAGTTTTGTGGTTTTGTTGAATTTTAGATCTATTATACATATATTTCTCTTAAAAATTCAAATAAATTGAAAAGATTTGTCAGTGGAAGATTAAAGCCCTCTCAGAGGTGGCAGCACAGCGCTGGAGGGCTTCACTTTAGGGTATATTTCAGTGGCTATTTTCACTTTAATGGGAGCAGCGAAGTGGTGGAATGTAACTTGGAGGTGGCAGGCCCAAAAATTTGTGAGTACAAAGACCCTTATACCGGTGAGATATGGCAGTGTGTTAAGCCACAGAAACTCCCCTGTGATTCTTTGATTTATCACTCCATGGGTGGATACCGCAAAGTGACCAACAGCCTGGAGGACTCTTTGTTAAGTGAGTTCCAACGCTGATCCGAGGGACACGATCCACGTGTGTTTCATCTCATCTCTTCGGGTTTGGTATTATCCAGGGAACACAGCTTCGTGGAAGCCACTCCACCAACGTTGCCCTTCTGGACCACCTACAGTCCAGCACCACCCAAGCCTATCTGACTCCACCTGGCGCACGCCTTGTTGAGTCCATCTAGTCCGGTAAGCCTTCTCACTTTCAGTGGTGGTGTGTGGGCCCCTTCTCCAAATGGTTTACACCCTTGATGTGATTTGTTCCAGAGGATTTTAAAGAATTAACTTTTTCTTTCTACGGATGTTTTTCCTCCTGGTTTACACATTCTGAACTGTCGGTCCATAGACTTTGTATCTGATTTTTCTCCATAGCGCTACACTGATTTTGTTTTTGGACATTGTTTACACTTGCTGGTTGTGTTAGCTGCTCACTTGTTTTTTTCTGGTAGCGCAGAATTATTGTGTATATTTATACATATATTTCTCAGCCTAAAATCAAATTAGGCGATTTAATACTATAAATCACAGGTCACCACCGCCACTAAGTCTCCTGAACTGGCTGCTCCTCCTGTTTGGCAGTAGTTCCACCAAACACCTGCAAGGCCTCACATATTCATGGCCCAGACCCAGTCCCTGGGAAACACCATTCTGCAGTGGGTCCTGAGATAGGGCAGACCAAAGGCATAACGTCACCCCTCCAACAGAACCTCCACCCCGGCAACCACCGCCATTAAGTCTCCTGAACTAGATGCTCCTCCTGTTTTGCAGAGGTTCCACCAAACACCTGTGAGGCCTTACATATTCGTGGCCTAGACCCAGTACCTGGGAAGCTCTGTTCTCCAGTGGGCCCTGAGATAGGGTCCTTACCACTGAGAAGGGCAGACCAAAGGCATGAAGTCACCCCTCCAACAGAACCTCTGTCCCCGGCCACCACCATCACTTATTTTTTTTAGTATTACTACATTTTTATTTTTTATTTTCGATAATTACACCCCTCAGGATGACTCTGACGAGCATTCTAGTGTAATACGAAGGGATTCCGGGAGAGAGCAGTATGGCAGAGTGTCCCTCTATGAACTTTTTTGCCTACTTCAGGGTCTAACCACGTAATACTTTTCTGCAGTGTTTGGCTTTGGAAGTGGTTAGTGGGGATTGAAAGTTTAAGGTTGGGTGTTTTTTGCTCTTTTATATGTTTAAGTTTTATTTTTCGGAGTGTAAAGGTGGGGAATTGCTATTTCGTAAGAAATACCATTGGTGTTCAGCTTAATCTCAAAATGAGGCTTGATGTCCAACCGAGCCTATTGATGTTAAAATGAGGCTTGATGTTTAACTGAGTCCTCAAGTATCAGAACGAGGCTTGGTTTTGATCGTGTGTATAAAAGGCAATGACGAAATACGTCGCCCGTGCCCCAGGATGACGTCAATCTCTGACGAAACGCATAGGGCAAACGACGTGCTGACGCTCATCGCGATTTATGAGTCCCGAAAGTGCGGGTACTTGTTGCATGTTTTTTTACCGGCCGGTGTTTTAACATTTCTACATGTATGAGAGATGTTTTTAAACCAATAAATCGTTGGATTTACACAATGTGGAGTTTTCTTTACTATTTTTGAGTGGAACATCCTAACATCGGGAGTGAGAGAGATCGCCTGCAGGACCACAGATCTTTGGTCGGATTGCAACCTAAAAGCCCTGGTGGGGTAATCAGCCACAAGCGTTACTGGCCTTTTTTTAGGGTCCAGTACATCTCGTAAGCAGGCATTTTTTATCGTCGGTGGAGGTTTTCATTGCGCAGGGGATTGAAGGGGACTATACTGTGTCCGCAAGTCTGCATACGGACTACGAATCTCAACTTTAAGATTTTTGGCACTACTGTCTATTTATCACCTTGCTTCATATATCACTCTTCTCTAATAAGAAGGACTGTTCACTATTGGATGTTTGATGCTGCATATATCAGTTAAGCGCGACTCTGTTTTTTGTGATATCACACATTTGAGTTTACTGCTTTTTATCTACGCCACTAAGTCTCCTGAACTAGCTGCTCTTCCTTCTGCTTTGCAGAAGTTCCAAACACCTGCGAGGCCTCACATATTCATGGTCCAGACCCAGTCCCTGGGAAGCTCCGTTCCGCAGTGGGATCTGAGTAAGGGTTCTTACCACTGAGAATGGCAGACCAAAGGCATGAAGTCACCCCTTCAACAGAACTTCTGTCACCAGCCACCACCGCCACTAAGTCTCCTGAACTAGATGCTCCTCTTTCTGCTTTGCAGAAGTTCCACCAAACACCTGCGAGGCCTCACATATTCGTGGTTCAGACCCAGCTCCTGGGAAGCGCCATTCTGCAGTTGTACAATTGTACTGTGTGATAGGTGTCTAAAAGACTGTGTATTGTTGTCTTTTGATGTCATTTTGGTGATCAATAAACGGCAATTGGATTTTCATCAATATGCAGCCATTTCTTCTTTACTTCACCTGATCGCTTTGGTAGCCTCTGATCTGCTACCTTGATCAGTCACCGAGAAGCTCGCCCCTGTGTTTTTCCCTTTTTGTGAATGGAGAGGAAAGATACATTGTATCTTTCTCTTTCCTTGCAGAAAGGATAAAGAAAAAAAAGTGTTTGTAAAAAGAAAATACCTAGATCTGCCAGAGTTAGTGTTTGGGTCAAGTAGGGGTCAAAGGAAAGAAACAAAATTACACTCCGGAGCTGCACAATGTGAGTGAAATTCACCTGAGACCACACTCTGGAAGGAGTTAAGACGTTTTCTTTAATTGACTTGTATGAGGAGACAAGTTACAACAAAAGGACAGATATTTGCCTATTGCTTTTGAGATCTATGACCTGTGCAATAGGGCAGCATACATAGAGTTCAGCCTTATGAGCTCCTATCTGACTTGTCTGTCTAACAATTGTAGAGCTTGCATTTATATACCCTTTTACAAGCCTATCTCAGCTATCTGTCCTAGATATGATTGGTCGCTAAGATCTACGTCAATGTAACTAACCATAAATCTGACACCTGTTCTACAACCAGATAAACTTAATTATTCCCAGAATTCCTATATGTTCATTAAAGTGATTTATAACTGTTTTTGTCCAATTAAAAACAGCTGTGAAGAGACAGTATGGCACTCAGCTGTGTTAAATCAAACCCTCCTCATCTTGATAAGATTTAACTAACTTCAAGAATTACAGATTTACGTCTTTGAGAGAATGAACTTTCAATAACCCCACCAGATGTGTTATATGTGTTACTATATAATCCTATGTGTAAAAGTACTGTATCACTTAATCACTTACTATATATATATATATATATATATATATATATATATATATATGTGTGTGTGTGTAAAGGGTGACAATCAGCGCAAACTGTACACAATCACCAAATTGCAAGCTGAACACTACAGGTAATCACATATGCCTGAAAGGTAACAAAAGTAAAGGGGGTAAGTGCAGCGCAATTAATAAAATGGACGAATTCCCCAATAGTCTATCAGGACAGGTCCACATAAAACTTCCAAAGACAAATTAAACAGTCTTGCATGCAGTATCCAATTGCGCTTACCAGAGATAGTGGACCTCTGCACAGCAGGGGTCAAACTCACATGTATCCCCAAGGGGATGATGATACTTCTTGGTGATGTCACTGAAGAGGAACACTGCAGTCTGAGGATCCAAATATCCAGAGGGATGAGCCAGCCTTCCGACAAGGTGATCCCAGGGATGTGAACTTCCAGATTGAAGATGTAGACAAAGACCGCTCCAAAATGTCAGATGCAAAAAAATAATAAAGGATACTATCTAAGAGTAATCCATTTATTGTAAAAAAAATCCAGTCAGGTATCATAAGAAACGAGCGCTCACAATCGCTAATAGTTTAAAAAGTTGGACTGCAGTGCAATGCAGTACCGACACACACAGTCTGGCAGTAGGATCTGCAGCCAGAAGGAATGTCAGCCAAGCAGGTCTTTAATGGGAACACAGGAGAGCATCTCTAGAGATGTGACCAAGGTGAAGATACACACACACATACATATACATACATTATATATATATATATATATATATATATATATATATATATATATATATATATCACCAATTACTTTATTCAATATTGTCTAATTACTAATATATATTATATATAGATATATATTTACACATACAGTTGGGACGAAAAGTATTCAGAACCCCTTAAAAGTTTCACTCTTTGTTATATTGCAGCCATTTGCTAAAATCATTCTTTTTTCCTCATTAAAGTACACACAGCACCCCATATTGACAGAAAAACACAGAATTATTGACATTTTTGCAGATTTATTAAAAAAGAAAAACTGAAATATCACATGGTCCTAAGTATTCAGACCCTTCACTCAGTATTTAGTAGAAGCGTCCTTTTGATCTAATACAGCCATGAGTCTTTTTGGGAAAGATGCAACGAGTTTTTCACACCTGGATTTGGGGATCCTCTACCATTCCTCCTTCCAGATCCTCTCCAGTTCTGTCAGGTTGGATGGTAAACGTTGGTGGACAGCCATTTTTGGGTCCAGCCAGAGCCCTGACTTAAACCCAATTGAGCATCTCTGGAGAGACCTAAAAATGGCCGTCTACCAACGTTTACCATCCAACCTGACAGAACTGGAGAGGATCTGCAAGGAGGAATGGCAGAGGATCCCCAAATCCAGGTGTGAAAAACTTGTTGCATCTGTCAATATGGGGTGCTGTGTGTACATTAATAAGAAAAAAAAATGAACCTAATGATTTTAGCAAATGGCTGCAATATAACAAAGAGTGAAAAATGTAAGGGGGTCTGAATACTTTCCATCCCCACTGTATATATCAGTATTCCTTATTCAATGTATATTAACAGTTTTAATGAGGGTTCAAGCTTGTCAAACTTAATTAACGTACTTGTACATAACTTAGATTGTTTCTAAACCACCTGTATAAGATTTTCTTATCTTATCAGGCTGTGTTTCACTGCTGTCAAAAGTTCTCTCTTCTTCTAATTAGTAACTAAAAATGAACTATCCTATCTCTGTGATTTATATGCATTTCAAGAACTTGAGACAATTCTATATAAAACTTGAATCTATTCTAATGAACTTTCACCCAGTAAACTATAAAAGTACGAGAGAGAAGCAGAGAGGTCATCTAAAGTTCAACATTTTCTATATCTACGAAATAACATACATTGTTTAATATGAAATTCTACTACTTTCAAGCAATCTTTTGCAAACAAACATAATTGATTATAAAATAAGAATCTAAATTCTCTAACACAAAATTGCTTGATGATAATCTTCATTGTCAAAAGCCAGACAGGTTTACAGGGATTGCAGTCGACGCGTTTCACAAGAGTGTAGCTTGCTTTGTTCACAACATCGATATACTCTCCAGGCAGGCTATTTAAGGTGATTACCTGAATCAGGCTACACCCAAAACCATCTGTTCTGGAGAAGCAGCTCATGAAAACATAAGAATCTCAACTGATATGTATAAAAACATTTCATTGATTAAAAAAAACAAAAAAAACACAAAAAAACAAAAAATAGATAAAAACAAAACAAAAAAGAAAACAAGAATTAACCCAAGAGAATCCACCTGATAAACACACACATGTATAAATGGTAAAGAAGAAGTGGATAAAAAAATGGGTCAAAGGTCAATGTCTTTATATTTTGGGCAGGATTTTTTTTTTTTTAACTTAGCATCAGTGTCGGTGTGTTTTAAGTAGGACAAAAAAAACGAAAAAAAAAAAACGCCCACTGCTGTTTCTGGGCTGTACTACTGGTACAAACAATAACTAACATACACATATGTGGTATCGCTGCGATCGCGAGGAGAATTTATTTTGGGTTGTTCCTTGGTGGTAGGTTATGGAAGCAACAAGAAATATACAGCTAATTTAAAATATATATATATTTTTTTTACTATTTTGGGCCAGTTTTCCTTTGATAATTTTTTTTTAAAAAATCAGGTGATATCCATAACCATTTACCAAAAAATAAAAGCCCAATTTGTCCTGAAAAAAATGCGGTACAATCCACCTGGAAGCAAAAAAGTAGTTTTGATGATACGTATGGTTTTACTAACACATGTCAAAGTTGCAAAATTGGGCTGAAGCATTTAGATTTGTTTTACCCGTAGACGTTAAGGGGTTAACAACCCATAATTGCCAGCTTTTTTTTTTTTTTTTTTACATTTCAGCTGTCAGTGGGGGAATCGGACTTTCAGCTGAAAGAACTGAGCCTGAAAGTATCAGTTTCAGGTATCGGAGCATTTGCAGAGTACCAATACTCATGCAAATGCTTAGTATTGGCACTGATACTTATACTGGTTTATATTTCTTTCTTTTTTGTTATTATTATTATTTTTGTTACACAAAGTTATGTTTATTTTTCTCTCTGCAGGGAGAGAGAGAGAAAAGATAAATGTATCTCTCTCTCCTCCATTCAGAGAGAGGGAAAACATGGGGGCGGGCTTCACAGTGACTGATCACTGGGATAGCCAATCAGAGGCTATCACAGCGATCAGGTGACCCGGAATCCAGGAGTTGCAGATACCAATCCGGAGTATGGGACCTGGGGCTCTCGGTGAGATCACCGTGCGGCACCCTCCCAGCACAAAGACAGATATGCATATATGCGGCCCCCACGGAAAAATGCCCAGTCCACTGAGGCTGCATATATGTGAAGGAAGGGGTTAAATATCCGTCATGTTCAATTCTAGTAAATTTACACATCAAAAAAAAGGGCTGGTATTGGCTCTCGATCTGCTCGGATAGGTTTGGAGGGCAGGAGGCGCTGGTTGGACAGAAGCACCTAAGCGGGGTGCCAGACGGTTCCGTCACTGGGAACATCATGTTATATTGAGGAATGGAGATGGACCTTTCATATGGTGTACAGTATCTCCACCTCATTTGTTGGGAACATGACCTTATATTGTGGAATGGAGATGGACCTTTCATATGATGTACAGTATCTCCTCCTCATTTGTTGGGAACATGACATTATATTGAGGAATGGAGATGGACCTTTCATATGGTGTACAGTATCTCCTCCTCATTTGTTGGGAACATGACATTATATTGAGGAATGGAGATGGACCTTTCATATGATGTACAGTATCTCCTCCTCATTTGTTGGGAATGTGATAGGCCTAACCAGGACAGAGGTTTTTGGAGAGGACTAGAGGCAAGCCTCCTACCCACTGACTGTGGGGCCCTGGCATTTGAGGGAGCTACAAGCATTTAGGAAGATGTCCTGTTATATATTACAAAAGGACATTATTACATTGAACAGTCAAGGACGCCATGATAGTCTCTGCCAACCTGAAACTCAGTGAGCAGATGTATGTAAAAAGAAAGCCGGTTAATGAGATTAGGACAGACCTGGGTCTTCTTGAATACTGTTGCCAGACAGTCCGCGATCCCTGATTAATCAAAGCATTGTCTAGGTGTGAATTCCCATTGTTAATTGAGTCACCTATTGTTTGTCTTTTGGCTAAATTGGCTAACTCTTGGAGGTTTTTATGATGGGTTTAGCCTTGTGTCAACGTTAGCTCGTTATGTAACCATGGTGCGATATTTTGGGTAATATTTGGTTTTTATTGTTTATGTGGTGACAGCCCTACTTTTTAAGTGTATAAAAACCCCGTACTTCTGTTCAATAAACGGTCATTCCTTTGGTTCTACCTCAAAATCTTGTCTGTGTACGATGTTTGGGGTAAAAGGGCTGGTATAAGGTCCCGGTCTGATGGAACGGTTTGGAGGGCAGGAGGCACTGTTTGGCGGAAGCACCTAAGAGGGGTGCCAAGGCGTTCCGTCACAAAATAGAAGAAGACTCGGCCCATCAAACTCCACCTATAAATGAAATATCACTTCTGCCGGTATGGACCCCTCTAATAAACAATTTCTTATCCTCCAGATGTTCTATGGACTCAACAGTTCCACCTGGAAAAGTCATCGTATATTTGTCAAAGGAATCAGCAAGTGGGTTCTCTCTGATGTCTCCACTTTATTTTCTATATAATCCATTTCCCGAATTCTAAATGCAATGAGGTCTCTCTGCGGTGTGTCTACTCTGGTGCTTCAGAAGGTTTCCTTTATGATTAAAAGATTTCCCGCACTCTGGACATGCATAAGGGCGTTCACCTGTGTGAATTCGGTGGTGTCTAAGAAGATCCTTTTTCCCAGCGAAGGATTTCTCGCACTCTGAACATGAATAAGGACGCTCACCTGTGTGAATTCTCTGATGTTCAACAAGATCTCCTTCCTGAGCAAAAGATTTCCCGCACTCTGAGCATGAATAAGGACGCTCGCCAGTGTGAGTTCTCTGGTGTCTAATAAGTTTTTGTTTATTAAGGAAAGCTTTCCCACACTCCGAACAAGGGAAAGGACGCTCACCGGTGTGAATTCTCAGGTGTTCAGTAAGGTTTACTTTTTTAATGAAACATTTCCCGCACTCTGAGCAAGGGAAAGGACGCTCACCCGTGTGAATTTTCTGGTGTACAGCAAGTTGTTCTTTACGAGTGAAACTTTTCCCACACTCTGAACATGAAAAAGGACGCTCACCCGTGTGAAGCCTCAGATGTCTACGAAGGTCTTTTCTTTCAATGAAACATTTCCCACACTCTGAACATGAATAAGGACGTTCACCCGTGTGTATTCTCTGATGTATCAAAAGTGCTTCTTTTATAAGGAAACTTTTCCCGCACTCTGAGCAAGAGAAAGGACGCTCACCTGTGTGAGTTCTCTGGTGGATAATTAGGGATTCTTTTCTAACGAAACATTTCCCGCACTCTGAACAAGAGAAAGGACGCTCACCCGTATGAATTCTCTGGTGTCTAAAAAGGATTTTAAGGAAACCTTTCCCGCACTCCAAACAAGAGAAAGGACTCTCACCCATGTGAATTCTTTGATGGGAAACCAGGGCTGCTTTCTGAATGAAACTTTTCTCGCAATCTGGACATGGAAACGGACGCTCGCCAGTGTGAATTCTCTGGTGTACAATAAGTTGTTGTTTCTGAGTGAAACATTTCCCGCACTCTGAACATGGATAGGGACGCTCACCAGTGTGAATTCTCTGGTGCCTGCGAAGGTTTTTGTTTTCAGTGAAAGATTTCCCGCACTCTGAACATGACAATGAACGCTCTCCTGTGTGAACCCCCTTATGGCTTAAAGAAGATATCTGGGGATTGGATGGATCTGGTGATCTGTGAGAACTTGGATGGACATGTGAAGTCATATTATGGGATTTATCAGATGGTTCCTCAGGATTAGAAGGATCCATTGATCTTAGATGGACATCTGAAGTCATAGTATGGGATTTATCAGAAGGTTCCTCAGGATTAGAAGGATCCATTGATCTTGGATGGACATCTGAAGTCATAGTATGGGATTTCTCAGAAGGTTCCTCAGGATTAGAAGGATCTGTGGATCTTGTCAACCAGTAAGTGTTCACTTTCGGAGAATATTGTGGAATGTCAGTATCTTCTGCCTTACAATCTGGAGCTATAATAAGATGTCCCTCCGATGTATTTATATTCCAGAAACACCGTCCATCTGCTGGAAAGCAATATTTAATATAAGTCATATCTGTTCTCATACAACTTGTATTCAGAAGTCATATGTATACACTGGGCAAGATGGTCAGAGAGAGAAAACATACTACAAGGGTGAAAAGAAAATGTGAAAAATAAAATAAAATAAAATAAAAATAAACCATTTAACCAACAAATGGCAGTTCGATGGCAGTTCGATTGCCGGAGTAATCTAAGTAAGGAAAACTCCAACTATGGTGGCCCATGGCTGTGTGTTGAGTTATTTTGAGGGGGCAGCAAATTTACACTGTTATACAAGCTGTACACTCACTACTTTACATTGTAGACAAGTGTCATTTCTTCAGTGTTGTCACATGAAAAGATAGAAGAAAAGATTTACAAAAATGTGAGGGGTGTACTTACTTTTGTGAGATACTGTATATTTCAATCCATGTAACTACATGCTTTTTGCTTAGATAAGATAGAATATGAACTTTCTTCTTTTAGTGTTTATGACTTACTTGTGTCCATATGTAGAGAGAATTCTTCTGGTCTACTTCCCATAATCATCTCCCCCTCCTCCATAGACTGCCGATCTCCACTCACCAACCTCTCTTCTTCTTCCTCTTTATGGTCAACTTTAATGTCTTTCCGTTCTTCATTCTAAATTCCAGAGATGATAAAATATAACATCTGGAAATACTGCTGCCAATAATAAGAGATGACATAGAAGAATGTCTTCTTATAGAATTATTTTTGAGTTTTTTTTGCCCAGTCCCATCTACCTGATCATTCTCTGTATAGTGGTGACCTTCCCATGTAGAATTCTGGGAATACAGAGGACAACCCTCCTCCATAGACTGCTGATCTCCACTCACCAACGTCTCTTCTTCTTCCTCTTTAACCTCAACTTTAATGTCTTTTAGTTTTTCACCCTAAACCCCAAAAATGATAGAATACATTTGTAAAACGGAGCAAGAGATGACATATAGGAATGTTACCCCATACCGCAAATATATTTTTAGGTTTTCATGCTCAGTCCCACCTACCTGATGATGGTGAGGGATGGTGAGACCTTCCTGTGTGGAATCCTGGGAATACAGAGGACGGGAACATCTCTCTGGTGGGTTCCCATTACTGGATCCATCTGTAGGAAACACACACACTGACTGAATACATTGTTTCTATGTGTTTATCAGATGATGGGGGATCTAGGTGGACCCTCCGTACTGCTCTCTCCTTTACAATAAAGTCTCCTCTTACCCGGTGATGTGAAGGGCGGCTGATTCTCCATCATGACGTCCTTGTAGAGATCCTTGCGTCCTTCTAAATACTCCCACTCCTCCATGGACAAATAGACAGTGACATCCTAACACCTCAGAAAAATCAGGAGATATAATTAGGCTATATCTGGTCTATAAACCAGAGGCTCTGGATGGACAGTTGGATAAATGGCTCTATATATGCAGAATGTGCCCTTATTATAATGCATAGCAGACATCACAGTGACTATGGAGGAAGAGGACGGACATGACGGGGGGTTACTGGGTGTAAATATAAAATAAGATTTTATTACCTCCTCTACTGCCACTTCCAGCAATGTCTCCTCTCTACTTCCTTCCCACACTTTTACCAGGAACTTCCTGGTTATGCTTCAAAAACACTTCCTGTCTGTAGCCTACATCACTTCCTGTCTATAGCCTACATGACTTCCTGTTTGTTCCAAGTGACATCACCACCTTGTGTTGAAGATAAATACTGCAGCCTACGTTAGGTTTCATCATCTTGCCCACTGCTTTTCAGAAAATGTATTTTATGTTCAGCCAGATACTTTTTACATATTTTGATATAGCTGTTATTTCTTTTTTATTATGTTCTAGCGTTTTTTTTTTTGTTGGATTTTTTTTCATTTTTTCTGCATTTCCTCTTTCCATAGTCAGTTAGTCTTCTAATAAGATGATCGTTTGATCGTATTAAAGGATTGGATGAATTTGAATATCCATTTCAGTTGAATTGGGTGGTTAGGTTGAAATACAGACACACGGAAGTGGTCCGTTTCCTCAATAAGGGGTTCCCCTGTTAACCATTACCAGTTCTGCTTTCTCTGCTATAAATGTTTTGGATGTGACGTTGCGCGCTGACCTCCAATCCCTTCTGAGTGGAAAACGTTGGGTGTAAACAGCGGTGACGTCAGGACGCGCGGTCCATGTTGCAGGGGGCTGCGCTGACACTATTGTGTGTGCTTTTAGCCAAGAGTTTTCTCTGTAAGTGCAATTCCCTTTTTTATTAAAAGTTGTTATTGCTAATTCGCTCTGAGTCCTCCTTTATGATTTCATTACCCTGTGGACCGGGAGCCCATGACCACGTGGAACTGCTGAGAGGTGGATGTGTGGAGTGGTGCTTATCCCAGCAGTGTTTTTCTCATGTGTTCACTAGATCCTTTTGGATCTGGTAAGAGGCCATACATATGTTGCAATGGGATCATCTTAGGGTGATATGAGATGTTTTACAAACAATTGTCACTTTAGTGTATATTGAGAGTTTGCAAATGTCATTCACTCTCTTTTTGTATTGAGACAGAGCACCTTCACTTTGTCTTTTATTCACTAATATCCTGGTATTCAAGGATTTTAGGTGCAGAAGTCTTAGCAAATTGGTCAAGTGCAGCCCAGATTAATATCCACAATCCATATTATTGAATACACATTGGGCATGCAGCTGGACCAATATGGATGTCTTTGACTACCATAGTTCCCATAGGATCGTGGCAGTGGAGATTTTTGATACAGCCTCCCCTACGAGGCCACTGAATTAAGGACTACCTTCATGAGATTGAAGAATGTAATGGTAGCGGAAATGCATACCTCATAGGACATTGTATTGTTACAATGTTACATTGAGCAGAAGATGGTCCCCAGAAGTCTTCGGTGGAATATTTGCTCAGACCAAGGGGATAGTGATTTATTAGGATGGTTTCAGTTTTTCAATGATGCAGGCTTGGATTTCCTAAATTTCCTACTTAAGAGGAAGAGAAGGAAGGTTGCCAGATTGACCAAAGGAAATTGGTGACATCAAGGAAAAACTGAGTTTTTTTCTTCAGGAGGAAGCTTATCGACTTTATAGTCAAGAGCTAAAGGAGATTTTAGCTATGGAGAAGGAAGAACAGAGAATTAAAAAGTGGAAAGAATATTTTATAGACTTAGAAGATTATAAGCAGAATTCGTTTTTTAAATGGCAGGAACAGGTGGGAGGAGATGCAGATCCCAACCCTGCAATACTGAGTACGTCAGAGGTCAGTATAATGAATTGTCGGTCCAGCAATACACATATAAGTTCATTGATAAAAATGGCATGGAATTTCCCCACAGGGGAACCCCGAACCAAAATTTATAAAAAAAATGCGTGGGGGTCCCCCTAAATTCCATACCAGGCCCTTCAGGGCTGGTATGGATATTAAGGGGAACCCCGCGCCAAAATTAAAAAAAAAAATTGGTGTGGGGGGTCTCCCTCAAAATCCATCGGATTTCTGGAAGCCCCCTTTAACAAGGGGACCCCCAGATCCCGCCCCCCCCCCGTGTGAATTGGTAATGGGTTACATATGTACCCCTACCATTTCACAAAAAAAGTGTTAAAAAGGTTAAAAAACACAAGAGACGGTTTTTGACAAGTCCTTTATTAATTTCTTCTTCTTTACGCTTCTTCTTCCATCTTCTTTCTTCTGGTCTTCCTTCGGTGTTCTTCTTCTTCTTTCTTCTTCTTCTCCATCTTCTTCTTCCTCCGCTCTTCTCGTCCTGCATCTTCCCCTGGCTTTTTCTCCACTCCGTCCGCACGATCCGCCTCAGTGGGAGTCTTCTGCCATATGACGCTTCGGTTCTTCTGACACTTCTTATATAATGGAGAGCGGGGCCACCCACTGACCCCGCCCTCCTCTGAGGGACTTCACGGGGACTTCCCTATGGCTTTCCCCGTGTTGTTAGAGGGGGGCGGGGTCACCCGTTTACGTAACCGGGTGGCCCCGCCCTCCATTATATAAGAAGTGTCAGAAGAATCGAAGCGTCACACGGCGGAAGACCCCCACTGAGGTGGATCGTGCGAACGGGCGGAGAAGAAGCCGGAGGAAGATGAGGGACAAGAAGAGCGGAGGAAGAAGAAGATGGAGAAAAAGAAAATGGAGAAGAAGAAGATGAAGGAAGAAGAAGAACACAGAAGGAAGACCAGAAGAAAGAAGATGGAAAAAGCGGAAAG
The DNA here is from genome assembly GCF_042186555.1 of Aquarana catesbeiana. Lineage (NCBI taxonomy): Eukaryota > Metazoa > Chordata > Amphibia > Anura > Ranidae > Aquarana > Aquarana catesbeiana. The sequence continues at coordinate 305,298,444 of NC_133331.1, forward strand.
AAGAAGAAATTAATAAAGGACTTGTCAAAAACCGTCTCGTGTTTTTTAACCTTTTTTACACTTTTTTTGTGAAATGGTAAGGGTACATGTGACGGGAGGGCCCATGGAACCCAGAATCCCTTGGAAAGTATAACATCAGAGGATGTTATAGATTATGCATCACCTGCTCAAGTACTGGCAGCAGGACAGAGTACTGCAGACCCCTGCTCCACACCCATGGCAGTTTCGGAGGCCCGAGGTGAGAAGGTGATGGCTCCTCTTTCCCACTGGATTTCAGAGATGCAGGGAGGAGAGGCAGCCATTCCCCCTCCCCAACAAGGGTTTGTGCACCTAGGAGAAAATATCAGTGAAAGGGAGTTCCAACAGCAGACGGTGCCCCAGAATGATGACACCAACTCAGTTGAAGCGCTGGCAACCGGACAGAGGGTCCAAGACCTCTGCCCCACACCTGCGGCAGTTCTGGAGGTGAGGAGGTGGTGGTCACTCCTGAGGAGCAGATCGGGACCCAAGAAGAGAATGCAATTGGCACCTCACAACTGCAGCATGATCTGGTGTCGGTGGATGAGCCTGCTGTCTCCACTAGCATAAACCCAGCAGAAATGCTGGCAACCGGGCAGAGTGCTACCAAACTCTGCCCAGCACCGGCAACAACTACAGAGTTCCAGGGAGCTGGGGCAGTCGGCCTCCCTCCCCAACAGTTAGCTGGAGCAGATGGTGTGGGGTTTCTAGCAGAAGGGCTGGCAACAGGGCAGAGTGCTGCTGGCCTCTGCCCTCAACTAACAGAGGACGGATTTCCTGTAAAGATGGATGGGACTTCAGTCTCCACCTGTATACCCCAGGGATGCTGGGCAGTCGGCCTAGATGCCCAACAGCATGACAGACCAGGCTGCACTTCCCCCCAGCAGCGGGTATGTTCTCTGAGAGAGGCAGAGGTTGGCTGGGTGAGTAATGAGCTGTTTGGAACAATTTGTTTGGGGTACTGTCTGGGCACAGGCATTAGAGGACTGGAACTATGGACTATCTTCGGAGTCAACCCGTCTGGGGTCCCCTCCTGTGTTAGTCTTCTGCCGAAAGGGGAGAGATGTGACGGGAGGGCCCGTGGAACCCAGAATCCCTTGGAAAGTATAGGATACCCTTGTTTCAGCTCCCCATACACCTCTTATGTCTAAGTCACCCTGTGCTATCCTGGCACAGGGTGAGTGAGAAAATATGTCTTGTATTACTTAAAATAGGACAGTAATATTTATCCACAATATCTCCCAGGATATATGTAGAAACTATTCTTGGTTTGTTTGATTCTGAACTCAACACGTTAATTGAGAGAGGTGATCACATTGTCCTCTGTACAATGTAGGAGACGGGCCGACTCCTAGTGGAGCGCCTGCTATTGTGAGAAAATGTCCTGTGGTTGCACTTATGATAATGTATAATCTACTGTGTGAAGCTCGGTGACAACAAGTCTGACCTGTAGTGAAATCCTAACAGGCACAGTCACATCGGCTGCTTAAAGGGATTAGTTAATTAGCTCATGTTAATTTGTTACAGGTGTGTTGTTAGAGTAATATGAGCAGGAGGGGGGACCTCCTCTTCTACTGTAAGAAAAGACTTGTATTCTGGTTCTAATAAAGAGTCCATGTTAGCAGCTAAACAAGTCTCGTCTTGTTTTGTGATTGGGAGCAGTTGGAATATCTGATATCTAGAACCAGACTGGGAGGAAGTGGTTTACTGACGGAAGCACTCAAGCGGAGTGTGGGACATTCCATGACAGAAGCTCTGTTCTGCAGTGGGTCCTGAGATAGGGTCCTTACCACTGAGAAGGGCAGACCAAAAGCATAAAGTCACCCCTCCAACAGAACCTCCATCACCGGCCACCACCGCCACTAAGTCTCCTGAACTAGCTGATCCTCCTTCTGCTTTGCAGAAGTTCCACCAAACACCTGCAAGGCCTCACATATTCATGGCCCAGACCAAGTCCCTGGGAAGCTCCATTCTGCAGTGGGCCCTGAGTAAGGGTCCTTACCACTGAGAAGGGCAGACCAAAGGCATGAAGTCACCCCTCCAACAGAACCTCCATCACCAGCCACCACCGCCACTAAGTCTCCTGAAATAGCTGCTCCTTTTTGCAGAAGTTCCACCAAACACCTGCGAGGCCTCACATATTCGTGGTTCAGACCCTGTCCCTGGGAAGCTCTGTTCTGCAGTGGGCCCTGAGATAGGGTCCTTACCAAAGGCATAAAGTCACCCCTCCAACAGAACCTCCATCACCGGCCACCACCGCCACCAAGTCTCCTGAACTGGCTGCTCCTCCTGTTTTGCAGTTTTTTTTGAATAATAAAAATGTGTGTTCATTTTGTGCTAAGGATATTAATTCTACTGATTTTAAAATACTGTCCCATTGATCGTCTGTCAATTCCCGTACATCTTCTTCCCATTTTACCCTACAAGTGAGAACCAGATCTTTTTCTACTGCTGCCTTATGTATCTTGGTATACAGTTTTGATGTTATCCCTACATTCATCCGTGCCACCCCTTCTTTTTTTTGCAATCCTCTATATTTCTCACCATGATCGCAATGAGAAAAACAAACTGCACACGCCCCCCCCAACGTTGTGTGTGATTTAACTGATCTTTGCAGGTTCGTACTCCCACATACAGTCGTTCAAAATCATGCAACTCCGCCCACTTAAAGAATTCATACATGCAGTACCGGGACAAGTTGTCCAGTGCCCAGGGCGAGGATGTGGAACTGCGCCCCCCCGCTGCTTATGAGTGCTGTAGAATGTGTGTACTGCCCTGCGTAGTTGGCATGGAGTGTGCAATGTGCGACCAATTGCTTGCTTTATGGTTGCCTGCCACTAGAGTGTGCATGTGGTGAGGGGGGTGCCCTTCCCCAATTGCTGCGCCTGGGGCGGGTGTCCCTCTTGCCCCCCCTTGTCCCTGCATACGTGTGCAGAATGATTTGAGAGATGTGACATGTATGTGAACTTGCAACTATGGAGGAAATGTGACCTCTATTTTACGTCCATTATTGTTTTTTTTGTATAAGATTAATATCATTATCAAACAGAATATTGGCATGCATTGAAAAGGGGATTAATTCCAGTGATAAAACGATAATTCTCCCGCTCTACAAGACTCTGGTCCGGCCGCACCTAGAGTATGCTGTCCAGTTCTGGGCACCAGTCCTCAGGAAGGATGTACTGGAAATGGAGTGAGCACAAAGAAGGTCAACAAAGCTAATAAAGGGTCTGGAGGATATTAGTTATGAGGAAAGGTTGCGAGCACTGAACTTATTCTCTCTGGAGAAGAGACATTTGAGAGGGAATGAGATTTCAATTTATAAATACTGTACTGGTGACCCCACAATAGGGATAAAACTTTTTCGCGGAAGGGAGTTTAACAAGACACGTGGCCACTCATTAAAATTAGAAGAAAAGAGGTTTAACCTTAAACTACGTATAGCAGCCATTCTCAACCAGGGTTTGGTGGAACCCTAGGGTTCCTCCAAAGGTTGCTAGGGGTTCCTTGAGCTTTGGCTGATTGACCTCCTATCTTAAGGTTTCTACATAGTTCTGGGGTCAATGACACTTGGTAGAGCCAGTTGCATGAAGCCAACAATCTTTTAGGGCTGCCTCGTTCCACATGGCCTCAAATGTAAGGGGCATTTTTTTTTAATGAATTGGTTTTAGTAAGGGTTCCTTGAGACTAGAAAATTATTTCAAGGGTTCCTCTGGGACAAAAAGGTTGAGAAAGACTGACGTAGAGGGTTCTTTACTGTAAGAGCGGCAAGGATGTGGAATTCCCTTCCACAGGCGTTGGTCTCAGCGGGGGGCATTGATAGTTTAAAAAAACTATTAGATAAGCACCTGAACGACCGCAACATACAGGGATATATAATGTAATACTGACATATAATCACACATAGGTTGGACTTGATGTCTTTTTTCGACCTCACTTACTATGTAACTCCTTTCTCTGTTATCAGACAGATTATATTTTAGCTAAAGAATGAAGCAAATATAATGAATAACAATAGTTTTTTTTTTTATTATGTATACATTTATTATTTTAATATTTATAATTATTAACAAAAACAAAAGAATGAAAAACAGACTTAGGATTGATGAACATGGGTGTAGTCAAGCATACGCCAGTGCGAGAGCACAGGTGTTTTGTGGATCCCAATGCAGGCAGGTCCCATCCCCGTCAATTGGGACGTAGCGTCTGCCCGTAGAATGGCGGCAAACTACGGTGCTTAAAATTCTCCATAGGCGACTCTTTAAACGCCTTTACAGGTTACCAGTTTAGAGTGGCACAGGGGGTCCGGTGCTAGAATTATTGCTCTCGCTCTGACGTTCTCGACAATACCCCTCACATGTGTGGTGCGATCACCGTTTACATGCGTTCAGTAGTAACGAATGTGTTCGCATTTGCACGTAAGCACAGTGGGACTAGGGCCAGGGGGGGGGGGGCTTTAAATTTTGTTTTTATTATTTATTTATTTTAGGTACTTTTTTTTTTTACAATTTTTTTTTTTGGCACTAACTTTATTGCTATCACAAGGGATGAACAACATCCCTTGTGACAGCATGGGCCGTGACAGGTCCTCTTTATGGAGAGATTTGGGGTCTATTAGACCCCAAATCTCTCCTCCGGCTCTCCATGCAGCCGCTACCTTCCCGGCCTCTGGTGGCCAAGTAAACAACCGGAAGTGATGAACTACTCATCACTTCCTGTTTCCAGGGTTACAGAGAGAGGGGAACGACGTCAGTTCCTCTCTCTCTCTCTATCTCTACAGGGCGGCCATCGCTGCCGGCGCACCACTCCCGGCCTCCACCATGGGACCGGAGAGTCCAGGAGAGGCGGCGGTGGCAGAAGGAGGCAGTGGAACCTCTTTCCGCCACCCGCAGAAGTGATCGAGTGGCTAGTCAGCCTCCCAGGTCACTTCTGCAAGAAAGAGAATCGCTGCCTGAAAAGAATGATACCGGGATGATGCCTGTAGGTGCGCCCAACATCCCGGTATAACCACTCAAACCCGAGGACGTCCATGTACGTACCATGGGAAGGAAGTGGTTAATGTGATATACTTTCCTATTTACTAATGCCAGCAGCACGAGTATTAAAAATAATCAATGTTGATTGGGAGAGTAAAATTCCACTTTAATCCATGTCTTTATGGACCTTGCCTTGTGCACTGGTCCAAATCATTTGGTGGAGGGGGGATTATGGTGTGGGGGTTGTTTTTCAGGGGTTGGGCTTGGCTCCTTAGTTCCAATGAAGGGAACTCTTACGGCGTCAGCATACCAAGACTTTTTGGACAATTTCATGCTCCCAACTTTGTGGGAACAGTTTGGGGATGGCCCCTTTGTGTTCCATCATGACTGCCCACCAGTGCACAAAGCAAGGTCCATAAAGACATGGATGAGCGAGTTTGGGGTGGAGGAACTTGACTGGACTTGGACGAGAAGGCCTGGCTCGCAGTCTCCGCTCTAATTCATCCCAAAGGTTCTCTATCGGGTTGAGGTCAGGACTCTGCGAGTTTCCATCACTGGAACTAACGGGCAAAGCCCAACCCCTGAAGAACAACCCCACACCATAATCACCCCTCCACCAAATGTTTTGGACCAGTGCACAAAACAAGGTCCATAAAGACATGGATGAGCGTGTTTGGGGTGGAGGAACTTGACTGGACTTGGACGAGAAGGCCTGGCTCGCAGTCTCCGCTCTAATTCATCCCAAAGGTTCTCTATTGGGTTGAGGTCAGGACTCTGTGAGTTCCCATCACTGGAACTAACGGGCCAAGCCCAACCTCTGAAAAACAACCCCACACCATAATCCCCCCTCCACCAAATGATTTGGACCAGTGCACAAAAAAAGATCCATAAAGACATGGATGAGGGAGTTTGGGGTGGAGGAACTTGACTGGCCTGCACAAAGTCCTAACCTCAACTCGATAGAACACCTTCGGGATGAATTAGAGAGGAGACTGCGAGCCAGGCCTTCCCTTCCAAGTCCAGTCAAGTTCCTTCACCCCAAACTTGCTCCTCCAGGTCTTTATGGATCTTGCTTTGTGCACTGGTCCAAATCATTTGGTGGAGGGGGGATTATGGTGTGGGGGGTTGTTTTTCGGGGGTTGGGCTTGGCCCGTTAGTTCCAGTGATGGGACCTCACAGAGTCCTGACCTCAACCCGATAGAAAACCTTTGGGATGAATTAGAGCGGAGACTGCGAGCCAGGCCTTCTCGTCCAAGTCCAGTCAAGTTCCTTCACCCCAAACTCGCTCCTCCAGGTCTTTATGGACCTTGCTTTGTGCACTTGTCCAAATCATTTGGTGGAGGGGGGGATTATGGTGTGGGGGTTGTTTTTTGGGGGTTGGGCTTGGCCCCTCAGTTCCAGTGAAGGGAATGTGACTGCACACCAGTGCACAAAGCAAGGTCCATAAAGACATGTATGACTTTGGGGTGGAGGAACTTGACTGGACTCAAGGGAACTCTTAAGGCGTCAGCATACCAAGACATTTTGGACAATTTTATGTTCCCAACTTTGTGGGAACAGTTTGGGGATGGCCCGCACTCTGAACATGAATAGGGGGGCTGACCTGTGTGAATTCTCCGGTGTTTTACAAGGCCTCCTGTATAAGAGAAAGATTTCCCGCACTCTGGACATGCATAAGGGCGCTCACCCGTGTGAATTTTCTGGTGTATAACAATTCTTTTCTTCTGAGCAAAAGATTTCCCGCACACAGAACATGAGTAAGGACGCTCACCCGTGTGAATTCTCTGGTGTTGCACAAGGTTTCCTTTCATAGTGAAACATTTCCCGCACTCTGTACATGAATAAGGCCACACTCACCTGTGTGAATTGTCTGGTGATTAACAAGGTCTCCTTTATAGGAGAAAGATTTCCCGCACTCTGGACATGAATAAGGACGCTCACGTGTGTGAATTCTCTGGTGTACAATAAAATGTTGTTTCTGAGTGAAACATTTCCCGCACTCTGAACATGAATAGGGACGCTCACCCGTGTGAATTCTCTGGTGTATAATAAGTTGTTGTTTCTGAGTGAAACATTTCCCGCACTCTGAACATGGATAGGGACGTTCACCCGTGTGACTTCTCTGGTGTCTAAGTAGTTCCCTTTTCCCAGTGAAACATTTCCCGCACTCAGAACATGAATAAAGACCCTGACCTGTGTGAATTCTCTGGTGTTTAGCAAGGTCTCTTTTATGAATGAAGGATTTCCCGCACTCTGAACATGGATAAGGACGCTCACCTGTGTGAAGTCTCCGGTGTTGCACAAGGTGTTCTTTCGCACTGAAACATTTCCCGCACTCTGAACATGAATAGGGACGCTCACCTGTGTGACTTCTCTGGTGTCTAAGAAGTTCCCTTTTCCCAGTGAAAGATTTCCCGCACTCAGAACATGAATAAAGACCCTGACCTGTGTGAATTCTCTGGTGTTTAGCAAGGTATCTTTTATGAATGAAGGATTTCCCGCACGCTGCACATGGATAAGGACGCTCACCTGTGTGAAGTCTCTGGTGTTGCACAAGGTGTTCTTTCGCACTGAAACATTTCCCGCACTCTGAACATGAATAAGGACGCTCACCTGTGTGGATTTTCTGGTGTTTAACAAGGTCTTTTTTATGAATGTAGGATTTCCCGCACTCTGAACATGAATAAGGACGCTCACCCGTGTGAATTCTTTGGTGTTTTAAGAGATTTCTTTTATGAATGTAGAATTTCCCGCACTCTGCACATGGATAAGGACGCTCACCTGTGTGAATTTTCTGATGTATAAGAAGTGCTTCTTCCTGAGCAAAAGATTTCCCGCACTCTGAACATGAATAAGGGCGCTCGCCCGTGTGAGTTCTCTGGTGTACAATAAGTCTTTCTTTTTTAAAGAAACCTTTCCCGCACTCTGAACAAGGGAAAGGACGCTCGCTGGTGTGAATTCTCTGGTGTGCAGTAAGATTTCCTTTTCTAAGGAAACGTTTCCCGCACTCTGAGCAAGGGAAAGGGCGCTCACCCGTGTGAATTTTCAGGTGTTCAACGAGTTCTCCTTTACGAGTAAAACTTTTCCCACACTTTGAACATGAAAAGGGACGCTCACCCGTGTGAATTACCTGATGTCTAAGAAGGTGTTTTTTTTCAATGAAACATTTCCCGCACTCTGAACATAAATAAGGACGCTCACCTGTGTGAGTTTTCTGGTGTATAATAAAGGTTGATTTTTTAAGGAAACATTTCCCGCACTCTGAACAAGAGAAAGGACGCTCACCGGTGTGAATTCTTTGATGGGAAACCAGGACTGATTTCCGAATGAAACTTTTCTCGCACTCTGAACATGGATAGGGCCGCTCACCTGTGTGAATTCTCTGGTGGATAATTAGGAATCCTTTTCTAACGAAACATTTCCCGCACTCTGAGCAAGAGAAAGGATGCTCACCCATATGAATTCTCTGGTGTCTAAAAAGGATTTCTTTTTTAAGGAAACCTTTCCCGCACTCCGAATAAGAGAAAGAACGCTCACCAGTGTGAATTATTTGATGGGAAACCAGGGCTGCTTTCCGAATGAAACTTTTCTCGCACTCTGAACATGGATAGGGACGCTCACCTGTGTGAATTCTCTGGTGTCTAAGAAGGTTTTCTTTTTTAAGGAAACCTTTCCCACACTCCGAACAAGAGAAAGGACGCTCACCTGTGTGAATTTTCTGGTGTATGCAAAGGTTTTTGTTTTCAGTGAAAGATTTCCCGCACTCTGAACATGACAATGAACGCTCTCCTGTGTGAACCCTCTTATGGCTTAAAGAAGATATCTGGGGATTGGATGGATCTGGTGATCTGTGAGAACTTGGATGGACATCTGGAGTCATAGTATGGGATTTATCAGAAGGTTCCTCAGGATTAGAAGGGTCCATAGATCTTAGATAGACATCTGAAGTCATAGTATGGGATTTCTCAGAAGGTTCCTCAGGATTAGAAGGACCCATCAATCTTAGATGGACATCTGAAGTCACAGTATGGGATTTCTCAGAAGGTTCCTCAGGATTAGAAGGACCCATCAATCTTAGATGGACATCTGAAGTCACAGTATGGGATTTCTCAGAAGGTTCCTCAGGATTAGAAGGACCCATTGATCTTAGAGGAACATCTGGAGTCATAGTATGGGATTTATCAGAAGGTTTCTCAGGATTAGAAGGACCCATTGATCTTAGATGGACATCTGGAGTCATAGTATGGGATTTATAAGAAGGTTCCTCAGGATTAGAAGGACCCATAGATCTTAGATAGACATCTGAAGTCATAGTATGGGATTTTTTAGAAGGTTCCTCAGGATTATAAGGACCCATAGAGCTTAGATAGACATCTGAAGTCATAGTATGGGATTTCTCAGAAGGTTCCTCAGGATTAGAAGGACCCATAGATCTTAGATAGACATCTGAAGTCATAGTATGGGATTTATTAGTTGATTCCTCAGGATTTGAAGGACCCATTGATCTAACCAACCAATCAGAGGTCACTTTAGGAGAATATTGTGGAATGTCAGTATCTTCTGCCTTACAATCTTGAGATATAATGAAATGTCCCTCCGATGTATTTATATTCCAGAAACACCGTCCATCTGCTGGAAAGCAATATTTAATATAAGTCATATCTGTTCTCATACATCTTGTATTCAGAAGTCATATGTATACACTGGGCAAGATGGTCAGAGAGAGAAAACATACTACAAGGGTGAAAAGAAAATTAAAGTTAAACCATTTAACCAACAAATGCCAGTTCGATTGCCTGAGTAATCATCTAATGCACAACAAAAGATGCCAGCGCTCAGTGGGTTAAAATGAAAGAAAGTCTCTTAGTAGCAGTAATTCAATAATATACACAGTTTATTCGATGACGATCATGTGGATTCTACAATGCAAAAGTTAATGCACTCAGGATAATGGGAGGAGTCAGGACTGGGGATAAAAACCAGCCCTGGAAAAAATTTCCCACCAGCCCCAAAGCATTATACCAGCCCAACATCAGAACGTCATTATTTTCTTGTTCATAAAAGGGAAAACCATACATTGTAAAGCACATTTGAAGAGTGTATTATATACAGTATATAGATCAGACAGATATGAAAGCACATAGGGCTTTATATGCCTCAGACTGGCCTGGCAGCGCAGTCACTGACCTCCTCACAGGTGCACCAAGCAGGGATCAGTCAGTCAGCTCCAGCTTGGTGGCTCTGGTTTAATCCTATAGACTCCTCATCACAGTCCACACATGTCTGACTTCTTCCATGACCCCCATCCCACGGCGGCACTCCCATGGTCAGAGACTGCAGACATGGTACAAGAGATGGTCAGAGACTGCACACATGGTACAGGAGATGGTCAGAGACTGCAGACATGGTACAAGAGATGGTCAGAGACTGCACACATGGTACAGGAGATGGTCAGAGACTGCACACATGGTACAGGAGATGGTCAGAGACTGCAGATATAATACAGGAGATGGTCAGAGACTGCAGATATAATACAGGAGATGGTCAGAGGCTGCAGACATAGTACAGGAGATGGTCAGAGACTGCACACATGGTACAGGAGATGGTCAGAGGCTGCAGACATAGTACAGGAGATGGTCAGAGACTGCAGACATAGTACAGGAGATGGTCAGAGACTGCACACATAGTACAGGAGATGGTCAGAGACTGCACAATTGGTACAGGAGATGGTCAGAGGCTGCACACATGGCACAGGAGATGGTCAGAGGCTGCGGACATTAAACAGGAGATGGTCAGAGACTGCACACATGGTACAGGAGATGGTCAGAGACTGCACACATGGTACAGGAGATGGTCAGAGGCTGCACACATGGCACAGGAGATGGTCAGAGGCTGCGGACATTAAACAGGAGATGGTCAGAGATTGCAGACATACTACAGGAGATGGTCAGAGGCTGCAGACACTGTACAGGAGATGGTCAGAGGCTGCGGACATTATACAGGAGATGGTCAGAGATTGCAGACATACTACAGGAGATACTTCAGTCAGTCAGCTCCAGCTTGGTGGCTCTGGTTTTATCCCATAGACTCCTCATCACAGTCCACACACGTCTGACTTCTCTCATGACCCCCATCCCGGCGGCACTCCCATGGTCAGAGACTGCAGACATGGTACAAGAGATGGTCAGGGGCTGCAGACATGATACAAGAGATGGTCAGAGGCTGCAGACACAGTACAGGAGATGGTCAGAGACTGCAGACATGATACAGGAGATGGTCAGAGACTGCAGACATGATAGAAGAGATGGTCAGAGACTGCAAACATAATACAGGAGGAGATGGTCAGAGATTGCAGACATAATACAGGAGGAGATGGTCAGAGATTGCAGACTTAATACAGGAGATGGTCAGAGGCTGCGGACATAATACAGAAGATGGTCAGATACTGCAGACATACTAGAGGCAGAGGTGTATTTAGGTTTTGTGCTGCCCTAGGCCTGACTAAACTTGTGTACCCCCTAATTTAAATACGACCCACCCTTTTCTGTCAATGCCATGCCCTTTCCTGTTTAAGACCCGCCCTGTCATCTGTAAACCACACCCTTTCCACTTTAGGCTCCACCTCTATCTCTCTGTACATTAACCACCTCCCACCCGGCCACTGCACATAAACGGCCGGGTGGTCATTTTCTTGTCCTGAGTAGACGTTCAGGAACGGACGTTCGGGAACGTCCCTCAGAGCGAGTGCTCGCAGCATGGCTACAAGGCGCGCTGCGGCTTGATTCTGTGATCATTATGATCACAGAATCCAGCTGAGCAGAGATCGGGATATAGGTGCTGTGATCGGCCCTCCCAATCACGTGACAGCTGTGTCCAATCGCAGCCGTCACAATGTAAACAGAATCGCATGTCTCTGTGACAGTTCTCCCCGCCGAGCTCAGATCTGTGACAGCTCTCTGTGCGAGAATGATTTTACACAGAGAGCTGTTACAGACCACCCAACAAACAGTACACCAAGCACCACTGTCACCCCTGTCCCCATACACATGTCTGGGTCCCCATAAAACATCTGTCTGTCCCCCATCACTGCCAACACCAAATAAACACTGATTTGGGTTATTTTTACCAAAGAAATGTAGCAGCATCATTTTTGGTCAAAATTTATCAAAAGAAAATACTTATTTGCAAAATTTTATAACAGAAACTAACAAAAATGCCCCCCCCCCCCCCCCCCCCCACACACACACACACAAAGCGCCACCCTAGGCCTGGGCCTTGTTGGTCTAGGCCAAAATACAGCACTGACTACAGGAGATGGTCAGAGACTACAGACATAATACAGGAGATGGTCAGAGACTGCAGACATAATACAGGAGATGGTCAGAGACTGCGGACATAATTCAGGAGATGGTCAGAGACTGCAGACATACTACAGGAGATGGTCAGAGACTGCAGACATAGTACAGGAGATGGTCAGAGACTGGGGACATGGTACAGGAGATGGTCAGAGACTGCAGACATAATACAGGAGATGGTCAGAGACTACAGACATGATACAGGAGATGGTCAGAGGCCACAGACATAATACAGGAGATGGTCAGAGGTTGCAGACATGATAGAAGAGATGGTCAGAGACTGCAGACATGATAGAAGAGATGGTCAGAGACTGCAGACATAATATAGGAGATGATCAGAGACTACAGGCATGATACATGAGATGGTCAGAGACTACAGACATAGTACAGGTAATGATCAGAGACTACAGACATGATACAGGAGATGGTCAGAGACTACAGACATAGTACAGGTAATGATCAGAGACTACAGACATGATACAGGAGATGGTCAGAGGCTGCAGACATGATACAGGAGATGGTCAGAGGCTGCAGACATAATACAGGAGATGGTCAGAGGTTGCAGACATGATAGAAGAGATGGTCAGAGACTGCAGAAATAGTACAGGAGATGGTCAGAGACTGCAGAGATAATACAGGAGATGATCAGAGGCTGCGGACATAATTTAGGAGATGGACAGAGACTGCAGACATACTACAGGAGATGGTCAGAGACTGCAGACATAATACAGGAGATGGTCAGAGATTGCAGACATTATACAGGAGATGGTCAGAGACTGGGGACATGATACAGGAGATGATCAGAGACTACAGACATGATACAGGAGATGGTCAGAGACTGCAGACATAATACAGGAGATAATCAGAGACTACAGACATGATACAGGAGATGGTCAGAGGTTGCAGACATGATAGAAGAGATGGTCAGAGACTGCAGATGTAGTACAGGAGATGATCAGAGACTGCAGACATAATACAGGAGATGGTCAGAGATTGCAGACATGATACAGGAGATGATCAGAGATTGCAGATGTAGTACAGGAGATGGTCAGAGGCTGTGGACATGATACAAGAGATGGTCAGAGATTGCAGATATGGTACCGGAGATGATCAGAGACTGCGGACATTATACAGGAGATGATCAGAGACTGCAGACATAGTACAGGAGATGATCAGAGACTACAGACATGATACAGGAGATGGTCAGAGGCTGCAGACATAATACAGGAGATGGTCAGAGATTGCAGACATAATACAGGAGATGGTCAGAGACTGCAGATATAATACAGGAGATGATCAGAGACTACAGACATGATACAGGAGATGGTCAGAGGTTGCAGACATGATAGAAGAGATGGTCAGAGACTGCAGACATAATACAGGAGATGATCAGAGACTGCAGACATAATACAGGAGATGGTCAGAGATTGCAGACATGATACAGGAGATGATCAGAGATTGCAGATGTAGTACAGGAGATGGTCAGAGGCTGTGGACACGATACAAGAGATGGTCAGAGATTGCAGATATGGTACCGGAGATGATCAGAGACTGCGGACATTATACAAGAGATCAATGCAGCCTTACCAGTGCCCATCAAATGCAGCTTCACTGTGCCCATCAATGCAGCCTTACTGTGCCCATCTGCAGCCTCACCAGTGCCTTGATTACACAGTGCGGGTATCTCCTCCCGTTGAGCTATGGAGCTGGGGTCTGAACTGTTCGGCGGCCGTCCAGTGTAACAAAGCCCCGCCTCCTAGACGTCTATCATGGTCTAGGAAGCGGAGCTTCGTTACAGTGGGATCGGAAATGTTCGGCCAGCTCCATGACACAGCGGGAGGAGATTACACAAGCGGAGGGAGAGGAGGACTCCGCACTTGGATCGGCCCTGGGTGCCGCTGTTGCCACAGCTCAAAGCGGCCCCAGGGCAAGCAGCCTTCCGGGAAATTTTCCAGCATCCCGGTAGGTCACTCCGGCCCTGGCAGGGAGGAGCTGACAGCTTCCACAGACGGAAGTAGCCTGGCAGTGGGGGTGGCGCCAGTGTCCTGACGAGGGGGCTGTAGGCAGCTGGGCATGCTGGTGATGAAGAGGGAGAAGGCAGCGGTCCACGGATGGGTGGATCTCCGTACTCGACGTATCAGAGCGCAGGGCCAGCCGGCGTGCCGACAGGGGATGGGGTGAAGCCGCAATCCACGGATGGATGTGACAATACTCTCTCCTGGTGGTGCCAGACAGGCGTGTGGCTGCTCCCAGGTGTGGATGGGGATGCCCTGGTCTCACTGCTCAGAGGTAATCCCCTACAGGTAAGTATGGAATACATTAGCAGAAGGTAAAATCAATACCCCATTCATGGATTATTATCCCTTAATATCACAAGTAAAAAAAAACGTAATAACCAGGATAAGGGGCAATTAAAATGAACAATAATGAATTGGTCACCATTACATCAATATGCGTGAGAATACAAATAAGAATGTATGTGTTAACCGCTTGCTGACCAGCTGCCGCAGTTTTACTGTGGCAGAATGGCACGGCTGGGCGAAACGACATTATCTTACGTCGCTCCGCCCTTTGGCCACTAGGGGCGCGCGTCCGCAGCGTGTGCCAGTAGCCGATGCGAGTGCTCGGCGGGCGCGATGACCGCCAGGCTCCCGCGATCACTCGTAACAGGGCGAGAACCGGGGAGAGGAGACAGATCATGTGTTCATACTAAGTATGAACACCGATCGCTCTCTTCTCCTAGACAGTCCCCTCCCCCTACAGTTAGAACACACCCAGGGAACACAGTTAACCCCTTGATCGTCCCCTAGTGTTAACCCCTTCCCTGCCAGTGAAATTTATACAGTAATCACAGTGCCTTTTTAAAGCACTGATTGCTGTATAGTTGTCAATGGTCCCAAAAATGTGTCAAAATTGTCCGATCTGTCCGCCGCAATATCGCAGTCCTGATAAAAATCGCAGATCGCCGTCATTACTAGTAAATAAAATTATAATAAAATTATTTATTATTAATTATTATTATTAATTAATTATAATAAAAATGCCATAAATCTATCCCCTATTTTGTAAAGGCTATAACTTTTGCGCAAACCAATCAATATACACTTAGTGCGTTTTTTTTTTTTTTTTTTTAACAAAAATATGTAGAATACATATCGGCCTAAACTGAGGAAAAGAATAGCTTTTTGATAAAAATGTGGGATATTTATTATAGCAAAAAGTAAAAAAGATATTGTGTTTTTTTTTTCAAAATTGTCGCTCTTCTTTTGTTTATAGCGCAAAAAATTAAAACCACAGAGGCGATCAAATACCACCAAAAGAAAGCTCTATTTGGGGAAAAAAAAAGGACATCAGTTTTGTTTGGGTACAGCGTCGCACGATCGCGCAATCGTCAGTTAAAGCGACGCAGTGCCGTATCGCAGTGCCAAATCTTCTGGGGCTGAAGTGGTTAAATACATAGTCAATAAAGAATAAATAAATAAATAAAAAAATATAAAAATACTAAAACAAATTAAAAAAAATAAAAATAAAAAAATAACAAAACATTAATAAATAATAAAAACAACGTGCGAATGAAAAGGTATGCACTGTGTATGTATAATAAGTGATACTACATGAAAAAATGACTGGATGTGTATGCAACAAACATTGGTGGATGATTGGGTCGCAGGCTGTAAAAGAGGGAGAAGGGGGGGGGGGGGGGGTTTGAAAGGAAGGGGGAGGAAAAAAGAGAGAGAGAAAAGAGGGGGGTGGCCCTCCACAGAGGGAAAACACTCCAACACATTTTTTAGACCCAATAATTACACACACAACATTTAGACCCAAATCCAAGTTTTTTTCCAGCTCTTTCCAAGGGTCCCTACATAGAAGCCTACTATCGGGCAGTTTACAAAGATTTTTTAGCACTCTGCGACAGTTCCGCCACAACCTAACAAGGGCGGAAAACAGGGTGCTTACCAAAAAGGAGAGACAATTCCTGCTTCCACCTGAGTGTAGCACACACACCGTGCTTTTACCATCTTCCAAAAGTACAGAAATCTCTGACAGATCCTGCAGGGAAGACCCATAGTGGCCAGTACAAATAGCTTTACCAATGGCTTATCAGTTTACATCGTTTTTTTTTTTTTTACGACCCTTGGTTTGCGAACTTCCGTCATATATGCTTTTGCAAAATCCAGATACACCACGTCTACCGGCCTTCCTTTATCTAGATGGCAACTCACCTCCTCATAGAAGGTTAATAGATTGGTTTGGCAAGAACGATTCTTCATGAATCCATGCTGATTACTGCCAATGATACCGTTCTTATTACTAAAATCTTGTATATAGTCCCTTATCATCCCCTCCAAGAGTTTACATACTATTGATGTTAGGCTAACTGGTCTGTAATTCCCAGGGATGTATTTTGGGCCCTTTTTAAATATTGGTGCTACATTGGCTTTTCTCCAATCAGCTGGTACCATTCCAGTCAGTAGACTATCTGTAAAAATTAGGAACAACGGTCTGGCAATTACTTGACTGGGTTCCCTAAGTACCCTCGGATGCAAGCCATCTGGTCCCGGTGATTTATTAATGTTAAAGCGGGGGGTCCACCTATCTATCGTTTTTTTTTTTTTTTTTGGAGTTCATTCACAAACTTTTCTTCTCATGATTATCTACTCACATGTTCTGTGTAATAAGTCCGCCTGTGTCCAATTTCGTTGTAAAGAATAACTTATAAAATTCACTGAAGGCGGTTTCCATCTTCATTGTGGGCATTTGAAGCCCACAAGCATGTATTTCCTGGATGCGGTGAATGCTGTGCTCCCAGCATTCACCGAGATGTTGTGATGACGCTGTTGCACAATGCATGCTGGGAAGCCTGAGACTAGCTCCCAGGGGACTGTGGGAGGTCTGGGAGAGGCTAGAAACACACCTACTCCCATAGGAGGAAAACCAGGAAATGCTAAGAAGATTAGAAAAAAAAGTAATTACGGTGATTTAAATTTTTTTACACAGCATGTCAGCATCTAGGCAAGGAAGAGAATGCATAGAGATAATGTTCAAAATTTGGGTGGAACCCCACTTTAAGTTTCTCAAGTCTAATTTTAATTCTGTCCTCTGTTAACCATGGAGGTGCTTTCTGTGTTGTGTCATGAGGATAAACACTGCAGTTTTGGTTACTGAAGCCCCCCGATTCATTTGTGAAGACTGAGGAGAAGAATAAATTCAATACCTTCGCCATCTCCCCATCCTTTGTAACCAGATGTCCTTCCTCATTCTTTATGGGGCCAATATGTTCTGTCCTCCCTTTTTTACTGTTTACATACTTAAAGAATTTCTTGGGATTTTTTTTGCTCTCCTCCGCTATGTGTCTTTCATGTTCTATCTTAGCTGTCCTAATTGCACCCTTAGATTTCTTGTTGCATTCTTTATAAAGTCTGAATGCTGAGGATGATCCCTCAACACCATATCAAAGATTCAAACCAGGTTATCGAAGTTCTCCAACACTACTCATGGGAAGACGGATACATGTGGGCATCTCTTGATGTCCCCTTCATTTATACACCAATACCCGATGAGGTAGGCTTAGGGCCATACAACACTTTCTCACCCAACATGGAGACATCAATTTCCTACAATCCGATTTCCTGGTCAAATCAACTGAGTTTTGTTTAAGACACAATTACTTTACATTCCTTAAATCAGTTTTATTCACAATGCAGGGGCACAGCCATGGGGGCGAATTTTGCCCCAGTATATGCCAACCTAACAATGGGCTACTGGGAGGAGGGATACATCGGGGAGAGTATTGTCACTTCCATCCGCGGATCACGGCTTCACCCCATCCCCTGTCGGCACACCGGCTGGCCCTGCACTCTGATATGTGGAGTACAGAGATCGATCAATCTGCGGACCGCTGCCTTCTCCCCCTCCATCAACAGCACGCCCAGCTGCCTACAGCCCTGTCAGAAACCATGAAATCAGGCCAAGACAGAAGTACAGTTAAATCACACTTGTTTAATAATAAAAGTAAAAAGAACAAACGTAAACAAAACATAGCCAAAGTTCAGTAACCGGAGCGGATAGTCAGCCAAGCCAGAAGTCAGGGATCAACGTAGAGAAACAGCAAGCAGGATCTGGAGCCAGAAGGAATGTCAGCAAAGCAAGTCTTGAACAGGATCGCAGGAGATAGTTTCTGTGATGTTGACCAAGGCGAAGGCAGAGATCCACTGGATTGAACGGCTTAAGTAGGCAGGACTGACGAGCAGGATATCATCAACAGCTGAGTAACTGGGAGAGATAGGAGCTGGCATTTAGCCGACAACTGAGCGGCCAGCCCTGACAAGCCCACCGATGAGCAGGCCCCTCGTCTGGCTCAGCACAGTGGGGACACTGGCGCCACCCCCACTGCCAGGATACTTCCATCCGTGGATGCCGTCAGCTCCTCTCTCCTATTGGGACCTCCAACGATACCGTAAGCTTTCTCAGCTTATTTCCTATCCCTCCCATTATCCCACAGCCATGGGGGTGAACTTTGCCCCAGTATATGCCAACCTGACAATGGGCTACTGGGAGGAGGGATACAGCTGGGCCAAAAACCCGTTTGCTGAGCACATTGTGTACTTTGGCAGATACATTGACGACATCCTGGGGAAGGTGTGGGGCGAGACACCTGTAATTCGATATTTGTAAAAATTAGTATACAGTCAACTGAACACTTACCCAACACCTGCTGACTATATACTAATTTTTACAAATATCGAATTACAGGTGCCTCAGCCCACACCTTCCCCACTGGGTCCAAGTGCGTGGCTCCTTATAAGCCCCGTGGACTATGAATACGCCTGGAGGGGATGGAGGGAATATGCAGACATTATGAGACCACCGAATGCAACCGTTTTTAATAACTCTGGCTGTGCGATACACTCTCACTTTCCCAACCCCAGAATAGTAAATACTTCACCATATGTATGGAGATATACCTTCAAAAATATTATGAAATGACCAATTATGTTTTGTATACTGCAGAAAATCCTTAATAGAAATTTTTGATGTATCTCTTTAGAATAAAAAATCCCCTGAAGAAGACCAGAACTGAAAAGGGTCGAAATGCAACGGGGTATTCATGTGGATAGCAATATTATAATGTAACTGTATGTCAGAATTAAATAACTTTTTAGAAATACTTTGCTGCTAAAAAACCCCCCCTGGGGAAACTATTCCATAATTATTCAATTTTTTTACTTGTGATATTAAGGAATAATAATCCATTAATTTGAGTATTGATTTTACCTTCTGTTAATGTATTCCACACTTTCATGTAGGGGATTACCTCTGAGTAGTGAGGAGTTGACGGTTTCCATTCAATTGTCCTGTCTCACCGTTCTGCTCATTCCCCGCCCTCCCATAGGGTTTTTAATCTCCCTGGTTGCCGACTCCAGTGACTTTGATACAGCGCATGTGCGTGAAACGCGTCGTCACGGCAACCAAGAAGCTTGCGGGTCACGCTGGTCCCCGATCCTAGCCATCCACCACAGCTTCCACCAGCGCTGCATGCCATCCACGCCAGCCGAACCCGGCTTGGGCTCCTTTTTCCCGGCTTCCCTAACTGGACCGGGGAATCCCCACCTACACCTGGGAGCAGCCACACGCCTGTCTGACACCACCAGGAAAGAGCATTGTCACATCCAACCGCAGATCGCGGCTTTACCCCATCCCCTGTTGGCACGCCGGCTGGCCCTGAGCCCTGATATGCAGAGTACAGAGATCGATCCATCCACGGACCGCTGCCTTCTCCCCCTCCATCACCAGCTGCCTACAGCCCACCGGTGAGCTGGCCCCTCGTCCGGCTCAGTGCAGTGGGAACACTGGTGCCACCCCCACTGCCAGGCTACTTCCATCCGTGGATGCCGTCAGCTCCTCCCTGCTCTGGGGACCTCCAGCGATACCGTAAGCTTTCTCATCTTATTTCCTATCTCTCCCAATATCCTGAGTGCATTAACCTTTGGATTGTTGAATCCACATGATTGTCATCGAATAAACTGTGTATATTATTGCATTACTGCTACCGGGAGACTTTTTTATTTTAACCCACTGAGCGCTGGTATCTTTTTTTGTGCATTGTGTTATCCATATTTCCAGTTATGGTCGGTCTCCAGCTGCACTGGGTTCAGTTCTCACTGTACCACATGTGATTCCTTTCACAGCCACATATGACCACTTTTTAGCACCAGCGACACCCGCCATTCATCATTCGTAATCATCTAAGCAAGAAAAACTCCAACTACGGTGGCCCATGTTTGAGAGCCTCACAATAAGTACAACAGGGTCACATGCAGCCCTCAAGTCCTACATTGTCTCTGATACGTCAGTTGGATAAAGATAAGAGATTGTAGATAAAGCCTTTACATGGTGTACAGTATCTCCTCCTCATTTGTTGGGAACATGACATTATATTGAGGAATGGAGATGGACCTTTCATATGGTGTACAGTATCTCCTCCTCATTTGTTGGGAACATGACATTATATTGAGGAATGGAGATGGATCTTTCATATGGTGTACAGTATCTCCTCCTCATTTGTTGGGAACATGACATTATATTGAGGAATGGAGATGGACCTTTCATATAGTGTAGGGCTGGGAAATTTTCTTAAAAAAAAAAAATCTTCGATTCTCTTAAAAAAAACTCGATTCACGATTCGAATCGACTTTTTTTTTTGGAAACCGCGCCGGTCCCGAGGCGCTGCGGGCATGAGCTTTTAGGTGAGGCCGCGGCGTCCGGCCTAGCGGACTAGGCCGAAGCCGTGGCCTCACCTAAAAACTCCTTGCCCGCAGCTCTTCAGGCCCGGCGCGGTGTCCGCGCCAGTCCGGAAGCGCTGCAGGCATGAGTTTTTAGGCGAGGCCGTGGCTTCGGCCTAGTCCGCGGCATCCGGCCGTAGCCGCGGACTAGGCCGAAGCCGCGGCCTCGCCTAAAAACTCATGCCCGCAGCGCCTCGGGACCGGCGCAGTGAAAAAAAAAAAAAAAAACCTAAAAAAATCGATTTGCTTAAATTTTGAATCGATTTGACCTCTCAACTCGATTCAAGATTTAAATCTATTTTTTTCCCAGCCCTAATATGGTGTACAGTATCTCCTCCTCATTTGTTGGGAACATGACATTATATTGAGGAACGGAGATGGACCTTTCATATGGTGTACAGTATCTCCTCCTCATTTGTTGGGAACATGATGTTATATTGAGGAATGGAGATGGACCTTTCATATGGTGTACAGTATCTCCTCCTCATTTGTTGGGGACATGACATTATATTGAGGAATGGAGATGGACCTTTCATATGGTGTACAGTATCTCCTCCTCATTTGTTGGGAACATGACATTATATTGAGGAATGGAGATGGACCTTCCATATGGTGTACAGTATCTCCTCCTCATTTGTTGGGAACATGACGTTATATTGAGGAATGGAGATGGACCTTTCATATGGTGTACAGTATCTTCTCCTCATTTGTTGGGGACATGACATTATATTGAGGAATGGAGATGGACCTTCCATAGTCTTCCACAGGAACTTGTTCTAGCAGACTGGAAGAGCTTCTAATATTTGTAAGAATCATTGTAAAATGTTGATCTGGGGAATTATCTGCCTTATGGAACAAAGAAGGAATTCTTTTAACTTAATGAATTAAGGAAACACTTTATGTGGCTTTTCTGTCCTCCTCTGGATCAACTGCCACTATGGATTTTATTTTTTACTCAGTGGACATATGGTATATTTCAATCCATGTAACTACATGCCTTATGCTTAGATAAGTAGAATGTGAACTTTCTGCATTTAGTGTTTATGACTTACTTGTGTCCATATGTAGAGGGAATTCTTCCGGTTTACTTCCCATAATCATCTCCCCCTCCTCCATAGACTGCTGATCTCCACTCACCAACCTCTCTTCTTCTTCCTCTTTATGCTCAACTTTAATGTCTTTCCGTTCTTCATTCTAAATTCCAGAGATGATAAAAAAAATAACATCTGGAAACACTGCTGCCCATAATAAGAGATGACATAGAAGAATGTCCTCTTATAGAATTATTTTTTCGTTTTTTTTCCGGTCGCATTTACAGTACCTGATCATTCTCTGTATAGTGGTGACCTTCCCATGTAGAATTCTGAGAATAGAGAGGACAACCCTTCTCCATAGACTGCTGATCTCCACTCACCAACCTCTCTTCTTCTTCCTCTTTAACCTCAACTTTAATGCCTTTTAGTTTTCCACCCTAAACCCCAAAAATGAAAAAATACATTTGTAAAAAGGAGCAAGAGATGACATATAGGAATGTTACCCCATACCGCAAATATATTTTTAGGTCTACATGCTCAGTCCCACCTACCTGATGATGGTGAGGGATGGTGGGATCTTCCTGTGTAGAATCCCGGGAATACAGAGGACAGGGACATCTCTCTGGTGGGTTCCCATTACTGGATCCATCTGTAGGAAACACACACACTGACTGAATACATTGTTTCTATGTGTTTATCAGATGATGGGGGGTCTAGGTGGACCCTCCGTACTGCTCTCTCCTTTACAATAAAGTCTCCTCTTACCCGGTGATGTGAGGGGCGGCTGATTGTCCATCATGACGTCCTTGTAGAGATCCTTGTGTCCTTCTAAATACTCCCACTCCTCCATGGAGAAATAGACAGTGACATCCTGACACCTCAGAAAAAAACCGGAGATATAATTAGGATATTTCTGGTCTATAAACCAGAGGCTCTGGATGGACAGTTGGATAAATGGCTCTATATTTAGGATGTATCTGGTCTATAAAGCATAGCAGACATCACAGTGACTATGGAGGAAGAGGACGGACATGACGGGGGGTTACTGGGTGTAAATATAAAATAATATCTTATTACCTCCTCTGCTGTAAAGTTCCAGCAATGTCTCCTCTCTACTTCCTGGTTATGCTCCAAAAATACTTCCTGTCTGTAGCCTACATCACTTCCTGTCTGCAGCTTACATCACTTCCTGTTTGTTCCAAGTGACATCGCCACCTTGTGTTGAAGATAAATACTGCAGTCTACGTTATGTTTCATAATTTTGCCCGCAGCTTTGTGGTCCATTCCTCTATTATGTTATATCCATCAGAAAATGTGTTTTATGTTCAGCCACCAGATACTTTTTATATATTTTGATATAGCTGTTATTTCATTTTTATTATGTTCTAGCGTTTTTTTGGATTTTTTAAAAAATTTTTTTATTTTTTTGTCTGGATTTCCTCTTTCCGCAGTCAGTTAGTCTTCCAATAAGATGATCTTTTGATCGTATTAAAGGTTTGGATGAATTTGAATATCCATTTCAGTTGAATTGGCTGGTTAGGTTGAAATACAGACACGTGGAAGTGGTCCGTTTCCTCAATAAAGGGTTCCTCTGCAAACCATTACCAGTTCCGCTTTCCCCGCTATAAACATTTTGGATGTGACTTCGCGCGCTGACCTCCAATGCCAGTTGACGCCTCCTCAGGGGAAACGCGTCGGGTGGAGACAGCGGTGAGGTCAGGGCACGCGGTCCGTTCTGCAGGCAGCTGCCGCTGACACTGTCGTGTGTGCTTTTAACCAAGATTTTTCTCTGTAAGTGCAATTCCCATTTTTTATTAAGAGTTTTTAATGGTAATGCACCATGAGTCCTCCTTTCTGATTTCATTACCCTGTGGACTGGGAACCTGCGGCCACGTGGAACTGCTGAGTGGTGGCTGTGTGGAGTGGTGCTTATCCCAGCGGTTGTGTTCTCATTTGTGCACTCAATCCTTTTGGATCTGGTAAGAGGCCATCTTTAACTTTTGGAGCACGGCAGTGAGGCACTGATTATTGAAGACTCTGCACTTCATATACTGGCACCTTTTAAGTGGATGAGGGACATTCATATTCATTTTTTCACTATTTAATTTGTATATCTATTTCTTGCTGACTTTTATGATTAATACTTTGGTTACTTTTTCTCAAAGTTTTTTTTTTTTTTTTTTGATTACGTGTTTTTTTGCACTATGATACACATGTATTGCACTTTATATATGTTGCAATGGGATCATCCTAGGGTGATAGGAGATGTTTTACAAACAATTGTCACTTTAGTGTATATTGAGAGTTTGCAAATGTCATTCAGTCTCTTTTTGTATTGAGACAGCGCACCTTCACTTTGTCTTTTATTTATTAATATCCTGGCATTCAAGGAGAGCTAGGCGGCTCTAGCAACCAGTGACCAAGAGTAGAGTCAGGTGGAGACGGGGGCGGAGCTTGAGCCGGAGCAGGAGCCATCGCTACCACGGCTCAGTCCACCCCTGTCCCCTGCATTCTGGACCGGGACAAGAGAATCAGGGCTATGGGCCCCAGACTCGGGGCTGTAGCCCCAATAGCCACCCCCTAGCGACGCCTCTGGGCAACAGCAATAGTGACGGTTAACCTGATGGTCAGGTTGAGTTGATAATAGGATGTGACACATGCCAGAAGGTGTCGGGGGATAAAATGTTTAGTAAGAAGGGTATTGACTTAATAGTGAATTGAGAGATAGACAGCGTAGTGAGAGTGAGAGGGGGCCTCCTACAAGTTTGGAACGGTAGATTGGGGAAAGATCTTCCACAGTGTAGGAAGTGCCAGGGAAGGCCTTACTGACCACCTTATCTGCACATAAAGAAAGAACTAGATCAATTAATAATGGAAATAAATGCTTAGTGGAAAACCAAAACCTCGAAGCTTGATGTGCAAGCCTGAAATTAGCTTTGGTAGGAGTTAAACAAGAGAACAAAGGCTTGAATGAAGAGTTGGAATCTTTGACAATATCACATGAACCAAAATGTCAAGGTCTGTATCAGAACCTGAGACCTCTGCTTTGTCTGGCAGGAACTCAACAAGATCAGCCTTATGTCTTGTTTCTCTTGAACCTTGAACCCTTTGCTTCTCAGATGAACTTCCTATTTCAGCCATGCCTTTGCACTTGGGGGATCTAGGTGGAGCCTCCGTACTGTTTGTCAGATTATTGTGATCTCTCCAGTCAATATCTCGCTATTGTCACTCCTGCTGCTGTCCGTATCTTTGCTACCACTTGTTGGCTTGTTCCTCGACTATGGTTCTTCATGATCCCAACCTCCAACCACTTGTTACGGACCTTAGGCTTGTTCCTCGACTATGCTTCCACTTGATCCCAGCCTGGAACTCCTTGTTACTGACCTTTGCATTGTTTACTGACTACACTTCTGCTGGAATCCTACCTGCTATATCTGCAACTGTATCCCGGCATGCTCACCTCCTGGTGGGGTGCTATTGAGGACCTCTACCTGGTACCAACATACAGCAAAACCCATCCCCACCGTCAGCTCTGGTGAATACCGGTTAGTACTTGGACCCTGCACCTCCGGGAAGCCCA
Source organism: Aquarana catesbeiana (assembly GCF_042186555.1). Taxonomy (NCBI): domain Eukaryota; kingdom Metazoa; phylum Chordata; class Amphibia; order Anura; family Ranidae; genus Aquarana; species Aquarana catesbeiana. Next base: position 305,324,190 of record NC_133331.1, read on the forward strand.
CATCATCTGCCAGGAAGACCTGCCTGTATACCCATGCTGTTCAGTGGGAGTCTCTTTCTATTGCTATAGCTACTGGTCTCCAAGCCTGACCATGACACAAAGACATTTGAATGGAAAGACGAGTCTGCGATGTTGCTGCCGTTATATGAGAATGTTATTGGTGAAACTGTCAAAATGAGGCATGAAAGGGAAATGGTGAAACAAGAGAAGCTGAGATCAGACACTGTATAAAGCAGTTCCCAAGGTATGATTTATAAAATGGAGGATAAAAGGAAGCCAATGGCTATTGTGACCCCAAGAAAAATAATCAGAAGGTGCTTTGGGAAGTGCACTCGTTGAAACACATGATAAAGTAGTAGTAGGACCTAGAGAAAGTACCTAAGAGTTCTCCTTTAAAATTATTGAAAAGAGTAATGACAGCCAGGAATGTAGATGAGAGCTGCCCCAGAGGTGACAAAGTGAGGGGTACCAGTTTTTGTGTTTATGGGTCAAAACAGAGGGGGAGGATACCGGGATACCGCATTTGACATTTCTATGCCTTGTCACAGTATAAAGATGTAGCAATATGGACTACAATTGCAAAGTACAGTGATCCTCCGCATGACTATGCACCTGGACTACATCTCCCAGGGGTCTTTGCTACCATCAGAGAGATTGCTGGGAGGAGCTATAAAAGATGCCAAAGCCCCACCTTGCTCTCTCTTCCTCCTGGGTCTGACGTAAGACGGACCTCTCCGTGCATGGAGAGAGAGGTCGTGGCCTACCACGCGGTATACCACATTCCAACCCGGCCTAGCACTGCTTGCTGTTCATTCGACATCCATCCGGCACCACTTTGGTCGCTTGCCAACCTGTGTTCTGAGCTTCGCATCGGGAGAACGATTCGGTGGATCCGCTGCCCGAGTGTCGCTACAGGAGCTGCTGTCCGGAAGGCATTAAATCGACTTGGTCATTGGTGAGAGGGCAATCGCCCACCTTTACAAATCCTTTCTCACGGTTTCACTGGGACGCTTTGCACAGACATCTGTACCTTGGGAATACTTTGCTGAACCTATCTTGAACACTGTGCATAGACACCTTTAGCCTCTACCATTTCAAGAAACCTTATTGCTTGTTACTACACCTTATTGGATAAAGTTAATAAGCTCCTACTGCTGGTGAAGACCATCGGATCTGCAACGGGGACATTGCTGTCATTATTGCTACAAGGGTCCATATACCATTGCTATTAAGTCTGACCTCTCATTGGGTTAAAGGTTTATAGGCCGGCCGAGTTTTCCCCTTTAGAAATTTGTCAGTATAACCATTTAACTTTGTTTATCCCTTCAGGTGCAAGTAGCACTCCATTGTACATGTGTATATAGTAGACGGTTTACCTGCAAATATCTTGGCTTGTGTTATTCGGAGGAATTCCTTTGCTCAGTTGGCGCTGTTGCCCAAAACTCAGCAGATCTATTACCTCCTCTTTGTGACAATATCTTCTTTGAACTGTCCTAGTAAACAGTACCAGAACATAAACGCACAGAGTTGTCTGACTTATTACTTTAAGGTGGTGCAAAGATGTCTGAACCCAGAGTGTCAGGTGGGTTGGAATGTTCATAAGGTCATGGCAGTGCAGATGAGCAGGTAAATCCAAGTAGCCCCTTAGGGGGCCGTGCTACAAAGAGGATTTGGTGTTACCCAGGTTTCTCACTAATGCAGGTTGAGAGTCTCCGGGACACTGCATTTCCAGTTTTCTTCAGGACTGGCAAGTCCTGGTCTCTGGGTGCAGGAGCTCAGAGGCTTTGTGGAGATGTGGAAGGGATGAAGCCTCTGACCTTGGGTCTACATTTTGTCAGCAACCAGCACCCTGATAGTTTAGGTTTTTGTGAGGAAGGCTGACTGTAGTTCAGGGCTCCTCCCTCCCCAAGAAGTCCCTATGGCTGTGAGGGAACAAAAAGTGTGCTAGAGGTATGTGATAGACTGTGTGGAAAGAGACAACAGGTCTGAGCAGACTGAGATAGCCAGCAGGCTGAAGTTAATCATTTAACTTACTTTTTGGAGGAATGCTGGAAAACCCCATGCATGCTTGTGAAACGACTTAAGAAAAATGGGCAAATAAATTACTAAAAAGAAACGAAGTGATGAGCTCCTGGAAGCCCAACCTTCAGCTAATGTTCCAACAATCTTCAAAAAAATAGATACCGTATTTTACCTTTTTTTTCTGTATTTTTAGATGATTCACCACCACTATACTCCTAAACATGTTTATGGTTATTTCAAACAAACATGTGAGGTCTGGGCTCATTACAAATGGTTCACTGTAGATGTTTGTTGATGGTGTACTTTAGTATGTGGGATATGATGTACCAGCATATGACATTTATTGCTGACCATACAGGATTTGATAAGAGGCAAGGGGGAGCTCAGCTATGAGGAAAGATTAGAGTGAATGAATGTATTCTCACTTGAGAAGAGGAGATTAAGGGGGATATGATCTCCAAGGACAAATACATAAGTGAACCATATAGTGAACTTGTTGTATTGGCTGGTTAGGTTGAAATACAGACCTGTGAAAGTGGTCCGTTTCCTCAATAAAGGGTTCCCCTGCTAACCATTACCAGTTCTGCTTTCTCCGCTATAAACATTTTGGATGTGACGTTATGGGCTGATCTCCAATCCCAGTTGATGCCTCCTGGGGGGAAACGCATTGGGTGGAGACAGCGGTGACGTCAGGATGCGCGGTCCGTGCTTAGAGTGAATGAATGTATTCTCTCTTGAGAAGAGGAGATTAAGGGGGGGATATGATCTCCATGGACAAATACATAAGTGGTCCATATAGTGAACTTGGTGTTGAGTTATTCAGTTTAAGGTCATCACAGAGAGATTTCTTCACAGTAAGAGCTGTGAAAATGTGGAATAGACTCCCTCCAGAGGTGGTTCTGGCCAGCTCAGTAGATTGATTTAAAAAAAGGCCTGGATTCTTTCCTAAATGTACATAATATAATTGGGTCCTAACATTTATAGGTAGGGATTGATCCAGGGAATATCTGATTGCCTCTCAGGGGATCAGAAAGGATTTTTTTTCCCCTGCTGGAGCAAATTGGATCATGCTTTGGTGGAGTTTTTTGCCTTTGCCCCTTTTGTTGGTTGAACTAGATGGACTTGTGTCTTTTTTTTCAACCAGACTATGTATTACAACAAGGTGAAGCAAAAGCTCAGAGATAGTTTGTGTTTTTTTTTAAATTTTAGATCTATTGTACATATATTTCTCAGCCTAAAATCAAATTAGTTGATTTAATACTATAAATCACCGGCCACCACCGCCACTAAGTCCCCTGAACTAGCTGCTCCTCCTGTTTTGCATAAGTTCCATCAAACACCTGCGAGGCCTCACATATTCGTGGTTCAGACCCTGTCCCTGGGAAGCTCCGCTCTGCAGTGGGCCCTGAGATAGGGTCCTTACCACTGAGAAGGGCAGACCAAAGGCATAAAGTCTCCCCTCCAACAGACCCTCCATCACCGGTCACCACCGCCACTAAGTCTTCTGAACTAGCTGCTCCTCCTGTTTTGCAGAAGTTCCACCAAACACCTGCGAGGCCTCACATATTCGTGGCCCAGACCCAGTCCCTGGGAAGCTCCATTCTGCAGTGGACCCTGAGTAAGGGTCCTTACCACTGAGAAGGGCAGACCAAAGACATAAAGTCACCCCTCCAACAGAACTTCCATCACCGGCCACTATCGCCACTAAGTCTCCTGAACTAGATGCTCCTCCTTCTGCTTTGCAGAAATTCCACCAAACACCTGCGAGGCCTTACATATTCGCGGTTCAGACCCTGTCCCTGGGAAGCTCCGTTCTGCAGTGGGCCCTGAGATAGGTTCCTTACCACTGAGAAGACAGACCAAAGGCATGAAGTCTCCCCTCCAACAGAACCACGGGCCACCACTAAGGGGGTTACTTACTAAAGCTGGAGAGTGCAAAATCTGGTGCAACTCTACAAAGAAACCAATCAGCCTCCAGGTTTTAATGCGAAAGCATAACTGAACAAACTGAAGTTAGAAGCTGATTGGCTACCACCAACAGCTACACCAGATTCTGAGTGCACTACTTTTAGTAAATCTACTCCTAAGTCTCCTAAACTAGATGCTCCTCCTGTTTAGTTCCACTCCTTTACTTTCTTGACTATCAGCATAATTATATACTTCATTCCTTGTTAGCATTCACCTGATTCTTTAGTATAGTGACTAGACCAGGCATTGTTGAATGAACAGAACTCTTTTACTGAAGTTGTCATTTTTGCACTTATGGATACCGGTCTTAAATGGTTCAGTAGTATAACACTGAATATAATGGCTGTTGCAAAACTCCTTCATCAAAGATTACCCACTCTTTAATCGCAACATAAACTGAGGTTTCAGCTGTGGCAGTGGTGTGTGTACCTCGAGCCTTGACACTTCCCAAAGAGATGGCTATTCAGTCTCTCCTTATTTCCATGCTCAGGTCCCCAAAAATGGATAAAATCTCTCCGCTTAGTAACGACTACATTGCTACACGTGTGGGCTTCCTCCCTGCTGTTAGAAATCACAGGGACCTGTACAAATGATATTTTCATTAAAAAAAACCCCACTAAAATCATTATTAGCGGGCAGCAGGGATATCGAATCCTGGACAGGGAAGGGGATCGGTGAGCAATTACAGGAACCGATCCCCTGTGTGTCTCTCCCTGCAGCAGCTGAAAGCCAATGGGAGGGAGAGAAGGAGAAGCCAGCTTTTAGCTGCTGCAGGGAGAGGCACCTAGGGTATCAATTCCTCTAATCCCCCTGCCCCTCCTGATTTACCAATCACCCCCTCTACTGTCCATATCTCTTCTTCTTCTGTCCCGGGCCCCGTACAGGATGACTGGTGCTACCCCCTTATCAGCGACCCTGAAAACTCCTACTGGGCATTTGCAGTAGTGGTGCCACTTATCTACAGCACAGGAACCTACATTTATCCACCTTCTTTTTTTGCAACCCTCTACATATGTTTTTTTTTGTATCAAATCCTTTTTATTAATGATTTAAGAAAACAAAAATCTTAATTTAAATCATTCAGTACAACATTGCTGTATTTTACCATCTTACATCCCTATCCCCCCCCAAAAAAAAAAAAACGCAGACATTTTAAAGTACAAGTTATTTTATAAATATCTACTCAAATATTCCTAGAGACTTTTTACTTTTCCTTCTTCCCTATCTATTTATGACATACCATCATTTCCATATCTTATTTATACATACATGCCCTCCTTACATATGTTGACTTTTCCTGCATTAACGTGTTATTATTCTCTCTTTTCTACTCTTGGTGGGTACGGGGAAAGGGTGACAACCACCTCTTGGCAATTCATTTTCTAGCCTTGATAGAGACATCTTTTTATTGCTGTTTGCGTCGAGACAGGGGCTGTTTGTTGTTCCATATATCCCAATACACATAGCCTAGGTTCCATCTGGAGTGCTACAACTTCCCCCCAGTACCTGTGAAGCTTCGGACACCTCCAGAGCATAAGTATAAGATTTCCATCTAGATCTCCACATCTGGGACATGATGGCTCTGGACCAGAGGCGTAGCTTGAAGCTTGTGGGCCCCCGAAAAGTTGACCTGGCCCCTCCACTACTTCCAACGTGCGTGCAGATACATCCACCGCACGGCAAGATACTCAAAGTGGCTTAAGAGTTTTGAGTTCTCAGAGTTCCTCTTTACATCTGAGGACAGGGATTACTGCTGGAGAATCAGAGGACAGGGATCACCGCTGGAGAATCAGAGGACAGGGACCCCTGGCAGGTCACTTGGCAGTGCTCCTTTCCCATTCCAGCACTGTATACAGCTCCCCCCCCCCCACACACACTACACAGGGCTGAAATCACATTCCTTTACACACAGTCTGTCAGTCTTCACAGGGTGTATCTGGCTTTTATGTTGCCCTTCTGACCTGTGAAATTCTCTGGTCGGAATGGCAGTGTAGTTGCAGTAGGCAGATACACCCTGTGCAGATCATGGCTGACTGGCTGTGTTGTAAAGGAATGTGATTTCAGCCTTGCGGAGGAGGAACAGTATACAGTGCTGTAATGGGAAAGGAGCTCAGCATCCAGGCATAGCATGCAGGGTGGAGGGGGTGGTCAGGGGGCTTTGGGGGGGGGGGGCAACTTAGATCTGGGAGGGCAAAGCCATGTGACACAAAATCTGGAGCCTGCAGCTCTTCAGGGGCCCCCTGAGGAGGTCTTAAGAGATTTGTTTTAGCAATTTCTGAAAGTTTCTCTGTCAGTGTTGCCAGGTGTTGGGGGAAGGTCATCTCCCTGAGGTGTGTGTCTTTTCCCCAGTTGTCAGGGAAGTGGGGTAAGTAGACATCCCCGGGTGGGGGGGTATAGAGAATCCCAGCTGGTGACTAGGAGACACTGAGCAGTGTCATACCTCACCAGTGACATCAGTCCCATCGTGGCTACAGGACGGCACTCTACTCCTCTTGCCTCGCTGAGCTCGGTTACCATTCCATGTCGCCAGCACACAGCACAGACACTTCCCCAATCCTGGGCTGTTCTCACCTGGTGCTCCTCTCCATTCAGGAAATGGCTCACAGCTTCTCCCCAGGCAATGGGAACAGAGGGGTGTGGACTGTGGAAGGCAAAGTAGAAGCCCAGTACTGGAGCGTGGCTGTGGGGCCCTAGGGCAGATCGGAGCTGGATTTTGTGGAGGATATGATAATATGACAGAGAGGCTGCAGGGGGCCCCTGGAGCTAAGGGCGGGGTTACGATTGTGACCCCTGCAACCCCTTATGCTACGCCCATGCTCTGGACGTCTCCTAAACAAAAAGAGCTTTCTTGGCGTATAGTATGTCCTATGAATAATAAAAATTTGCGTTCATTTTTGTGCTGGTGCTAAAGATATTAATTCTACAGATTTTAAAATACTGTCCCATTGATCGTCTGTCAATTCCCCTACATCTTCTTCCCATTTTACCCTACAAATAAGAACCAAATCTTTTTATACTGCTGCTATATGTATCTTGGTACTGTATACAGTTTTGATGTTATCCCTACATTCATCCACGCCACCCCTTCTTTTTTTGCAATCCTCTACATTTCGCAATGAGAAAAACAAACTGCATGTTTTGTGTGATTTAACTGATCTTTGCAGTCTAGTTTTCCCACATACACGCCTTCAAAATCATGTAACTCTGCCCACTTAAAGCATTCATACATGCAGTTCTGGGGACAAGTTGTCCAGCACCCAGGGTGAGGATGCGGAACTGCGCCCCCCCCCAACCCCCCCCCCTCTCCTGCTGCTTATGAGTGCTGTAGAATGTGTGTACTGCCCTGCGCAGTTGGCATGGAGTGTGCAATGTGCGACCAATTGCTTGCTTTATGGTTTCCTGGCACTGGCGTGACCATGTGGTGAGGGGGGGTGCCCTTCCCCAATTGCTGCACCTGGGGCGGATGCCCCTCTTGCCCCCCCCCCCCCCTTGTCCCTGCATACATGTACAGAATGATTTTAGAGATGTAATATGTATGTGAACCTGCAACTATGGAGGAAATGTGACCTCCATTTTTATGTCCAGTATCATTATCAATACACAATGGACTCATTTCTCTGTTATCAGACAGATTATAGTTTAGCTAAAGAATTAGACAAATATAATGAAAAACAACAGTTTGATTTTAATATTATGTATACATTTATTATTTTAATATTTATAATTATTAACAAAAACAAAAGAATGAAAAACAGACTTAAGATTGATGAACATGGGTGTAGTCAAGCATACTCCAGTGCGAGAGCACAGGTGTTCCGTGCATCCCCATGCAAGCAGGTTCCATCCATGCCAATTGGGACGTATCGTCTGCCCGCGGAATGGCAGCAAACTACGGTGCTTAAAATTCTCCATAGGCGACGCTTTAAACGCCTTTACAGGTTACCAGTTTAGAGTGGCACAGGAGGTCTGGAGCTAGAATTATTGCTCTCGCTCTGACGTTCGCGACAATACCTCACATGTGTGGTGCGATCACCGTTTACATGCATTCGGGAGTAACGTATGCGGTCGCATTTGCGCGTAAGCATGGTGAGACTAGGGGGGGCTTTTAATTTTGTTTTTATTATTTATTTATTTTATGCACAATTTTTTTTAATTTTTTTTTTTTACACTTTTTTTGCACTAACTTTATTGCTATCACAGGGGATGAACAACATCCCTTGTGACAGGTCATCTTTATGGAGATATTTGGGGTCTATTAGACCCGAAATCTCTCCTCTGGCCCTCCATGCAGTTGATAGGCTACTTTCCTGGTCACTGGTGGCCAGGTAAATAAAGGGGCAGAGCCGGAAGTGGCAAACTAATTGTCGCTTCCGGTTTCCAGGGTTACAGAGAAAGGGGAACGACGTCAGTTCCTCTCTCTCTCTACAGGGCAGCCATTGCCGCACCACTCCCAGCCTCCACAATGGGAACCGAGAGCCCGGGAGAGGCGGCAGTGGCAGAAGTGAATTAGCCACTCAGATCACTTCTGCAAGAAAGAGAATCGCTGCCTGAAAAGAATGATCCCGGGATGATGCCTGTAGGTGCACCCAACAACCCGGTATAACCACTCAAACCCGAGGACGTTCATGTATGTACCATGGGAAGGAAGTGGTTAATATGATATACTTTCCTATTTACTAATGCCAGCAGCACGAGTATTAAAAATAATCAATGTTCAATGGGAGAGTGAAGTTCCACTTGAATCCATGTCTTTATGGACCTTGCCTTGTGCACTGGTCCACAAACACGAAGTAGCCATCCCCAAACTGTTCCCACAAAGATGGGAGCATGAAATTGTCCAAATGTCTTGGTATGCTGACACCCTTTGGTTGGTTGTGTTTGGCCCCTTAGTTCCAGTGAAGGGAATGTGACTGTACCAATGTACAAAGCAAGGTCCATAAAGACATGGATGAGCGAGTTTGGGGTGGAGGAACTTGGCTGACCTGCAGAGTCCTGACCTTAACCCAACAGAACACCTTTGGGATGAATTAGAGCGCATACTGCAAGCCAGGACTACTCGCCCAACATCAGTGCCTGACCTCACAAATGCTCTTCTGGAAGAATGGTCAAACATTCCCATAGACACACTCCTAAACCTTGTGGACGGCCTTCCCAGAAGAGTTGAAGCTGTTATAGCTGCAAAGGGTGGGCCAACTCAATATTGAACCCTACAGACTAAGACTGGGATGCCATTAAAGTTTATGTGCGTGTAAAGGCAGGTGGCCCAATACTTTTGGCAATGTAGTGTATATTTCTATCCCCTTGGTGGGAGGGGAGATGAGAGCACAAAGCCGTGTTCTCAGTCTGAGATGTTTCTCGGGGCTGCAGTTCCTCTGAGCTCCACAAGGTGGTGATCTCACTTTTACCAAGACAGGAAGTCTCTATGGAAGACAGGAAGTGAATGCAGGTGTCCCAATACTTTTTAAGTAATATAGTATGTGAGCTTTGCTCCAACTGACCACCGATGGGCAATTTTCATGGTGTTGTCGGTGTAAATATGGGACTAGCTCAGTACTATTTCATATGAGATACGTGTTCCTATAATTTATTCCTTATGGGTTTATACCGATCACACCGCACCCCTAAAAACTAAAACATTCTTACTATACCCCCCAATGTACTGTGATGTTCTTTGTACACCACTTGGGACTATCTGACCCCCTCCCTAGGAGAATCTGAGGCTCGTAGGGTAACATTTGTTCTCTTGGTATGTCCCATCATCAGAGTCTCCAAGAAATAGAAGAAGACAAGGGAAGACTCGCTCCATCAAACTCCACCTAGAAATTAAATATCACTTTTCCCGGGATGTGCCCCTTTGAAGAACATTTTCTTATCCTCCAGATGTTCTATGGACTCAACAGTTCCACCTGGAAAAGTCATCGACCATTTGTCATAAGAATCAGCAGGCGGGTTCTCTCTAATGTCTCAGATTTTTTTTTATCTGTATACCATTTCCCGCACCCTGAATGCAATGAGGCCGCTCTGCGGTATGTATTCTCTGGTGTTTCAGAAGGTTTCCTTTATGGTTGAAAAATTTTCCGCACTCTGAATATGAATAGGGACGCTCACCAGTGTGAATTCTCCGGTGTTTAACAAGGCCTCCTGTATAAGAGAAAGATTTCCCGCACTCTGGACATGCATAAGGGCGTTCACCTGTGTGACTTCTCTGATGTTCAACAATTGCTCCTTCCTGAGCGAAAGATCCGGACCTGTGTGAAGTCTCTGGTGTTGCACAAGGTGTTCTTTCGCATTGAAACATTTCCCGCACTCTGAACATGAATTAGGACGCTCACCAGTGTGAATTTTCTGGTGTTTTACAAGATCTCTTTTATGAATGTAGGATTTCCCGCACTCTGGACATGGATAAGGACGCTCCCCTGTGTGAATTTTCTGATGTGTAACAAGTGCTCCTTCCTGAGCGAAAGATTTCCCGCACTCTGAACATGAATAAGGGCGCTCACCAGTGTGATTTCTTTGGTGTACAATAAGTCTTTCTTTTTTAAAGAAACCTTTCCCACACTCCAAACAAGGGAAAGGACGCTCACTGGTGTGAATTTTCTGGTGTTCAGCAAGATTTCCTTTTTTAAGGAAACATTTCCCACACTCTACACAAATGAAAGGACGCTCACCCGTGTGAATTTTCAGGTGTACAACAAGTTCTCCTTTACGAGTAAAACTTTTCCCACACTGTGAACATGAAAAAGGACGCTCACCCGTGTGAATTAACTGATGTCTAAGAAGGTGTTTTTTTTCAATGAAACATTTTCCGCACTCTGAACAAGAGAAAGGTCGCTCACCCGTGTGATTTCTCTGGTGTATAATAAGGGTTGCTTTTTTAAGGAAACCTTTCCCGCACTCTGAACAAGAGAAAGGACGCTCACCCGTGTGAATTCTTTGATGGGAAACCAGGACTGATTTCCGAATGAAACTTTTCTCGCACTCTGAACATGTATAGGGACGCTCACCTGTGTGAATTCTCTGGTGTACAATAAGTTGTTGTTTCTGAGTGAAACATTTCCCACACTCCGAACATGGATAGGGACGCTCACCCGTGTGAATTCTCTGGTGCGTAAGAAGGTTTTTGTTTGCAGTGAAAGATTTCCCACACTCTGAACATGAGAATGAACGTTCTCCTGTGTGAACCCTCTTATGACTTAAAGAAGATTTCTGGGGATCTGTTGGTCTGTGAGAACTTGGATAGACATCTGGAGTCATTGTATGGGATTTCTCAGAAGGTTCCTCAGGATTAGAAGGATCTATTGATCTTAGATGGACATCTGAAGTCATAGTATGGGATTTCTTAGAAGGTTCCTCAGGATTAGAAGGATCCATTGATCTTAGATGGACATCTGGAGTCATAGTATGGGATTTCTCAGAAGGTTCCTCAGGATTAGAAGGACCCATTGATCTCAGATGGACTTCTGAAGTCATAGTATGGGATTTCTCAGAAGGTTCCTCAGGATTAGAAGGACCCATTGATCTCAGATGGACATCTGAAGTCATAGTATGGGATTTCTCAGAAGGTTCCTCAGGATTAGAAGGATCCATTGATCTTAGATGGACATCTGAAGTCATAGTATGGGATTTCTCAGAAGGTTCCTCAGGATAAGAAGGACCCATTGATCTAACCAACCAATCAGAGGTCACTTTCGGGGAATATTGTGGAATGTCAGTATCTTCTGCCTTACAATCTGGAGATATAATAAGATGTCCCTCCGATGTATTTATTATAGTCCAGAAACACCGTCCATCTGCTGGAAAGCAATATTTAATATAAGTCATATCTGTTCTCATACATCTTGTATTCAGAAATCATATGTATACACTGGGCAAGATGGTCAGAGAGAGAAAACATACTACAAGGGTGAAAAGAAAATGAAAGTTAAACCATTTAACCAACAAATGCCAATTCGATTGCCGGAGTAATCATCTAACACAATGCACAACAAAAGATACCAGCGCTCAGTGGGTCAAAATGAAAGAAAGTCTCTTAGTAGCAGTAATGCAATAATATACACAGTTTATTCAATGACAATCATGTGGATTCTACAATCTAAAAGTTAATGCACTCAGGATAATGGGAGGAGTCAGGACTGGGGATAAAAACCAGCCCTGGAAAAAATTTCCCACCAGCCCCAAAGCATTATACCAGCCCAACATCAAAACGTCATTATTTTCTTGTTCATAAAAGGGAAAACCAAACATTGTAAAGCACATTTGAAGAGTGTATTATATACAGTATATAGATCAGACAGATATGAAAGCACATAGGGCTTTATATGCCTCAGACTGGCCTGGTAGCGCAGTCACTGACCCATACCTCTCAACGTTTGAACTTCAGAATGAGGGACACTTGAGGAAGGAAGTAACCTTGCATAGCGCGCTGCGTCAAATGTGGGCGTGGTCAAACTTTTGACAGTGGGAAGAGCTTAATGGGCATCATTAAACAAAACTTGGGCTTCCTTGTACCTATAAAATATGCTTTTATTATTGATCCACAAGCAAGAGTCTCATGGATACATACAAACCCCAGCACATTCATTAAAAATAAAAAGGATTAAAGAATGCAGTGTTTGTAGTGCATTATGTACAGAGTGCAGGGTTCTGGTATGAGCTATGTACAGAGTGCAGGGTTCTGGGATGAGCTGTGTACAGAGTGCAGGGTTCTGGGATTAGCTGTGTACAGAGTGCAGGGTTCTGGGATGAGCTATATAAAGGGTGCAGGGTTCTGGGATGAGCTAGATACAGGGCCCAGGGTTTTGAGATGAGCTATATACAGGGTTTTGGGATGAGCTTTATGCAGGGTTCTGGGATGAGCTATGTACAGAGTGCAGGGTTCTGAGATGAGCTATGTACAGAGAGCAGGGTTCTGGGATGAGCTATGCACAGAGTGCAGCGTTCTGGGATGAGCTATGCACAGAGTGCAGGGTTCTGGCATGAGCTATGTACAGAGTGCAGGGTTCTGGCATGAGCTATGTACAGAGTGCAGGGTTTTGGGATGAGCTGTGTACAGAGTTCAGGGTTCTGGGATGAGCTATATAAAGGGTGCAGGGTTCTGGGATGAGCTATATACAGGGTCCAGAGTTCTGAGATGAGCTATATACAGGGTTTTGGGATGAGCTTTATGCAGGGTTCTGGGATGAGCTATGTACAGAGTGCAGGGTTCTGAGATGAGCTATGTACAGAGTGCAGGGTTCTGAGACGAGCTATATACAGGGTGCATGGTTCTGGGATAAACTATATAAAGGGTGCAGGGTTATGAGATGAGCTATATACAGGGTTCTGGGATGAGCCTGGGCCATTCCCTCCGAGCCCAGAGCCCTTCCCACTGATCCCACCACCCTTCATGGTCCCACAGCTGATCCCTTTCACATGTTCTGCAGTCCTGCAGTCTTGGGCCCGGCCATGGTGGCAGAAGGCCAGGGCCTAGTTGCACGTGCAACCTTTGCTGGTAGTTCCACCAGTGGTGTTAGTGTGGACTGTGAATGATGTCAGTCAGTAGGGCAGTGGACATGGTCAGTAGAGCAGTGGAAGTGGTCAGCATGGCAGAGAAAGTGGTCAGTAGGGTAGTGGACATGGTCAGTAGAGCAGTGGACATGGTCAGTAGGGCAGTGGACATGGTCAGTAGGGCAGTGGACATGGTCAGTAGGGCAGTGGACATGGTCAGTAGGGCAGTGGACGTGGTCAGTAGGGCAGTGGACGTGGACAGTAGGGCAGTGGAGGGCATTATGATGGGAGGGGTGGCAGTGGAGGGCAGTATGATGGGGTGGAGGTCAGCATGATGGGAGGGGGTGTCAGTGGAGGGCAGTATAATGGGAGGGGTGGCAGTGGAAGGCAATATAATGGGAGGGGAGGCAGTGGAAGGTAGTATGATGGCAGGGGAGGCAGTGGAGGGCAGTATGATGGGGTGAAGGGCAGCATGATGGGAGGACGCGGTAGTGGAGGGCAGTATGATGGGAGGGGGATTAGTGGAGGGCAGTATGATGGCAGGGATGGTATTGGAGTGCAGTATAATGGGAGGAATGGTAGTGGAGGGCAGTATAATGGGAGGGGGGTTAGTGGAGGGCAGTATGATGGGAGGGGTGGTAGTGGAGGGCAGTATGATGGGAGGGAGAGAAGTATGATGGGAGGGGTGGTAGTGGAGGGCAGTATGATGGGAGGGGTGGTAGTGGAGGGCAGTATAATGGGAGCTGTGGTAGTGGAGGGCAGTATGATGGGAGAGGTGATAGTGGAGGGCAGTATAATGGGAGGGGGGTTAGCGGAGGGCAGTATAATAGGAGGGGTGGCAGTGGAGGGCAGTATAATAGGAGGGGTGGCAGTGGAGGGCAGTATAATGGGAGGGGGCAGTATGATGGGAGGGGGTGGTAGTGGAGGGCAGTATAATGGGGGGGTTAGTGGAGGCCAGTATAATAGGAGGGGTGGCAGTGGAGAGCAGTATAATAGGAGGGGTGGCAGTGGAGGGCAGTAAAATGGGAGGGGGCAGTATGATGGGAGGGGGTGGTAGTGGAGGGCAGTATAATAGGAGGGGTGGCAGTGGAGGGCAGTATAATAGAAGGGGTGGCAGTGGAGGGCAGTATAATAGGAGTGGTGGCAGTGGAGGGCAGTATAATGGGGGTGGCAGTGGAGGGCAGTATGATGGGAGGGGGTGGTAGTGGAGGGCAGTATGATGGGAGGGGTGGCAGTGGAGGGCAGTATAATGGGGGTGGCAGTGGAGGGCAGTATGATTGGAGGGGGTGGTAGTGGAGGGCAGTATGATGGGAGGGGTGGCAGTGGAGAGCAGTATAATAGGAGCAGTGGCAGTGGAGGGCAGTATAATGGGAGTTGGAAGTATGATGGGAGGGGGTGGCAGTGGAGGGCAGTATAATGGGGGGGGGGGTAGGGGAATTTCTTTTCTTATATACATGGTTAGTGGAGGGCAGTATAATAGGAGGGGTGGCAGTGGAGGGCAGTATGATGGGAGGGGTGGCAGTGGAGGGCAGTATAATGGGGGGGGGGTTAGTGGAGGGCGGTATAATAGGAGGGGTGGCAGTGGAGGGCAGTATAATAGGAGGGGTGGCAGTGGAGGGCAGTATAATTGGAGGGGCCAGTATGATGGGAGGGGTGGCAGTGGAGGGCAGTATAATGGGGGGGGGGGTTAGTGGAGGGCAGTATAATAGGAGGGTGGCAGTGGAGGGCAGTATAATAGGAGGAGTGGCAGTGGAGAGCAGTATAATGGGAGGGGGCAGTATGATGGGAGGGGGTGGCAGTGGAGGGCAGTATAATGGGGGGGTTAGTGGAGGGCAGTATGATGGGGGGTTAGTGGAGGGCAGTATGATAGGAGGGGTGCTAGTGGAGAGCAGTATAATTGGAGGGGGGCAGTATGATGTGAGGGGGTGGTAGCGGAGGGCAGTATAATAGGAGGGGTGGGAGTGGAGGGCAGTATAATAGGAGGGGTGGCAGTGGAGGGCAGTATAATAGGAGTGGTGGCAGTGGAGGGCAGTATAATGGGGGGTGGCAGTGGAGGGCAGTATGATGGGAGGGGGTGATAGTGGAGGGCAGTATGATGGTAGGGGTGGCAGTGGAGGGCAGTATAATAGGAGCGGTAGCAGTGGAGGGCAGTATAATGGGAGTTGGCAGTATGATGGGAGGGGGTGGCAGTGGAGGGCAGTATAATGGGAGGGGTGGCAGTGGAGGGCAGTATAATGGGGGGGGGGTTAGTGGAGGGCAGTATAATAGAAGGGGTGGCAGTGGAGGGCAGTATAATAGGAGGGGTGGCAGTGGAGGGCAGTATAATTGGAGGGGCCAGTATGATGGGAGGGGTGGCAGTGGAGGGCAGTATAATGGGGGGGTAGTGGAGGGCAGTATAATAGGAGGGGTGGCAGTGGAGGGCAGTATAATAGGAGGGGGGCAGTATGATGGGATTGGGGCAGTATGATGGGAGGGGTGGTAGTGGAGGGCAGTATAATGGGGGGGTTAGTGGAGGGCAGTATAATAGGAGGGTAGCAGTGGAGGGCAGTATAATAGGGGGAGTGGCAGTGGAGAGCAGTATAATGGGAGGGGGCAGTATGATGGGAGGGGGTGGCAGTGGAGGGCAGTATAATGGGGGGGTTAGTGGAGGGCAGTATGATGGGGGTTTAGTAGAGGGCAGTATGATAGGAGGGGTGGTAGTGGAGGGCAGTATAATTGGAGGGAGGCAGTATGATGTGAGGGGTTGGCAGTGGAGGGCAGTATAATAGGAGGGGTGGCAGTGGAGGGCAGTATAATAGGAGGGGGGCAGTATGATGGGATTGGGGCAGTATGATGGGAGGGGTGGTAGTGGAGGGCAGTATAATGGGGGGGTAGTGAAGGGCAGTATAATAGGAGGGGGGCAGTATGATGGGTGGGGGTGGTAGTGGAAGGCAGTATAATGGGGGGAGGTTAGTGGAGGGCAGTATAATAGGAGGGGTGGCAGTGGAGGGCAATATAATAGGAGGGGGAGCAGTATGATAGGTTTGGGGCAATATGATGGGAGAGGTGGTAGTGGAGGGCAGTATAATGGGGGGTAGTGGAGGGCAGTATAATGGGAGGGGGGCAGTATAATGGGGGGTAGTGGAGGGCAGTATGGGGGGACTGTACAGCATGACTGGAGGGGGCAGTGTATGGGAGGGAGCAGAGTGACCATGAGCGTACTGGAGGGGGCAGTGCAGGGAGCATTTCTCCTACCTTTCATCCAGCGCAGGAACAGCCTTCAGGGAAGACCCGGAGGCGGAGCTGTGGGCGGAGCTTGGGCGCAAGGAGGAAACCTCCTCCGGCTCGCATTGAATGCTGGGGCTCCACTCTCCTCCTCGTCGTGACGTCACTGGTTGTTAGACGCCAGGCGGGCCATGCGTAGCAACCAGTTGTTTTGGAAGTGAGCCAGGCAGCGTCTGGGGGTGAAATGAAGCGGTCTCGGCCAGAACTAGTACAGAGGGCAGTGAGGGACAGCGGCAATGTGGTGGCAATTTTTAGGGGGCATCAGATCGGCCAATGGGGCAATTCCGGGAGGGAACGCGGGACAGACCTCCCACAGCGGGACTTTCACGGGCAATCCGGGACAGTTGGGAGGTATGCTGACCTCCTCTCATCAGTCAGTCGGCTCCAGCTTGGTGGCTCTGGTTTTATTCTATAGTCTCCTCATCACAGTCCACACACGTCTGACTTCTTCCATGACCCTGTAAGAGTCCAGGGCTTACTACGCCTGCACCAATGGCGCGTTGCCGCAAGAGCAAATCCGTGCCTACTGAGCATGCGCCAAAGACGCCTCAGTGCCCTAACCCGCACCTGCACAGAAGACCTGATGGAAAAAGGCAGGGAAATGTCCAGGAAGCACACAGGAAGTGACCTCAACCTGATGGAAAAAGACGGGAAAATGCCCAGGAGGCGCACAGGACGTGACCTCAAACTTCCCTATATAAGCCCAGACACTGCTAAATTGCTGGATTATCTTCAGTCCCCCCTTGTTCCTGTGCTAGTGTGTGATTTGTCTAAACTTGTTGTGACCTGGAAACCTATTTGACTACTCTTGATTGCTGCTTGTCATTGACCTCGGATTTGTACCTTGACCATTCTACTTCTTTGCCCCTTTTGTACTTTGCCAGATTGGAACCAACGCTGGCTTGGATCTCGACCATTCTTCTTCTGATTAACCCTTTTATACTTCGTTGCAAAACTGGACTTGACCTCGGCTCGGATCTTGGACTAAGACTTGCACGGTGCTCTGCACCCCTGGCATCCGTGCACCAAGTCTCTGTCTCCTCACTGTGCTTCAAGAACCTGAGGTGCAAGGGAGGCCTCCCCACTACTTCATTCTCACCTCAGGTACGTGGCCCTCATGACAGACCCCCATCCCGGCGGCACTCCCACTTTTGACTCCTCTCCAGACTCCCTCAGAGACTGCAAACATACTACAGGAGATGGTCAGAGAATGTAGACATGGTACAAGAAATGGTCAGAGACTGTAGACACTGTACAGGAGATGGTCAGAGGGTGCGGACATACTACAGGAGATGGTCAGAGACTGCAGACAGGAGATGGTCAGAGACTGCAGACATGATACAGGAGATGGTCAGAGTCTGCAGACATACTACAAATGGTCAGAGATTGCAGACATGATACAAGAGTTGGTCAGAGATTGCAGATGTAGTACAGGAGATGGTCAGAGGCTGCAGACATACTACAGGAGATGGTCAGAGACTGCAGACATGATACAAGAAGACATACTACAGGAGATGGTCAGAAACTGCAGACATGATACAAGAGATGATCAGAGGCTGCGGACATGATACGAGAGATCAATGCAGCCTTACCAGTGCCCATCAAATGCAGCCTCACTGTGCCAACACAATGCAGCCTCACTGTGCCCATCTGCAGCCTCACTGTGCCAACAATGCAGCCTCGCCAGTGCCTTGATTACACAGAGCGGTTATCTCCTTCCACTGTGCTATGGAGCTGGGGTCTGAACTCTTCGGCGGCCGTCCAGTGTAGCAAAGCCCCGCCTCCTAG
This sequence comes from Aquarana catesbeiana, assembly GCF_042186555.1. Classification (NCBI taxonomy): domain Eukaryota; kingdom Metazoa; phylum Chordata; class Amphibia; order Anura; family Ranidae; genus Aquarana; species Aquarana catesbeiana. The sequence goes on from NC_133331.1 coordinate 305,342,718, forward strand.
ACATCTATCATGGTCTAGGAGGCGGGGCTATGTTACAGTGGGATCGGAAATGTTCGGCCAGCTCCATGACACCACGGGAGGAGATAACCGCTCTCTGTGTGATTACACAAGTGGAGGGAGATGAGGACTCTGCACTTGGATCGGCCCTGGGCGCCGCTGTTGCCACAGCTCAAAGCGGCCCCAGGGCAAGTGGCCTTCTGGGAAAATTCCCAGCATCCCGGTAGGCCACTCCGGCCCTGGCAGGGAGGAGCTGACAGCTTCCACAGATGGAAGTAGCCTGGCAGTGGGGGTGGCACCAGTGTCCCCACTGCGCTGAGCCTGACGAGGGGCCTGCTCAACGGCGGGCTGTAGGCAGCTGGGCGTGCTGATGATGGAGAGCAGCGGCCCGCGGATGGGTGGATCTCCTTCCTCGACATGTTAGAGCCAGCCGGCGTGCCAACAGGGGATGGGGTGAAGCCACAATCCACGGATAGATGTGACAAAGCTCTCTCGTGGCGGTGCTAGACAGGCGTGTGGCTGCTCCCAGGTGTGGGTGGGGATGCCCTGGTCTCACTGCTCAGAGGTAATCCCCTACAGGTAAGTAGGGAATACATTAACAGAAGGTAAAATCAATACCCCATTCATGGATTATTATCCCTTAATATCACAAGTAAAAAAAAAAACGTAATAACCAGGATAAGGGGCAATTAAAATGAACAATAATGAATTGGTCACAATTACATCAATATGCATGAGAATAGAAATAAGAATGTATGTGTTAACCGATTGCCGACCACCAGCCGCAGTTTTACTGCAGCAGAATGGCACGGCTGGGCGAAACGATGTTACCTTACGTTGCTTCGCCTTTTGGCCACTAGGGGCGCGCGCCTGCAGCGTGTGCCAGGAGCCGATGCGAGTGCTCGGCGGGCGCGATGACCTCCGGGATCCCGCGATCACTCGTGACAGAGCGAGAACCGGGATCTGTGTGTGTAAACACACAAATCCTAGTTCTCTCAGGGGAGAGGAGACAGATCGTGTGTTCATACCAAGTATGAACACCAATCTCTCTCTCCTCCTAGTCAGTCCCATCCCCCCTACAGTTAGAACACACAGTCAGGGAACACAGTTAACCCCTTGATTGCCCCCTAGTGTTAACCCCTTCCCTGCCAGTGACATTTATACAGTAATCAGTGTATAATTGTCAATGGTCCCAAAAATGTGTCAAAAGTGTCCGATGTGTCTGCCGCAATAGCGCAGTCCCGATAAAAATCGAAGATCGCCGCCACTACTAGTAAAAAAAAAAATAATAATAATAAAATGCCATAAATCTATCCCCTATTTTGTAGACGCTATAACTTTTGCGCAAACCAATCAATATACGCTTATTGCGAATTTTTTTGACACTTGAACCCCCTCCCCAAAAAGAAAATCTCAACCGAGGGTCATGATACCCATACAGTTAGATTTGTGTCAACATTTAAGGACAAATTTAGATTAGTCTTGAGAATAATAAAATAAAACACTACAACATCTTACTACTAGACCAGCGTCCAGCCCCTGAGTTGCCAGAAGCTCCGCAAGTAACCTTTAGGAAAGAACGCACTACCAAAAACGTAAAGTAAAATGGTAACCAAGATCACCAGATCCCCCCCCCTTGACATCAGAACGTACATTGACAACAGGACAGGCATTTTTCAGTGTAAAAAAAAAGAGGATGCCTGACATGTCAATTTATCACCCATGGCAGTAATAGAATCACCACCAACAAAGGCAAAACTTTCCTAATCAAACAGTTCATCACATGTTCTACAGATTTTTTCATATATGTCTTACAGTGTCCCTGCGGCCTCTTGTACGTGGGACGCACCATACGCCCCCCCCCCCTACGAGCAAGAATTGGCGATCACAGAAGGTTTATCAACAAAGGATGTGATGAAGACAGCATCCCACGGCACTTTCATCGCATGCATAACGATGACTAGAAGTTTTTGTCATAGAGACCATTCCTAAAGGGACTTTCCCTCTTATGTAGAAGGGAAGTGTTTTGTTTATATGTTTGATTCCCTCGCCCCGAAAGGGTTGAACGAGGAATTAGAAACATGCAGTTTTCTTTAGCCCCCCCCCCATCCACTTCTACTTTCTTTTTTCCCTTCCTTGTTTTCCCTTCTCCCCCTCCTCCTCCTCCTTTCTCCCCCCTTCTCTCTCTCTCTCCCTCACTCTTGCTTTCGATGACCCCCTCCCCCTCTCTTGACAGCCTGCGGCCCAATCATCCATCAGCGTCTGTTGCATACACATTCAGTCATTTTTTCATGTATTATCACTTATTATACATACACAGTGCATACCTTCCATTCTCATGTTGTTTTCATTGTTAATCATTTATTTATTTTTTGTTATTTTTTGCCATTTTTATTCATTTATTTTAATATTTTGAATTTTTTTTTATTTATTCTTTGTTCTGTATTTATCACATACATTCTTATTTGTATTCTCACTCATATTAATGTAATGTTGACCAATTTATTATTGTTCATTTTAATTGCCGCTTATCCTGGTTATTACATTTTTTTACCTGTGATATTAAGGGATAATAATCCATGAATTTGAGTATTGATTTTACCTTCTGTTAATGTATTTCATACTTACCTGTAGGGGATTACCTCTGAGCAGCGAGGAGTTAACGGTTTCCATACGATTGTCCTGTCTCACCGTTCTGCCCATTCCCCGTCCTCCCATTTTTAATCTCCCTGGTTGCCGATTTCAGTGACTTTGATAAAGCGCATGCGCACGAAACGCGTCATCACGGCAACCAAGCAGCTTGGGGGTCACGCTGGTCCCCGATCCTAGCCATCCACCACAGCTTCCACCAGTGCCATCCACGCCAGCCAAACCCGGCTCGGGCCCCTTCTTCACGGCTTCCCTAACTGGACCAGGGAATCTCCACCCACTCCTGGGAGCAGCCACACGCCTGTCTGGCACCACCAGGAGAGAGCATTGTCATATCCATCCACGGATCGCGGCTTTACCCCACCCCCCGTTGGCAAGCCTGCTGGCCCTGCGCTCTGATAAGTGGAGTACAGAGATCGATCCATCCGCGGACCTCTGCCTTCTCCGCCTCCATCACCAGCTGCCTACAGCCCGCCGGTGAGTGGGCTCCTCGTCCGGCTCAGCGCAGTGGGTGCCCTGGCGCCACCCCCACTCTCAGGCTACTTCCATCCGTGGATGCTGTCAGCTCCTCCCTGCTCTGGGGACCTCCAGCGATACCGTAAGCTTTCTCATCTTATTTCCTATCCCTTCCATTATCCTGAGTGCATTAACTTTTGAATTGTAGAATCCACATGATCGTCCACATGATCGTCATCGAATAAACTGTGTATATTATTGCATTACTAGTATCGGGAGACTTTCTTTCATTTTAACCTACTGAGTGCTGGTATCTTTTGTTGTGCATTGTGTTATCCATATTTCCGGTTATGGTCAGTCTCCAGCTACACTGGGTTCAGTTCTCACTGTACCACATGTGATTCCTTTCACAGCCACAAATGGCCACTTTTTAGCGCTGGTGACACCCACCATTCATCATGAGTAATCATCTAGGCAAGAAAAACTCCAACTACGGTGGCCCATGTTTGAGAGCCTCACAATAAGTACAACAGGGTCTTATGCAGCCCTCAATTCCTACATTGTCTCTGATACATCTACAGGAATTGTAGATAAAGTCTTTACATGGTGTACAGTATCTCCTCCTCATTTGTTGGGAACATGACGTTATATTGAGGAATGGAGATGGACCTTTCATATGGCGTACAGTATCTCCATCTCATTTGTTGGGAACATGATATTATATTGAGGAATGGAGATGGACCTTTCATATGGTGTACAGTATCCCCTCCTCATTTGTTGGGAACATGACATTATATTGAGGAATGGAGATGGACCTTTCATATGGTGTACAGTATCTCCTCCTCATTTGTTGGGAACATGACATTATATTGAGGAATGGAGATGGACCTTTCCTATGGTGTACAGTAGCTCCTCCTCATTTGTTGGGATCATGACGTTATATTGAGGAATGGAGATGGACCTTTCATAGCCTTCCACAGGAACTTGTTCTAGCAGACTGGAAGAGCTTCTAATATTTGTAAGAATCATTGTAAAATGTTGATCTGGGGAATTATCTGCCTTATGGAACAAAGAATGAATTCTTTTAACTTAATGAATTAAGGAAAAACTTTATGTGTCTTTTCTGTCCTCCTCTGAATCAACTGCTACTTTGGATTTTTTTTTTACTCAGTGGATATATGGTATATTTCAATCCATGTAACTACATGCTTTATGCTTAGATAAGTAGAATGTGAACTTTCTGCATTTAGTGTTTATGACTTACTTGTGTCCATATGTAGAGTCGGTTCCTCCTGTTTACTTTTCATAATCATCTCCCCCTCCTCCATAGACTGCTGATCTCCACTCACCAACCTCTCTTCTTCTTCCTCTTTATACTCAACTTTGATGTCTTTCCGTTCTTCATTCTAAATTCCAGAGATGATAAAATATAACATCTGGAAACACTGCTGTCAATAATAAGAGATGACATAGAAGAATGTCCTCTTATAAAATTATTTTTTAGTTTTTTTTCCGGTGGCATCTATAGTACCTGATCATTCTCTGTATAGTGGTGACCTCCCCATGTAGAATTCTGGGAATACAGAGGACAACCCTCCTCCATAGACTGCTGATCTCCACTCACCAACGTCTCTTCTTCTTCCTCTTTAACCTCAACTTTAATGCCTTTTAGTTTTTCACCCTAAACCCCAAAAATAGAAAGAATACATTTGTAAATAGGAGCAAGAGATGACATATAGGAATGTTACCCCATATCGCAAATATATTTTTAGGTCTACATGCTCAGTCCCACCTACCTGATGATGGTGAGGGATGGTGTGACCTTCCTGTGTGGAATCCCGGGAATACAGAGGATGGGGACATCTCTCTGGTGGGTTCCCATTACTGGATCCATCTGTAGGAAACACACACACTGACTGAATACATTGTTTCTATGTGTTTATCAGATGATGGGGGATCTAGGTGGACCCTCCGTACTGCTCTCTCCTTTACAATAAAGTCTCCTCTTACCCGGTGATGTGAGGGGCGGCTGATTATCCATCATGACGTCCTTGTAGAGATCCTTGTGTCCTACTAAATACTCCCACTTCTCCATGGTGAAAAAGACAGTGACATCCTGACACCTCAGAAAAATCAGGAGATATAATTAGGATATATCCGGTCTATAAACCAGAGGCTCTGGATGGACAGTTGGATAAATGGTTCGATATTTAGGATGTATACGGTCTCTATAAACCATAAGGCTACTTTCACACTGCGGTGCTTTACAGGCGCTATAGCTCTAAAAATAGTACCTGCAAAGAGCCTCTCCTGTCACTCCAGTGTGAAAGCCCAAGTGCTTTCACACTGGAGCGGTGCGCTGGCAGGACACTAAAAAAAGTCCTGCAAGCAGCATCTTTGAGGGGCTTTAGGAGCGGTGTATACAGCACTCCTAAAGCGCCTCTGCCTATTGAAATCAATGGGCAGCGCCACCGAAGCACTGGCAAAGCTCTGCTGCAGCGCTGCAAAAATAACAGTAAAGTGCCACTAAAAATAGCGGCGCTTTACCGCCAATGCCCGCCCACCCCAGTGTGAAAGTGCCCTAATAGACATCACAGTGACTATGGAGGAAGAGGACGGACATGACGGGGGGGGTGACTGGACGTAAATATAAATAAGATCTTATTACCTCCTCTACGGCCAGTTCCTCTACTTCCCTCCCACTCTTTTACCAGGAACTTCCTGTTTATGCTCCAAAAACACTTCCTGTCTGTAGCCTAGATCACTTCCTGTCTGCAAACTACATCACTTCCTGTTTGTTCCAAGTGACATGCCCACCTTGTGTCGAAGATAAATACTGCAGTCTATGTTATGTTTCATCATTTTTCCCGCTGCTTTGTGGTCCTTTCTTTTATTATGTTCCATCCATCAGAAAATATGTTTTATGTTCAGCCACCAGATACGTTTTTCTTTCTACTTTTGATATAGCTATTAACTTTCCCCATGCAACACCCCATGTCCACAGATAAAATCATTACTTCCCTCATTCAACCCTGCTACTATTAATGAGGTTGCTAAACTTTTATCTAACACTCATCTAACCACCTGCCCCCTGGATCCTGCTCCCTCACAAATGCTATGCTCACCCTCTGACTCGATTCTACATTCTCTTACTCACATTTTCAACCTCTCCCTCTCTTGTGGCATCTTCCCAAACTCTCTAAAACATGCCCTAGTCACCCCCATACTTAAAAAGCCCTCACTGGACCCCACCAATCTTAACAACCTACATCCCATCTCCTTACTCGCCTTCTCCTCCAAACTTCTTGAAAGATTGGTCTACAACCGACTAAGCGACCATATGACCATGAATAAACTTCTTGATCCCCCTCAGTCCAGATTTTGCCCTCAACACTCCACGGAAACTGCTCTCCTTAAACTCTCAAATGACCTATTAACGGCTAAAACCAGTGGACACTATTCTGTACTACTTCTCCTGGATCTCTCTGCTGCCTTTGACACAATGGACCACCCCCTCCTCCTCAATAAACTCCACTCCTTTGGTCTCCGTGACTGTATTCTTTGCTGGTTCTCATCCTACCTATCCCACCGCTCCTTCAGTGTCACCTACAACTCTACTTCCTCCTCTCCTCTTCCTTTCTCCGTTGGGGTCTCCCAAGGTTCTGTTCTTGGACCCCTCCTTTTCTCAATCTACACCACCTCCCTGGGTCAGTTGATTGCCTCCCACGGCTTTAAATATTATCTTTACGCTGATGACACCCAAATCTATCTCTCCACCCCCCAAATCTCTCCATCTGTCTCCTCACGCATCACCAACTTACTAGCAGACATATCAGCCTGGATGTCACATCACTTCCTCAAACTCAACCTATCCAAAACCGAGCTCATGATATTTCCTTGCTCAGGTGCCGCTTCCCCTGATTTCTCTGTTAATATCAACGGCTCAACTATCAACCCATCTCCCCACGCCAAAGTCCTAGGTGTAATCCTGGACTCTGAACTAACCTTTCGGCCCCACATTCTATCACTATCCAAAATTTTCTGCCTCAACCTCCGCAACATCTCCAAGATACGTCCCTTCCTAACCAATGTCACCACAAAGCTTCTAATCCACTCCCTGGTCATCTCCCGCCTCGACTACTGCAACTCCCTCTTCATTGGCTTACCTCTAAATAGGCTATCCCCACTTCAGTCCATCATGAACGCTGCTGCCAGGCTCATCCACCTCACAAACCGCTCAGCGTCTGCTATACCCCTCTGCCTATCCCTCCATTGGCTGCCACTCAGTCACCGAATTAAATTCAAGATACTAACTATAACTTACAAAGCCATCCACAACCTGGCCCTCAGCTACATCTCTAACCTAGTCTCAAAATACCAACCTAATTGTTCTCTTCGCTCCTCCCAAGACCTCCTGCTCTCTAACTCCCTTGTCACCTCATCCCATGCTTGCCTTCAGGACTTCTCCAGAGCCTCTCCCATCCTCTGGAATGCTCTACCCCAATCCGTCCGATTTTCTCCTACTTTATCCACTTTCAGACGATCCCTGAAAACTAATCTCTTCAGAGAAGCCTATCTGGCCCCCAACTAACAACTGTACATTTATCTTCTCAATCAGCACATCACCCACAGTTATTACCTCTTGTATCTCTTGACCTTTCCTCTTAGATTGTAAGCTCTAAGGAGCAGGGCCCTCTGATTCCTACTGTATTAAAGTGTATTGTATTTGTACTGTCTACCCTCAAGTTGTAAAGCGCTATGTAAATTGTTGGTGCTATATAAATCCTGTATAATAATAATAATTTCATTTTTATTATGTTCTAATGTTCTAGCGTTTTTTTTTTTAATTTTGGGGGGGATTTTTAAAAATGTTTCTGGATTTTCTTTTTCCGCAGTCAGTTAGTCTTCCAATAAGATGATTGTTTGATCGTATTAAAGGTTTGGATGAATTTGAATATCCATTTCAGTTGAATTGGGTGGTTGGGTTGAAATACAGACATGTGGAAGTGGTCCGTTTCCTCAATAAAGGGTTCCTCTGCAAACCATTACCAGTTCCGCTTTCTCCGCTATAAACGTTTTGGATGTGATGTTGTGCGTTAGCCTCCAATCCCAGTTGTCCCCTTCTGAGGGGAAATGCATCGGGTGGAGACAGCGGTGACATCAGGACACGCTGTCTGTTCTGCAGGCGGCCGCGCTGACACTATTGTGTGTGCTTTTAACCAAGATTTTTCTCTGTAAGTGCAATTTCCTTTTGTTGTTAAAATTTTTTATTGGTAATTCGCTATGAGTCCTCCTTTCTTATTTCACTACCCTGTGGAATGGGAGCATGTGACCACATGGAACTGCTGAGTGGCAGCTGTGTGGAGTGGTGCTTATCCCAGCGGTTGTGTTCTCATTTGTGCACTTGATTCTTTTGGATCTGGTAAGAGGCCATTTTTTACTTTGGGAGCACGGCGGTGATGCACTGATCATTGAAGACTTTGCACTTCATGTACTGCACCTTTTAAGTAGATGTGGGACATTATTGATTTTTTCACTATTTAATTTTTATATATATTTCTTGCTGATGAACAGCGGACTTTTATGAGTAATATTTTGGTTACTTTTTCTCAAAGTTTTTTTTTTCTTTTTGATTACGTGTTTTTTTGCACTATGATATTGCACTTGCACTTTACATATGTTGCAATGGGATCCTCTTAGGGTGATATGAGATGTTTTACAAACAATTGTCACTTTGAGTGAATGTCATTCACTCTCTGTTTGTATTGAGACAGAGCACCTTCACTTTGTCTTTTATTCACTAATATCCTGGTATTTAAGGATTTTACAGTATCTCACAAAAGTGAGTACACCCCTCACATTTTTGCAAATATTTTCATGTGACAACAATGAAGAAATGACGCTTTGCTACAATGTAAAGTAGTGAGTGTACAGCTTGTATAACAGTGTAAATTTGCTGTTCCCCTAAAATAACTCATCACACAGCCATTATTTGTCTAAAATGCTGGCAACAAAAGTGAGTACACCCCTAAGTGAAAATGTCCAAATTGGGCCCAAAGTGTCAATATTTTGTGTGGCCACCTTTAATTTCCAGCACTGCCTTAACCCTCTTGGACATGGAGGTCACCAGAGCTTCACAGGTTGCCACTGGAGTCCTCTTCCCCTCCTCCATGACGACATCACGGAGCTGGTGGATGTTAGAGACCTTGCGCTTCTCCACCTTCTGTTTGAGGATGCCCCACAGATGCTCTATAGGGTTTAGGTCTGGAGACATGCTTGGCCAGTCCATCACCTTTACCCTCAGCTTCTTTAGCAAGGCAGTGGTCATCTTGGAGGTGTGTTTGGGGTGGTTATCATGTTGGAATACTGCCCTGCGGTCCAGTCTCCGAAGGGAGGGGATCATGCTCTGGTTCAGTATGTCACAGTACATGTTGGCATTCATGGTTCCCTCAATGATCTGTAGCTCCCCAGTGCCGGCAGCACTCATGCAGCCCCAGACCATGACACTCCCACCACCATGCTTGACTGTAGACAAGACACACTTGTCTTTGTTCTCCTCACCTGGTTGCCGCCACACACGCTGGACACCATCTGAACCAAGTAAGTTTATCTTGGTCTCATCAGACCACAGGACATGGTTCCAGTAATCCATGTCCTTAGTCTGCTTGTCTTCAGCAAACTGTTTGCGGGCTTTCTTGTGCATCATCTTTAGAAGAGGCTTCCTTCTGGGACAACAGCCATGCAGACCAATTTGATTCAGTGTGCAGCTTTTGGTCTGAGCACTGACAGGCTGACCCCCCACCCCTTCAACCTCTACAGCAATGCTGGCAGCACTCATACGTCTATTTCCCAAAGACAACCTCTGGATATGACGCTGAGCACGTGACCTCAACTTCTTTGGTCGACCATGGCAAGGCCTGTTCTTTAAGGTCATCAAAGAGGACAAGGGGGCACTCTTTAAGTCTGGAGGAAAAGAGATTTCATCTCCAAATATGAAAAGATTTCTTCACAGTAAGAACTGTGCAAAATGTGGAATAGACTCCCTCCAGAGGTGGTTTTGGCCAGCTCAGTAGATTGTTTTAAAAAAAGGCCTGGATTCTTTCCTAAATGTATATAATATAATTGGATACTAACATTTATAGGTAAAGTTGATCCAGGGAATATCTGATTGCCTTTTGGGGGATCAGGAAGGAATTTTTTCCCCCTTCTGGAGCAAATTGGATCATGCTTTGGTGGAGATTTTTGCCTTCCTTTGTGGGTATAAGATTGTGTATATGGGATTGTATGGTTTTTTTTGTTTTTTTCCCCTTTTATTGGTTGAACTAGATGGACTTGTGTCTTTTTTTTCAACTAGACTAACTATTTATAACAACAAGGTGTAGCAAAAGCAGAGAGATAGTTTTGTGTTTTTATTGAATTTTACATCTATTATACATATATTTCTCAGGCTAAAATCAAATTATGCGATTTAATGCTATAAATCACCGACCACCACCGCCACTAAGTCTCCTGAACTAGCTGCTCCCCCTGTTTGGCAGAAGTTCCACCACACACCTGCAAGGCCTCATATTGTCGTGGCCCAGACCCAGTCCCTGGGAAGCTCAATTCTAGAGTGGGCCCTGAGTAATGGTCCTTACCACTAAGAAGGGCAGACCAAAGGCATGAAGTCACCCCTTCAACAGAACCTCCGGCCACTAAGTCTCCTGAACTAGCTGCTCCTCTTTCTGCTTTGCAGAAGTTCCATCAAAACACCTGCGATGCCTCACATATTCGTGGTCCAAACCAGGCTCCTGGGAAGCTCCATTCTGCAGTGAGCCCTGAGATAGGGTCCTTACCACTGAGAAGGGCAGACCAAATGCATAAAGTCTGGGGTGGACCTACTTATTTACCGCTTGTGTTTCCATATATGCCTTTTGATGACCGATATCATGTGAGTGTATTCCCTTTTTTATTCAATACATTTTTTATACTTACGGTATCACGCTATGTGAGTTTCCATTTGCCTTTGCAAGGTTTGTGATCACCCCATCTGAGTTCTTCATTCGGAGTATTATCCACAAGTTGATGCCCGAGAATATCTGTACCAAGTCATCGTGGTTGTTCAAGCAGGCGCATCTCTCCAGCTAGCTGGTTATAAGCTTTTACGACTTGGGTGGCATAAGCCTTTCCAAGTCATCGACATCTGGTGAGCCCCCTTACGATTACTGGTGGTGGCTTACCTATCTTTTCAATCTCTTCTAAGTGATGTCTGATAAACATGCCTCTGGATTTGTGTGATCGTCCTCTTCAAATTTTGGACTTTTCTTTAACTAGTGACACCTTTTGGATTTCTGTGTGATTGGACATTTTGTGTCCTAGTGTGGCCCATCTTCCTTTTTATTTTCACTATTCACATTTTTATTCCTTTAAGACACTATAGTAATTTATCGTGCATTTATAAAATAGCTTTCAAGGTATATTGTCACATCTCTCTATTGACACTTATGATTATCACTGTTTGTATGATGAGATATTTAATCCATTATTGATCTAATGGTCTATTTATAATTTATAGCGCTACACTTTACTTTTTACATTTTGTTGCTTTGGTCTATAGCTGTGTTGGCTGCTATTCACATTTTCTACATAGCGCTGTAATTTTTCTTCTATTTTTACAAAGTCACCCCTTCAACAGAACCTCCGTCACCGGCCACCACCGCCACACCACTCTCCTGAACTAGATGCTCCTCCTGTTTTGCAGAAATCCCATTCCTCTACTTGTTTGACTACCAGCATATTTATACACATAATTCTTCATTAGCATTTACTTGATTCCTTAGTATAGTGACCAGACCAGGCATTGTTGAATGAACAGAACTCTTTTACTGAAGTTGTCATTTTTGCACTTATGGATACAGGTCTTAAATGGTTCAGTAGTATAACACTGAATATAATGGCTATTGCAAAACTCCTTCATCAAAGATTACCCACTCTTTAATCGCAACATAAACTGAGGTTTCAGCTGTGGCAGTGGTGTGTGTACCTCGAGCTATGACACTTCCCAAAGGGATGGCTATTCAGTCTCTCCTTATTTCCATGCTCAGGTCCCCAAAAATGGATAAAATCTCTCCGCTTAGTAACGACTACATTGCTACATGTGTGGGCTTCCTCCGTGCTGTTAGAAATCACGGGGCCCCATACAAATGATATTTTCATTAAAAAAAACAATAAAATCATTATTAGTGGGCAGCAGGGGGAATCCTATCCTTGACAGTGAAGGGGATCGGTGGGCAATTGCAGGAACCGATCCCTTGTGTGTCTCTCCCTGCAGCAGCTAAAAGCCAATGGGAGGGAAAGAAGGAGAAGCCAGCTTTTAGCTGCTGCAGGGAGAGGCACCTAGGGTATCAATTCCTCTAATTCCCCCGCCCCTCCTGCTTTACCAATCACCCCCTCTACTGTCCATATTTCCCTGCTGCACGGGGCCCCCCTGCTTGCCTGGGTCCCGTACAGGACAACTGGTGCTACCCCCTTATCAGCAGCCCCAACAACCCCTACTGAGCATTTGCAGTAGTGGTGTCACTTATCTACAGCACAGGAACCTACATTAATCCACAGCACCTTCTTTTTTTTCCAATCCTCGACATTTTCCACCATGATTGCAATTGGAAAAACAAACTGCACACGCCCCCCAATGTTGTGTGTGATTTAACTGAACTTTGCAGGTTAGGTCTCCTACATACAGCCCTTCAAAATCATGGAATTCTACCCACTTAAAGCTTTCATACATGCAGTCCTGGGACCCAGGGCGAGGATGCGGAACTGCGCCCCCCGCGCTGCTCATGAGTGCTGTAGAATGTATGTACTGCCCTGCGCAGTTGGCATGGAATGTGCAATGTGCAACCAATTGTTTGCTTTATGGTTGCCTTCCACTGGAGTGTTCATGTGGTGAGAAGGGTGCTCCCCAATTGCTGCACCTGGGGTGGATTCCCCTCTTGCCCACTCCTTGTCCCTGCATACGTGTACAGAATGATTTTAGAGATGTAATATGTATGTGAACCTGCAACTATGGAGGAAATGTGACCTTCATTTTATGTCATGTATTTATTTTTTGTATGAGATTAGCCACTTTCATACTGGGCCATTGTCATATGACATCCGCAGGAGCACTTTGCCATCCTGGGTGGGCGTCATATGACGTCCTCTGCTTCTGGCCACTCCTGCAGGCCCGCAGCGTGGCGATCGGGAATGAGGCGTGTCCCTCGGACACAGCCCATCTAGAGTTGCCACCTCATTTCTTTAAACCCGAACACACATAAATTACACAGGTTCTGTGGCTAATTTAATGCAGATAAGGCACCAAGTGAGTTTAGTTACCACCTTAATCAGCCACAGAACCTGTGTAATTAATATGTGTTTCTGATTTAAAGGGATGAGGTGGCAACCCTAAGCCCATCCCAGATCAATGTAAAGAGCCAATAAAAATCGGCACTTTACCCACTTTGTCCAATCACAGCTGGCCAGATGCACTGTCCTCGGCAGAGCGGCGATTGGGGATGAGGCTTGTCACCCTGACACAGCCCAGCCCTGATCGCGGTAAAGAGCCAATGGAATTGGCTCTTTACCACGTGACCGACTGTGTGCAATCACAGCCAGTCACAGAATGTCAACAAACCGCGTGTAACGAGCTGTTACCAGGTTCCCTTCTTCACACACTGTTCGTGTGTGAGGAGGAGATTGCAGCCCATCAGAGTACCTAAGTACCTGTCACCAGCCCATCAGAGTACCCGAGTATCTGTCACCAGCCCATCAGATTACCTGAGTACATGTCACCAGCCCATCAGAGTGTGGGTAATTCCATTGTCCTGGTGCTCCAGGACCTTCAAAAGTGTGATAGGAAGGAATGAAATGAGATGTGTAATTTATGCTCCTAGAACGCCTGAAGGTACTACTTCAATGTTGGACCTCTCTATGTGGCCAGGCTGTGTAAAAGTCTCACACATGTGGTATCACCATACTCGGGATGAGTAGCAGAATGTATTTTGTGGTGTAATTTTTGCTATGTACATGCTACGTGTTAGAAATATCTTATAAATTGACAACTTTGTGTAAAAAAAATAAGTTTTCATTTTCTTTCCATGTTTTCCAAAGACTTGTGTAAAAAAATAAACCTTTCAAAAGCCTCATAGAATATACGTTGGGGTGTTGGCTTTCCAAAATGGGGTCATTTTGTGGGTAATTCCATTGTCCTGGTGCTCCAGGGCCTTCAAAAGTGTGATAGGTTGTTAGGAAATTTTATGTGTAATTTATGCTCCTAGAACGCCTGATGGTGCTCCCTGCATGTTGGGCCTCTCTTTGTGGCCAGGCTGTGTAAAAGTCTCACACATGTGGTATCGCCATACTCAGGACGAGTAGCAGAATGTATTTGGGGTGTAATTTTTGCTATGTACATGCTATATGTTAGAAATATCCTATATATTGACCACTTTCAGTAAAAAAAAAATACATTTTCATTTTCTTTCCACGTTTTCCAAAGACTTGTGGAAAAAAATTAACTGCTGAAAAGACTCATTATGCCTTATAGAATATACCTTGGGGTGTTGGCTTTCCAAAATGGGGTCATTTTGTGGGTAATTCAATTGTCCTGGTGCTCCAGGGCCTTCAAATGTGTAATAGGTCATTAGGAAATTTTATGTGCAATTTATGCTCCTAGAACACCTGATGGTGCTCCCTGCATGTTGGACCTCTCTATGTGGCCAGGCTGTGTAAAAGTCTCCCACATGTGGTATCGCCATACTCGGGAGGCGCACCAGAATGTATTTTGGGGTGTAATTAGAAGTATGAATATGCTGTGTCTGAGAAATGTTTAATTTCCCCAAGAATTGTGGGAAAGAATTACAACTTCAAAAAACTCACCATGCCTCTTACTAAATACCTTGGAATGTCTACTTTGCAAAAAGGGGTCATTTCGGGGGCATTTGTACTTTCCTGACATTTTAGAGCCTCAAGAAATGAGATCATCAGGTGTGATCAATTTTCAATGATTGGCACCATAGCTTGTAGACTCTATAACTTTCACAAAGACCAAATAATATCCACTAATTTGGGTTATTTTTTTTACCAAAGATATGTAGCAGTATAAATTTTGGCCCAAACTTATGAACAAAAATGACTTATTTGCCAAATTTTATCATAGAAACTAGAAAAAAGTGTTTTTTTTTTTTGGTCAAAATTTTTTTCACTTATGTCGCAAAAAATAAAAAACCCCATTGGTGATTAAATACCACCAAAAAAAACCTCTATTTGTGTGAAAAAAATGCTAAAAATGTTGTTTGGGTACAGTGTAGCATGACTGAGTAATTGTCATTCAAAGTGCGAGAGCGCTGAAAGCTGAAAATTGGTCTGGGCAGGAAGTGTGTATAAGTGCCCGGTATTGAAGCGGTTAATATCATTATCAATACACAATGGACTCATTTCTCTATTATCATACAGATTATATTTTAGCTAAAGAATGAAACAAATGTAATGAAAAACAACAGTTTGATTTTAATAGTATGTATACATTTAGTATTTATATATTCAAATATTTATAATTATTAAAAAATCAAACGAATGGAAAACAAACTTAAGATTTATGAACATGGGTGTATTTGCATACGGTATTTGCCCACATGGGGATGGACAGGTGTTCCGTGGCACTTTAAATTTTAAAAGGGAGCACTTTAAATTTTGTTTTTATTACTTATTTTATGCACAATTTTTAATTTTTTTTACACTTTTTTTGCACTGACTTTATTGCTATCACAAGGGATGAACAACATCCCTTGTGACAGCATGGGCCATAATAGGTCCTCTTTATCTAATAGACCCCCAAATCTCTCCTCTGGCCCTCCCATGCAGCCGATCAGAGATCGGTCCGATCGGCTACTTTCCTGGCCGCTGGCGGCCAGGTAAACGAAGGGGCGGAACCGTAAGTGACAAACTACTTGACGCTTCGGGTTTCCAGGGTTACAGAGAAAGGGGAACGACGTCAGTTCCTCTCTCTCTGAACAGGGCAGCCACCACCGCCGGCCTCTTCGCTCCAAGCCTCGGCGATGGGACCGAAGAGCCCGGGAGAGGCGGCAGCGGCGAGACGGGGGACCGGGGGGTGGTATCCCATTTCACCATCCCCAGAAATGATCGAGTGTCTAATTAGACACTCAGATCACTTCTGCAAGAAAGAGAATCTCTGCCTGAAAAGAATGATACCAGTATGATGCCTGTAGGTGCACCCACCATCCCGGTATAACCACTCAAACCCGAGGACGTACAGGTACGTACCATGGGAAGGAAGTAGTTAATATGATATACTTTCCTATCTATTTACTAATGCCAGTAGCACGAGTATTAAAAAAAAATCAATGTTGATTGGGAGAGTGAAGTTCCACTTTAATCCATGTCTTTATGGACCTTGCTTTGGCAGTAGTCATCAACCCTGCCCTAAGGGCCCACTAACAGGCCAGGTTTGCAGGATAACTGAAATACATCACAGGTGATACCATTTGCTGCTCAGTGATTGCAGTATTCTAGTCTGCATCTCCCCAAGGTAATACATAAAACCTGGCCTGTTAGTGGGCCCTGAGGGCAAGGTTGATGACCACTGGATTATGGTGTTTGGTTGTTTTTCAGGGGTTGGGTTTGGCCCCTTAGTTCCAGTGAAGGGAACTCTTAAGACATCAGCATACCAAGACATTTTGGACAATTTCATGCTCCCAACGTTGTGGGAAAAGTTGGGAAATGGCCCCTTCCTGTTCCAACATGACTGCCCACCAGTGCACAAAGCAAGGTCCATAAAGACATGGATGAGCGAGTTTGGGGTGGAGGAACTTGACTGCCCTTCATAGTCCTGACCTCAACCCAATAGAACACCTTTGGGATGAATTAGAGCAGAGACTGCGAGCCAGGCCTTCTCGTCCACCATCAGTGCCTGACCTTACAAATGGGCTTCTGGAAGAATGGTCAAACATTCCTATAGACACACACCTAAACCTTCTGGACGGCCTTCCCAGAAGAGTTGAAGCTGTTATAGCTGCAAAGGGTGGGCCAACTCAATATTGAACCCTACGGACTAAGACTGGGATGCCATTAAAGTTCATGTGCTTGTAAAGGCAGGTGTCCCAATACTTTTGGCAATATAGTGTATATTTCTATCCCCCTTGGTGGGAGTGGAGATGAGAGCACAAAGCCGTGTTCACAGTCTGAGATGTTTCTCGGGGTTGCAGTTCTTCTGAGCTCCACAAGGTGGTGATCTCACTTATACCAAGACAGGAAGTCTCTATAGAAGACAGGAAGTGAAGGCAGGAGACCCAATACTTTTTAAGTAATATAGTATGTGAGCTTTTCTCCAACTGACCACCAATGGGCAATTTTCATGGTGCTGTCGGTGTAAATATTGGACTAGCTCAGTACTATTTCATATGAGATCCGTGTTCCTATAATTTATTCCTTATGGGTTTATACCGATCACACCGCACCCCTAAAAACTAAAACATTCTTACTGTACCCCCATGTACTGTGATGTGCTTTGTACACCACTTGGGACTATCTGACCCCCTCCCTAGGAGAATCTGAGGCTCGTAGGGTAACATTTGTTCTCTTGGTATGTCCCATCATCAGAGTCTCCAAGAAATAGAAGAAGACAAGGGAAGACTCGCTCCATCAAACTCCACCTAGAAATGAAATATCACTTTCCCGGGATGTACCCCTTTTGAAAAACGATTTCCTGTCCTCCAGATGTTCTATGGACTCAACAGTTTGAAGAATGAAGGATTTCCCGCACTCTGAACATGGATAGGGACGCTCACCTGTGTGAATTCTCTGACGTTCAGCAAGTTCTCCTTCCTGAGTAAAAGCTTTCCCGCACTATGAACAAAAGAAAGGATGCTCACCAGTGTGAGTACTCTGGTGTACAAAAAGTCTTTCTTTTTTAAAGAAACCTTCCCCGCACTCCAAACAAGGGAAAGGACGCTCTCTGGTGTGAATTTTCTGGTGTTTAGTAAGATTTCCTTTTTTAAGGAAACGTTTCCCGCACTCTGAGCAAGGGAAAGGACGCTCACCCGTGTGAATTTTCAGGTGTTCAACAAGTTCTCTTTTACGACTAAAACATTTCCCGCACTCTGAACATGAAAAAGGACGCTCACCCGTGTGAATTACCTGATGTCCAAGAAGATGTTTTTTTTCAATGAAACATTTCCCGCACTCTGAACATAAATAAGGACGCTCTCCTGTGTGAGTTCGGTAGTGTATAATAAGGGATTCTTTTTTAAGGAAAGTTTTCCCGCACTCTGAACAAGAGAAAGGACGCTCACCGGTGTGAATTCTATGATGTGCAATAAGTACTTCTTTTTTAAGGAAACTTTTCCCGCACTCTGAACAAGGGAAAGGACGCTCACCTGTGTGATTTCTCTGGTGTATAGTGAGGGTTTCTTTTTTAAGGAAAGCTTTCCCGCACTCTGAACAAGAGAAAGGACGCTCGCCCGTATGAATTATTTGATGGGAAACCAGGACTGATTTCTGAATGAAACATTTCCCGCACTCTGAACATGGATAGGGACGCTCACCTGTGTGAATTCTCTGGTGTACAATAAGTTGCCTTTTCTGAATGAAAGATTTCCCGCACTCTGAACATGGATAGGGACGCTCACCGGTGTGAATTTTCTGGTGCATACGAAGGTTTCTGTTATCAGTGAAACATTTCCCGCACTCTGAACATGAATAGGGACGCTCACCGGTGTGAATTTTCTGGTGCTTACGAAGGTTTCTGTTATCAGTGAAAGATTTCCCGCACTCTGAACATGACAATGAACGCTCTCCTGTGTGAACCCTCTTATGGCTTGAAGAAGATATCTGGGGATTGGATGGATCTGGTGATCTGTGAGAACTTGGAAGGACATCTGAAGTCATAGTATGGGATTTATCAGAAGGTTCCCCAGGATTAGAAGGATCCATTGATCTTAGATGGACATCTGAAGTCATAGTATGGGATTTATCAGAAGGTTCCTCAGGATTAGAAGGATCCATTGATCTTAGATGGACATCTGAAGTCATAGTATGGGATTTATCAGAAGGTTCCTCAGGATTAGAAGGATCCATTGATCTTAGATGGACATCTGAAGTCATAGTATGGGATTTATCAGAAGGTTCCTCAGGATTAGAAGGATCCATTGATCTTAGATGGACATCTGAAGTCATAGTATGGGATTTATCAGAAGGTTCCTCAGGATTAGAAGGATCTGCGGATCTTGTCAACCAGTAAGTGTTCACTTTCGGAGAATATTGTGGAATGTCAGTATCTTCTGCCTTACAATCTGGAGATATAATAAGATGTCCCTCCGATGTATTTATATTCCAGAAACACCGTCCATCTGCTGGAAAGCAATATTTAATATAAGTCATATCTGTTCTCATACATCTTGTATTCAGAAGTCATATGTATACACTGGGCAAGATGGTCAGAGAGAGAAAACAAACTACAAGGGTGAAAAGAAAATGTGAAAAAAACTAAACTAAATAATGTAACCAACAAATGGCAGTTAGATTCCCGGAGTAATCATCTAGGTAAGGAAAACTCCCAACTACGGCGGCCCATGTTTGAGAGCCTCACAATAAGTACAACAGGGTCACATGCAGCCCTCAAGTTCTACATTGTCTCTGATACATCAGTTGGATAAAGATAAGGAATTGTAGATAAAGTCTTTACATGTTGTACAGTATCTCCTCCTCATTTGTTGGGAACATGACATTATATTGAGGAATGGAGATGGACCTTTCATATGGTGTACAGTATCTCCTCCTCATTTGTTGGGAACATGACATTATATTGAGGAATGGAGATGGACCTTTCATATGGTGTACAGTATCTCCTCCTCATTTGTTGGGAACATGACGTTATATTGAGGAATGGAGATGGACCTTTCATAGTCTTCCACAGGAACTTGTTCTAGCAGACTGGAAGAGCTTCTTTAGTTTGTAAGAATCATTTTAGAATGTTGATCTGGGGACTTATTTGCCTTTTGGAACAAAAAAGGAACACTGTTAACATAATAAATTATGGCTTTTCTGTCCTCCTCTGGATCAGCTGCTACTTTGGATATTTTTTTTACTCAGTGGACATATGGTATATTTTAATCCATGTAACTACATGCTTTATGCTTAGATAAGTAGAAAATGAACTTTCTTCATTTAGTGCTTATGACTTACTTGTGTCCACATGTAGAGAGAATTTCTCCGGTTTACTTCCCATAATCATCTCCCCCTCCTCCATAGACTGCTGATCTCCACTCACCAACCTCTCTTCTTCTTCCTCTTTATGCTCAACTTTGATGTCTTTCCGTTCTTCATTCTAAATTCCAGAGATGATAAAATATAACACCTGGAAACACTGCGGCCAATAATAACAGATGACATAGAAGAATGTCCTCTTATAGAATTATTTTTGAGTTTTTCGCCCAGTCCCATCTATAGTACCTGATCATTCTCTATATAGTGGTGATCTTCCCATGTAGAATCCCGGGAATACAGAGGACAACCCTCCTCCATAGACTGCTGATCTCCACTCACCAACGTCTCTTCTTCTTCCTCTTTAACCTTAACTTTAATGCCTTTTAGTTTTTCACTCTAAACCCCCCAAAATTAAAGAATACATTTGTAAAAAGAAGCAAGAGATGACATATAGGAATGTTACCCCATACCGCAAATATTTTTAGGCCTACATGCTCAGTCCCACCTACTTGATCATGCTGGAGGATGGTGTGACCTTGCTGTGTGGAATCCCGGGAATACAGAGGACGGGGACATCTCTCTGGTGGGTTCTCATTACTGGATCCATCTGTAGGAAACACACACACTGACTGAATACATTGTTTCTAGGTGTTTATCAGATGATGGGGATCTAGGTGGACCCTCCGTACTGCTCTCTACTTTACAATAAAGTCTCCTCTTACCCGGTGATGTGAGGGGTGGCTGATTGTCCATCATGACGTCCTTGTAGAGATCCTTGTGTCCTTCTAAATACTCCCACTCCTCCATGGAGAAATAGACAGTGACACCTCAGAAAAATCAGGAGATATAATTAGGATGTATCCAGTCCATAAACCAGAGGCTCTGGATGGACAGTTGGATAAATGGTACTATATTTAGGTTGGAGATGTACTATAAACAGACATCACAGTGAATATGGAGGAAGAGGATGGACATGACGGGGGGGTTTCCGGGTATAAATAGAAAATAATATCTTATTACCTCTGCCAGCTCTAACGTCTCCTCTCCTCCTTCTCCAGACTGACCTCTGACCTCTGACCTCGGAACTTCCTGTCTGTAGGGCTTCAATTCTGTTCTTTGTTTGGTATCATCTCGCTGCTCGGCATTCCCCGAACAAAAAGTGAGATTACCACCTTGTGGAAATTTTTATTAATGCAGCCTATTTTATTTATTTATTATTATTATTATTATTTATTTATTTAATTATATATTTTTTTAATATAAATTGACAGCTTCTTTTTGGTGCATTCTTAATTTTTTGCATATTTTACTCCTGAGTGGATACTTGACAAATGAAAAGTTATAATAAAAAATATAAATAAATGAAATATATGTGAATAAATATGCAGCACTGAAATAAATAGGGTTTTTTCATTTTTTTTTATTCCCCCTACTTAAATATAAATATATGTTCCTATAATGGGTTATTCTGATAATATTAATGGTGATATTAGGAATAATATTAGCTATAATAATATAAAGAGGCAAACCAAAAAAAAAAAACAACATAAATGTAAGCATACATATGTTATATATATTACCAAAAGTATTGGGACTCTGTGCAGGCCAATCAAGTTCCTCCACCCCAAACTCGATCATCCATGTCTTTATGGACCTTGCTTTGTGCACTGGTAATCCTTTTTTGCCGTGTGACGGGCTGATGTTGTCTACCTCATAGAGAACCACTTACTAGTTTTCCTAATTGGATATTTTATATGGATGTCGCACTACAAGAGGACTCCTCACCAGACCTTTATTAATACTTCATTGTGATATCATTTCCAATATACAGTAACATGGCAGTAGAGGTACCAGTGTATTGTGCGCACTGAAAAATTTTGCTTTGTTTAATTTCGGAATGCAATAATTAGATTGATAATTTTGTTTATTCGTTTTTGTTGTGTTGGTCCGGTTTGTTTTTCGAGATTTGTTTAATTTCTTTCGGGATTCGTTTCGTATATTTGTTATACTGGGTAGATTTGTTTTCTAACCCATCTGGTATAACTTCAGACGGATCTGAATTCTTTGTGAAAAGTTATGGTTGTTTAGGAGCGGGCAACCGCTGCGTCCTTCATAGGGATGGGAGAACGGTTCGGCCTGAGCATGAGTTTGGGCCGATCATTGGCTGTTTGCACGTTCACCGAACAACCAAATTATTAGGACGTTCAACCATTTGTTCGGGCCGCTGAACGACCACAATGCCATGCGCCGCCGCACAGTGCATTGAAGGCCCTGATTGGCTGAAGCAATTAAAGCTTTGCCCAATCAGGGCACAGAGCACTGTCAAAGCCATGAGTGGACGCTGTCATGAGGACTCTATCCCATTATGGCTCATTGCTATTAGTCACGCCCCACACTATAAAAGTTTTCTTTCAATAGTGGCCATTTTCAGTGTGATATTGGCATGGAGAGAGATAGAACAGAGCTTTGTTCAGTGCTATTAGACAATTAGTGTGCTATTCTAATTCTATTGTCAGTGTAGAATATCAGTTTAGTGTGAATCTAGTGATAGTACAGTGTGAGTGTAGTGCGACCATTCATCTTTACATTAGTGTGAATGTAGGGATAGTTCAGTCAGTGTGAGTGTAGTGCCCGCTTAATACAGTAAATTTCAGTGCGTTACTGCAAGTTTAACGTGGCATACTTCAGTGTGTTATCTTCCGTTTAACGCAGTACAGTTCAGTGCATTACTGAAAGTTTAACGCCATATATTTCAGTGCTTATCTTCCTTTTAACGCAGTACAGTTCAGTGCGTTACCGCAAGTTGAACGCTGTATATTTGAGTGCGTTATCTTCCGTTTAACGCAGTACAGTTCAGTTTATTACTGCAAGCTTAACGCCATATATTTCAATTTGTTATCATCCATTTAATGCAGTACAGTTCAGTGCATTACTGCAAGTTTAACCCTGTATATTTCAGTGTGTTATCTTCCGTTAAACTTGCAGTATTGCACTGAACTGTACTGCGTTAAATGCCATATATTTCAGTGCGTTACATGCCATTTAACACCGTATAGTTCAGTGCATTACTGCAAGTTTAACGCAGTATATTTCAGTGCGTTATCTTCCGTTTAACCCAGTACAGTTCAGTGCATTACTGCAAGTTTAATGCCGTATATTTCAGTGCGTTACGTGCCATTTAATGCAGTACATTTCTGTGGATTAGTGCAGCTTAATGCAGTATATTTCAGTGCATTATCTTCTGTTTAACGCTGTATAGTTCAGTGCATTACTGCAAGTTTAATGCTGTATATTTCAATGTTTTAAATGCTGTTTAACACTGTATATTTCTGTGTGTTACTGCACATTTGAGATGGTAGTATATTGCAGTGCGTCAGTGCAGTTTTACTGCAGTATATTATAGTGTATCAGTGGAGTGTGTCTGTGTAGTAGTGAATACTCAAGTTAAAGTGCACCAAACACCACTTTCAATTGATTAAAGTGCATCCACGTACACATTTCCACATCTATATTACTTGTGTTAATAAGCATCACCCCATCATGTCTGGGAGGACAACAAGGAGAGGTAGATGTTCCCATGGCACTGTGAGGGGGCCAGCAGCGTATGTGTCCACAGGAAAAGGTGGATGTGTTCAGTCCTCAGGCAGGGCATAGTTTCCTCTGTTTATTGATGTTGCCCATGCTATCCAACCATAGCATGCAGAGGAGGTGGTAGACTGGCTTACTAAATAATCCTCATCCTTCTCATCCCCCGTCACCCAAGCAGAGACTGGTGCACAGTCCACTGCTGCTGCCAGAGTGGACAAACCTACCTCCTTGTCCACAGCTATTCCTGCCATAAGCTCAGCATCAGGCATGGAGGAGTCAGCTATTTGAACAAAGCATCAGCCACTTGCTCCTTGACGATACACAGCCATTACTTGATTCAGATATTGGTTCTGAGGTTGAGGAAGGCAGGAACATGAGCCTACAGAGAGGGGAGAACACTGATTCACAAATTGGCACTCATGTTCCTCCAGCCGCAGCGTATTGCCAAGTTGTCTCCAGTGGTAATGAGGATGGAGGAGATGATGATAATGAGGTCACTGAAGCGACTTGGTGCCAGAAAGAGCAGAGGAGGAAAGTGAGGGTGAGGCACAACAGCAACGAGGCAACCATCATGGAAGAGTAGAGAGCAGCCACCCTATTCCATCACATTGTGGAACTATTATCTCCCAGCCCACTTCCTACAGCTCAGCTGTCTGGGCCTATATTAGCACATGTGCAGCTGATCGGACTGTTGCAATTTTCAAACTTTATCTCAAGCACATCAAGCGTGGCAAAAACATCAGCCATTTGGGTACCACACGCTTGACAGGGCATATAACCTCCCACCACTCAGCCTGTTGGCAAGAGCACCTGAAAGCCACACAAAAGGGCCGCAAATCTGTTCCTCCTCCTTACTCACCTCAGTCTGTCCCTGTTATACCTCATGACCTCTCAGCAGCCTCCACTGACAGGGATGATGGTATAGCGCAGGATGTCCCAGGTCCTTGCAGCACATCTGCCAGCAGCACATCACCAGCTGTAGACTATAGCCGAAAAATTTCTCTGCCCCATCTGCTGCAGCGAAAAAAAAAATATCGTCTCTGCCACCCACATACCCAGCGTCTAAATGCAAGTTTGTCAAAGCTGCTGGCTCTACAACTTCTGCCTTTCCATCTGGTGGATTCTGCCCCCTTCCATGAATTTGCAGAATGTGCTGTACCACGATAGCAGGTTTCAAAGTCACTATTTCTTTTCATGTAGGGCTATTCTAGCTCTGTACCATTACGTGGAAGGCAATGTTGTGGCATCGTTGGGGCAAGGCAGTGAGCCACAAAGTCCATGTTACTGCTGACACATGGTCCAGCAAGCTTGCAACTCAGAAGGATGCAGGACCAGGCTCAGTGCTGCAGCTTGTTGTGCCCCCATGTCTCCATACAGCTAGAGGTGATGATGCGAGATATGTCAGCTCTACCCTCTCCTCCTTCTTAGCCTCCATGCCCTCCTCTGCTGAATTGTCCTATGAACCACAAGTAAGTAAGCATTCAAGGGGCTATTTAATGAGTCAGGCTAAAAGGTGCAATGCAGTGCTTCAGCGTGTGTGTAGGGGACAGGAACCACACCGGAGCAAAGATTCTTGTAGCTCTGCAGAGACAGGACCAGAGGTGGTTCATGCCATGCCAGCTGGAGCCAGGAATGGTGGTGTGTGATAATGGCACAAACTTCCTGTCCGCCCTTAGACAGGGAACGTTGACACATGTGCCATGTCTGGCACATGTCCTCAATTTGGTGGTGCAGTGTTTCCTAAATAGGTACCCAGGGCTGGAAGATCTGCTAAAGCAGGCCAGAAGAGTCTGTAGCCATTTCAGGCGGTCATACACAGCCAGTGCTCGGTTGACTGAAATTCAGAGGGAATTCCACCTGCCCATAAACTGATTGGTGAAATGCCCATGAGGTGGTACTCGACTTTGGCAATGCTGCAGCGCCTGCACATGTAACAGAGGGCCGTCAACGAGTATCTGTGTGAGTATGGCACAATGACAGGCTCAGGCCGGCTCAGCTTTTTTTTCCTATGCCAATGGCTGCATGCACTGTACTGTCACCATTTGAGGAGGCCACAAGGATTGTAAGCCGTGACAATGCATGCATCAGTGACACAATCCCTGTTGTGTTCCTGCTGGAGCAGACTCTGTGTGGCATTATGAACAGGGCACTTGAGGCAGAGCAGCGGGAGGAAGAGGAGGACTTCCTTTCCTCTCAAGGCCCACTTTATGCAGACACCATTGTTCCTAAGAACACACAAGAAGGGAGGAGGAGGATTCTGGCAGTTTTGGAGGCATTGAAACAGAGGAAGACATACGTCAAACAGTAAGAGATGGTTTTCCATCCGCAGAACCCTTGGGAGTAGTAGGTGGCTGGGAGGAGGCAGTTCCGGATACTATAATCCTCAGTGACCCCGAGGAGTCTGCTTCTCATGATGCCTCTGCAAATTTGCAGTGCATGGGCTCCCTCATGCTTCAAATCCTACGAAAGGACCCAAGAATACGTGCAGTAAAAGAGAAGGATCACTATTGGTTGGCAACCCTCCTTGACCACCGTTACAAGGGAAAAGTCTCAGAATTCATCCTGTCCCCAGATCTTTTGAGGACACCTTAAAGAGGAGTTTATCTAATGCTTTTCCTAAATCTGGTAGGTTACAGTGTTGTGGAAAACGTAGGTTTTAGGCTTCTGTTGGTCAAGAAAGGAGCGGTGGAGAAGGCGGCCGCCTAAGTGATGCATTTCACAATTTTTTTTTTAGTCCTCACCACCCAAGGCTGTCAGCTTTCACATCCCATCGGCAGCATCTACATCACGTGGTGGACGGTTATCTAGGGACGAAAACAGAGATGGAGAGCTTTCCAGTCGATTATCCACTGGCTTACTGGGTCATTAGAATAGACCACTGGCCAGAACTTGCCCAGTATGCAATTGAGCTTCTGGGCTGCCTTGCATCCAGCGTGCTTTCCGACTGGGCATTCAGTGCTGCCGGAGGTTTTGTTACTGATAATAGAACGCGTCTGTCCACAGACTCGGTGGACCGTCTGACATTTATCAAATGATTTAGTCCTTGATTACCAGCAGCTATGAAGCCTCTGATGTCGATGTTGTTGATTAAGTGTTTTTGGGATGTGAAACCTCTGCAGGACTTCTAGGCTGCTTAGCGTTGTGGGTGTCGATTTCATCTGGAAGAATTTTGTTGGTATAGGTTTCATAGGCACAATTAACACCCAAAGAAAGACCAATTTTTCTGCACCTGTTTGACAGGTGCATATTATTTTAATTTTTGACAGCAAGGCCAATTCTTGCTTTCATCAAGAGTACCTCTATAGGGTTACGGTGTGAAGGCACCAATGACACCCAAAGACCAATTTTTCCGCCACTGTTACTTCTATCCAAAGTCCGTGGAAGAGACACCAGAATTTATCCAAAAAAAATCTGTATTCTTGTTCCCAGTGCACTCCATTGTAGCCTCATCATACAGATTGGCTCTGCAAGCTGTTGCTTACAAAATAAAGAAAGCTTGCATGGAACATGTCATTTTTTGGGCTTTATAAATGCAATTATTGCTGCAGCAGCTTCTATACACAGTACAGATGTGCCACTTTACAGGTAGACTAAGGGGACCCCCCAGGCACTATATTGAAAGGAATTTTTCATTTTTATGCTTTCACTTTAAGCATCAATAAATCGCTGCTCATTTAAAAATGAAATTTTTTACAAACTTTTTTTTCATTGATACATGTCCTCCAGAGCAGTACCAGGACCCTTATGCCCAACTACCTGCATATGAGCCTTCAAAATGGGCACTTTTGATTTTTCAAGTTTGGGTCCCATAGACTTCCATGGGGTTCATTCTTCAGTTCCGAAATTTCACAATGTTTGAAAGTTCTGGTGCGAACCAAACTGGGGGTCGTTCTGCCCATCCCTAGTCCTTAACAACCATAACTCAATTGCTGACAGCAGGATACCCCACCCGGGAACACCCATGTTTATCTGGCATTCGGCAAGTGACGGGACATGAGACAGGTTGTGTTTTTCGTACAGGTCGGCGTTCATTGTGATTGACATTGGAGGGGCATTTGTTTTTTGGAGGTTTTTTAAAAAAGGACTTGTCGAAAACTGTCTGTTTTTTTTTTCCACTTTGCGTATTTTTTTTCTCATATTCATTCACAAGGGGGGGGGGGGCTTGTTATAGGGGGCTTACAGATTCTGATAAGTAACTCCCACAACCACTGGGGCAGAGTTGTGGGAAGAGGCCCTTGTTCTCATCAACTTGGGGACAAGGTGCTTCCCCAAAGCACCTCCCCTTGTTGAGGGCATGTGGCCTAGTATGGTTCAGGAGGGGGGCACTTGCTCACCCCACCATCTTTTCTGGCCTGCATTCTTGAATAAAGGGTCTGGTATGGATTTTGGGGGGATCCCACTAAATTTTTTTAAAAAATGGGGGCTTGGGTTTCCCCTTAAAATACATACCAGAGATAAGGGTCTGGTATGGAGTTTGGGGAGGACCCCGCGCCATTTTTTTCACACATTTTGGTGTTGGGGTTCTTCTCAAAATCCATACCAAACCTATAGGGCCTGGTACCCCCCCCCCCCACCCCTGGTGTTTTGCTCAAAGCCTGCTGACAGCGGGGTAACCCACTGACAGAAAATGAGTCATGTTGTTAAGGAGCAGCACAGATATACGGAGGGCACCCACACATATGACATCCTGAGGACACATCCACTGGGAGATGGTTGGATATTCATCCGCCTGTTGTACAGCCTTTATCATACAGGCTCCAACGACCGCCTGCCCTGAGTAGATCCGCCCAATACAGATTGGATCTGGCGTCCATGAAATATTTTATTTGACCCTGGTGCCTTGAGTGCTGCTTGAACACAGAGTCATTCCACTGGAACCTATACATTTGTAAAACATCTTCAACTCTCAAATCCCTGATGAAGGTATCAGAATACTGGAAACGCGTCAGATATTGGGGTACATCACCCCTTGGAGAGTATTTATAACACGATCATTATTCATCTGTATGTCTTTGGTTCTGTTTCTGTATGGAATGTATATTTTTACATGTTGTAGACATTTGTACGTCTTTTTTACTGTATACCATTAAAAATATATTTTTTAACTCAAGAGTTGGTGGTCTGTCAAAGTCCCAATAAGGGGGGTATCTTTCTCTGGTTTATCCAAATGAAACAAATGCATTCATTATAACTGTTTGTTGGATTCATTGCCATTTGTTTCTATGTCCATTTGGAAATTTAGACACAAATACAAATACATTTTCGCCCGAAGAACGAATCTGAACAAACCGAATCGCACATATCTACAGTGTATACAATTTATTCTTGATTTTTACAATGTATATGGTTTTCATTTTTTTCATTTATAAAGTATAATAAAAGTATAATATGTTTTCTTTTACATTTTTATTCGGACATGTCATATATTTTATTGGTTTCTTGTTTCTTTTCTTGTACAAGGGGTTGGTAGTCAAAGTCTGCTTTTCTTTCTTTTTGGTTTATAACCACGGATAATGACCATAAAATGATGGAGCCTATGAATGTGATCACGAGCAGGATAGCCAAGATGGCAGCACTGAGAATATTATACAATGCTTTGAAAAAGTATTCATATCCCCTGAAATTTTCTACATTTTGTCATGTTACAACCAAAAACGTAAATTTATTTTATTGGGATTTTATGTGATAGACCAACACCAAGTAGTACATAATTGTTAAGTGGAAGAAAAATTATAAAGGGTTTTCAGCATTTGTTACAAATAAATATGTGAAAAGTGTGGCGTGCATTTGTATTCAGCCCCCCTGAGTCAATACCTTGTAGAATCTCCTTTCGCTGCAAGTCTTTTTGGGGATGTCTCTATCAGCTTTGCACATCTAGAGAGGGACATTTTTGCCCATTCTTCCTCACAAAATATCTCAAGCTCTGTCAGATTGGATGGAGAGCGTCTGTGAACAGCAATTTTCAAGGCCTGTCACAGATTCTCAATTGGATTCAGGTCTGGACAGTGACTGGGCCATTCTAACACATGAATATGCTTTGATGTAAACCATTCCATTGTAGCTCTGGCTGTATGTTTGGGGTCGTTGTCCTGCTGGAAGGTGAACCTCCACCCCAGTCTCACGTCTTTTGCAGACTCTAACAGTTTTTCTTCTAAGATTGCCCTGTATTTGGCTCCATCCATCTTCCCATCAACTCTGACCAGCTTCCCTGTCCCTGCTAAAAAAAAGCATCCCCACAACATGATGCTGCCACCACCATGTTTCACAGTAGGGATGCTGTGTTCAGGGTGATGTGCAGTGTTACTTTTTCGCCACACATAGCGTTTTGCTTTTAGGCCAAAAGGTTCAATGTTGGTCTCCTCTGACCAGAGCACCCTCTTCCACGTTTGCTGTGTCCCCCACATGGCTTCTCACGGCTTTCTTTCAACAATGGCTTCCATAAAGGGCAGATTTGTGGAGAGCACGTCCAATAGTTGTCCTGTGGACAGATTCTCCCACCTGAGATGTAGATCTCTGCAGCTCCTCCAGAGTTACCATGGGCCTCTTGGCTGCTTCTCTGATGAATGCTCTCCTTGCCCGGCCGGTCAGTTTAGGTGGACGGCCATGTCTTGGTAGGTTTGCAGTTGTGTCATACTCTTTCCATTTTCGGATGATGGATTGAACAGTGCTCAGTGAGATGTTTAAAACTTGGGATTCTTTTTTGTAATCTAACCCTGCTTAAAACTTCTCCACAACTTTATCCCTGACCTGTCTGGTGCGTTCCTTGGCCTTCATGATGCTGTTTGTACACTAAGGTTCTCCAACAAATTTGCGAGGGCTTCACAGAACAGCTGTATTTATACTGAAATTAAATTACGCACAGGTGGACTCTATTTACTAATTAGGTGACTTCTGGAGGCAATTGGATACCCCTAACTAGATTTTAGTTAGGGGTATCAGAGTAAAGGGGGGTGAATACAAATGCCCCCCCCCCCCACTTTTCACATTTTTGTAAAATATTTTGAAAACCATTTATCATTTTCCTTTCACTTCAATTATGTGCCATTTTGTGTTGGTCTATCACATAAAATCCCAATAAAATACATTTACGTTTTTGGTTGTAAGATGACAAAATTCGGAATATTTCAAGGGGTATGAATACTTTTTCAAGGCACTGTATATGGCATTTGCAGTGGCTCCGTGTATACTTCCCCGCTGACACATGTGTAGAACTGGAACTTCTGGACTCTCCATCTCAATAATAAAACACCAATGGGTGAATCTCTATGAACTTATCACATTCCGATCATCTAAGAATTATGATCATTTCTAAAAAAAAATTGGACTGAGAACAAAACATGGAGCTTTCTTGTTTATTTTAAAAACTCATGATAAATGAATAACGTACAATAAAATTAAGCTCTAGGGGTCTATTTATCAATGATTTCACCCAAGATTCACCCAACTTACACCAACAATTTACACACTTTTAAACATAATTGAAGCGGAACTAAACCCTCCTATCGTTTTCAGCCAAGGAAGCCGCCATCTTGGCCTTTGATCTTTAACTACCACCATGGTGCTGCCTATGTGATCAGTTAGGACACCAGAACTTTGATGGTTTGACATATGGTTGAGAAAACAACCAATGTGACAGTTAGCACTCCTGGCACTACCTGGAAATGGAACTGTTTTTGCAACCGTTAAATAGATGGGTTTAGTTCCACTTTAATATTAATTAATTTACAAAGTCATTTACAACTCACAAATATCACCCTAAACATCCATTTTGCTCCTCCCAAGACCTCCTTCTCTCTAATTCCCTTGTCATCTCCTCCCGTGTTCTTCTCTAGGACTTCTCCCATCCTCTGGAACACCCTACCCCCCCAACCTTTACACGCACATGAACTTTAATGGCATCCCAGTCTTAGTCTGTAGGGTTCAATATTGAGTTGGCCTACCCTTTGCAGCTATAACAGCTTCAACTCTTCTGGGAAGGTGGTCCACAAGGTTTAGGAGTGTGTCTATGGGAATGTTTGACCATTCTTCCAGAAGCCCATTTGAAAGGTCAGGCACTGATGTTGGAAGACAAAAAACAGAAAAGAGAGGGCGCACCGGCCTTGTGCATTATCTTTAAAAAGGTTTATTAAAACAGAAAACGTAAAAGTACTACTCACAAGGGTAGATAAAAATCACGCATAACAGTCAAATGATGGTAGCAGTCTCCAGACCTATGGACAAGACGTGCAGACCGCTGCTGGCTGACACGTTTCTAAGGTAGTACCTTCTTCTTCAGAGCCTCATTGATGTTGGAAGAGAGAGAAGGCCTGGCTCGCAGTCTCCGCTCTATTTCATCCCAAAGGTGTTCTATCTGGTTGAGGTCAGGACTCTGCGCAGGTCATTCAAGTTCATCCAACCCAAACTCGCTCCTCCGTGTCTTTATGGACCTTAGTTCCAGTGAAGGGAACTCTTAAGGTGTCAGCATACCAAAACATTTTGGACAATTTCATGCTCTCAACTTTGTGGGAACAGTTTGGGGATGTCCCATTCCTGTTCCAACATGACTGCGCACCAGTGCAAAAAGCAAGGTCCATAAAGACATGGATGAGCGAGTTTTGGGTGGAGGAACTTGACTGGACTTGGACGAGAAGGCCTGACTCGCAGTCTCTGCTCTAATTCATCGCAAAAGTGTTCTATTGGGTTGAGGTCAGGACTCTGTGCAGGCCAGTCAAGTTCCTCCACCCCAAACTCGCTCATCCATGTCTTTATGGACCTTGATTTGTGCACTGATCCAAATAATTTGGTGGAGGGGGGATTATGGTGTGGGGGCTTGGCCCCTTAGTTCCAGTGAAGATAACTCTTAAGGCGTCAGCATACCAAGACATTTTGGACAATTTCATGCTCACAACTTAGTGGGAACAGTTTGGGGATGGCCCCTTCCTGTTCCAACATGACTGCCCACCAGTGCACAAGGCAAGGTCCATAAAGACATAAATGGGTGAGTTTGGGGTGGCTGAAATTGATTGGCCTGAGTCCCGAGTCCAGACCTCAACCCGTTGAAACACCTTTGGGACGAATTAGAGCGGAGACTGCGAGCCAGGCCCAGCTCAGAAATGCGCTTCTGGAAGAATGGTCAAACATTCCCATAGACACACTCCTAAACCTTGGGGACAGCCTTCCCAGAAGAGTTGAAGCTGTTATAGCTGCAATGGGTGGGCCAACTCAATATTGAACCCTACGGACTAAGACTAGGATGCCATTAAAGTTCACGTGCGTGTAAAGGCAGGCGTCCCAATACTTTTGACAACATAGTGTACAGTTGCAATAAAACGTATGTGAACCCTTTTGGAATGATATGGATTTCTGCACAAATTGGTCATAAAATGTG
The DNA here is from genome assembly GCF_042186555.1 of Aquarana catesbeiana. Classification (NCBI taxonomy): domain Eukaryota; kingdom Metazoa; phylum Chordata; class Amphibia; order Anura; family Ranidae; genus Aquarana; species Aquarana catesbeiana. The sequence continues at coordinate 305,376,010 of NC_133331.1, forward strand.
ATCTGATCTTCATCTAAGTCACAACAACAGACAATCACAGTCTGCTTAAACTAATAACACACAAAGAATTAAATGTTACCATGTTTTTATTGAACACACCATGTAAACATTCACAGTGCAGGTGGAAAAAGTATGTGAACCCTTGGATTTAATAACTGGTTGAACCTCCTTTGGCAGCAATAACTTCAACCAAACGTTTCCTGTAGTTGCAGATCAGACGTGCACAACGGTCAGGAGTAATTCTTGACCATTCCTCTTTACAGGACTGTTTCAGTTCAGCAATATTTTTGGGATGTCTGGTGTGAATCGCTTTCTTGAGGTCATGCCACAGCATCTCAATCGGGTTGAGGTCAGGACTCTGACTGGGCCACTCCAGAAGGCGTATTTTCTTCTGTTTAAGCCATTCTGTTGTTGATTTACTTCTATGCTTTGGGTCGTTGTCCTGTTGCAACACCCATCTTCTATCGAGCCTCAGCTGGGGGACAGATGGCCTTAAGTTCTCCTGCAAAATGTCTTGATAAACTTGGGAATTCATTTTTCCTTCGATGATAGCAATCCGTCCAGGCCCTGACGCAGCAAAGCAGCCCCAAACCATGATGCCCCCACCACCATACTTCACAGTTGGGATGAGGTTTTGATGTTGGTGTGCTGTGCCTCTTTTTCTCCACACATAGTGTTGTGTGTTTCTTCCAAACAACTCAACTTTGGTTTAATCTGTCCACAGAATATGTTGCCAGTACTGCTGTGGAACATCCAGGTGCTCTTGTGCAAACTGTAAACGTGCAGCAATGTTTTTTTGGACAACAGTGGCTTCCTCTGTGGTATCCTCCGATGAAATCCATTCTTGTTTAGTGTTTTATGTATCATAGATGATGTTAGCATATGCCATAGACTTTTGTAAGTCTTTAGCTGACACTCTAGGATTCTTCTTCACCTCATTGAGCAGTCTGCGCTGTGCTCTTGCAGTCATCTTTACAGGACGCCCACTCCTAGGGAGAGCAGCAGCAGTGCTGAACTTTCTCCATTTATAGACAATTTGTCTTACTGTGGACTGATGAACAGCAAGGCTTTTGGAGATACTTTTATAACCCTTTCCAGCTTTATGCAAGTCAACAATTCCTAATCGTAGGTCTTCTGAGAGCCCTTTTGTGCGAGGCATCATTCACATCAGGCAATGCTTCTTGTGAAAAGCAAACCCAGAACTGGTGTGTGTTTTTATAGGGCAGGGCAGCTGTAACCAACACCTCCAATCTCATCTCATTGATTGGACTTCAGTTGGCTGACACCTCACTCCAATTAGCTCTTGGAGATCTCATTAGTCTAGGGGTTCACATACTTTTTCCACCTGCACTGTGAATGTTTACACGGTGTGTTCAAAAAAAACATGGTAACATTTAAATTCTTTGTGTGTTATTAGTTTAAGCAGACTGTGATTGTCTATTGTTGTGACTTAGATGTAGATCAGATCACATTTTATGACCAATTTGTGCAGAAATCCATATCATTCCAAAAGGGTTCACATGCTTTTTATTGCAACTGTATATTTCCATCCCCCTTGGTGGGAGTGGAGATGAGAGCACAAAGCCGTGTTCTCAGTCTGAGATGTTTCTCGGGGCTGCAGTTCTTCTGAGATCCACAAGGTGGTGATCTCACTTCTACCAAGACAGGAAGTCTCTATGGAAGACAGGAAGTGAAGGCAGGAGACCCAATACTTTTGGTGATATAGTGTGTGTGAGCTTTTTTCCAACCGACCACCAATAGGCAATTTTCATGGTGCTGTCGGTGTAAATATTGGACTAGCTCAGTACTATTTCATATGAGATCCGTGTTCCTATAATTTATTCCTTATGGGTTTATACCGATCACACCGCACCCCTAAAAACTAAAACATTCTTACTATACCCCCCAATGTACTGTGATGTGCTTTGTACACCACTTGGGACTATCTGACCCCCTCCCTAGGAGAATCTGAGGCTCGTAGGGTAACATTTGTTCTCTTGGTATGTCCCATCATCAGAGTCTCCAAGAAATAGAAGACAAGGGAAGACTCGCTCCATCAAACTCCACCTAGAAATGAAATATCACTTTTCCCGGGATGTGCCCCTTTGAAGAACAATTTCTTGTCCTCCAGATGTTCTATGAACTCAACAGTTCCACCTGGAAAAGTCATCGTCCATTTGTCATAAGAATCAGCAGGTGGGTTCTCTCTGATGTCTCAGATTTTTTTTATCTGTATACCATTTCCCGCACTCTAAATGCCATGAGGCCGCTCTGCGGTGTGTCTTCTCTGGTGTTTCTGAAGGTTTCCTTTATGATTGAAAAATTTCCTGAACATGAATACGGACGCTCACCCGTGTGAATTCTCTGGTGTTGCACGAGGTGTCCTTTCACACTGAAACATTTCCCGCACTCTGATCATGAATAGGGACGCTCACCAGTGTGAATTCTCCGGTGTTCAACAAGGCCTCCTGTATAAGAGAAAGATTTCCCGCACTCTGGACATGCATAAGGGCGTTCACCTGTGTGACTTCTCCGGTGTTCAACAATTGCTCCTTCCTGAGCGAAAGATCCGGACCTGTGTGAATTTTCTTGTGTGTAACAAGGCTTCTTTTATGAATGAAGGATTTCCCGCACTCTGAACATAGATAAGGACGCTCACCCGTGTGAATTCTCTGATGTTCAACAAGTGCTACTTCCTGAGCGAAAGATTTCCCGCACTCTGAACATGGATAAGGACGCTCGCCCGTGTGATTTCTCTGGTGTACAATAAGTCTTTCTTTTTTAAAGAAACCTTTCCCGCACTCCAAACAAGGGAAAGGACGCTCGCTGCTGTGAGTTTTTTGGTGTTCAGTAAGGTTTCCTTTTTTAAGGAAACGTTTCCCGCACTCTGAGCAAGAGAAAGGACGCTCACCCGTGTGAATTTTCAGGTGTTCAACCAGTTCTCCTTTACGAGTAAAACTTTTCCCGCACTCTGAACATGAAAAAGGACGCTCACCCGTGTGAATTACCTGATGTCTAAGAAGGGTTTTTTTTGCAATGAAACATTTTCCGCACTCTGAACATAAATAAGGACGCTCACCTGTGTGAGTTCTCTGGTGTATAATAAGGATTTCTTTTTTAAGAAAACCTTTCCCGCACTCAGAACAAGAGAAAGGACACTTACCTGTGTGAATTCTATCATGTACATTAAGTGCTTCTTTTTTAAGGAAACTTTTCTCGCACTCTAAACAAGAGAAAGGACGCTCCCCTGTGTGAGTTCTCTGGTGTATAATAAGGGTTTCTTTTTTAAGGAAACCTTTCCCGCACTCTGAACAAGAGAAAGGACGCTCACCCGTGTGAATTCTTTGATGGGAAACCAGGACTGATTTCCGAATGAAACTTTTCTTGCACTCTGGACATGAAAACGGACGCTCGCCTGTGTGAATTTTCTGGTGTACAATAAAATGTTGTTTCTGAGTGAAACATTTCCCGCACTCTGAACATGAATAGGGACGCTCACCAGTGTGAATTCTCTGGTGTCTAAGAAGGTTTTCTTTTTTAGGGAAACCTTTCCCGCACTCCGAACAAGAGAAAGGACGCTCACCCGTGTGAATTTTCTGGTGCCTGCGAAGGTTTTTGTGTTCAGTGAAAGATTTCCCGCACTCTGAACATGAAAATGAACGCTCTCCTGTGTGAACCCTATTATGGCTTGAAGATGATTCCTGGAGATTGGATGGATCTGTTGGTCTGTCAGCACTGTGAGAACTTGGATGGACATCTGAAGTCATAGTATGGGATTTATCAGAAGGTTCCTCAGGATTAGAAGGACCCATTGATCTTAGATGGACATCTGAAGTCATAGTATGGGATTTCTCAGAAGGTTCCTCAGGATTAGAAGGATCTGTGGATCTTGTCAACCAGTAAGTGTTCACTTTCGGAGAATATTGTGGAATGTCAGTATCTTCTGCCTTACAATCTGGAGATATAATAAGATGTCCCTCCGATGTATTTATATTCCAGAAACACCGTCCATCTGCTGGAAAGCAATATTTAATATAAGTCATATCTGTTCTCATACATCCTGTATTCAGAAGTCATATGTATACACTGGGCAAGATGGTCAGAAGAGAGAAAACAAACTACAAGGGTGAAAAGAAAATGTGAAAAAACTAATTAAACCATTTAACCAACAAATGCCAGTTCGATTGCCTGAGTAATCTTTTAGGTAAGGAAAACTCCAACTACGACGGCCCATGTTTGAGAGCCTCTCAATAAGTACAACAGGGTCACATGCAGCCCTCAAGTTCTACATTGTCTCTGATACATCAGTTGGATAAAGATAAGAGATTGTAGATAAAGTCTTTACATGGTGTACAGTATCTCCTCCTCATTTGTTGGGAACATGACGTTATATTGAGGAATGGAGATGGACCTTTCATATGGTGTACAGTATCTCCTCCTCATTTGTTGGGAACATGACGTTATATTGAGGAATGGAGATGGACCTTTCATATGGTGTACAGTATCTCCTCCTCATTTGTTGGGAACGTGATGTTATATTGAGGAATGGAGATGGACCTTTCATATGGTGTACAGTATCTCCTCCTCATTTGTTGGGAACATGACATTATATTGAGGAATGGAGATGGACCTTTCATATGGTGTACAGTATCTCCTCCTCATTTGTTGGGAACATGACGTTATATTGAGGAACGGAGATGGACCTTTCATATGGTGTACAGTATCTCCTCCTCATTTGTTGGGAACATGACGTTATATTGAGGAATGGAGATGGACCTTTCATATGGTGTACAGTATCTCCTCCTCATTTGTTGGGAACATGACGTCATATTGAGGAATGGAGATGGACCTTTCATAGTCTTCCACAGGAACTTGTTCTAGCAGACTGGAAGAGCTTCTAAAGTTTGTAAGAATCATTGTAGAATGTTGATCTGGGGAATTATCTGCCTTTTGGAACAAAGAAGGAACTCTTAACTTAATGAATTATGGAAACACTTTATGTGGCTTTTCTGTCCTCCTCTGGATCAACTGTCACTTTGGATTTTATTTTTTACTCAGTGGACATATGGTATATTTCAATCCATGTAACTACATGTCTTATGCTTAGATAAGTAGAATGTGAACTTTCTGCATTTAGTGTTTGTGACTTACTTGTGTCCATATTTAGAGAAGATTCCTCCTGTTTACTTCCCATAATCATCTCCCCCTCCTCCATAGACTGCTGATCTCCACTCACCAACCTCTCTTCTTCTTCCTCTTTATGCTCAACTTTGATGTCTTTCCGTTCTTCATTCTAAATTCCAGAGATGATAAAATATAACATCTTGAAAAACTGCTGCCAATAATAAGAGAGGTCATAGAAGAATGTCCACTTATAGAATTATTTTTTAGTTTTTTCCATTCCCATCTACCTGATCATTCTCTGTATAGTGGTGACCTTCCCATGTAGAATTCTGGGAATACAGAGGACAACCCTCCTCCATAGACCTCTGATGTCTGGTCACCAACGTCTCTTCTTCTTCCTTTTTAACTTCAACTTTAATATCTTTTAGCTTTTCACCCTAAACCCCAAAAATGAAAGAATACATTTGTAATAAAGGAGCAAGAGATGACATATAGGAATGTTACCCCATACTGCAAATCTACTTTTAGTTCTACATGCTCAGTCCCACCTACCTGATCATGCTGGGGGATGGTGTGACCTTCCTGTGTGAAATCCCGGGAATACAGAGGACGGGGACATCTCTCTGGTGGGTTCCCATTACTGGATCCATCTGTAGGAAACACACACACTTACTGAATACATTGTTTCTATGTGTTTATCAGATGATGGGGGATCTAGGTGGACCCTCCGTCCTGCTCTCTCCTTTACAATAAAGTCTCCTCTTACCCGGTGATGTGAGGGGCGGCTGATTCTCCATCATGACGTCCTTGTAGAGATCCTTGTGTCCTTCTAAATACTCCCACTCCTCCATGGAGAAATAGACAGTGACCTCCTGACACCTCAGAAAAATCAGGAGATATAATTAGGATGTATCAGTTCTATAAACCAGAGGCTCTGGATGGACAGTTGGATAAATGGTTCTATATTTAGGATGTATCTGGTCTATAAACCAGAGGCTCTGGATGGACAGTTGGATAAATGGTTCTATATTTAGGATGTATCTGGTCTATAAAGCGTAACAGACGTCACAATCACTATGAAGGAAGAGGAGGGACATGACGGAGGGTTACTGGGTGTAAATATAAAATAATATCTTATTACCTCCTCTGTTGCCAGTTCCAGGAATGTCTCCTCTCTACTTCCCTCCAATTCCGCTTTTACTGGGAATGTCCTGTTTACTCTTCAAAAATACTTCCTGTCCGTAGATTATGTAACTTCCTGTCTGTACCTTACATCACTTCCTGTCTGTAGTTACCTCACTTCCTGTCTGTGTGATCCAAGTGAGATCACCACCTTGTGTTGAATATAAATACTGCAGTCTACGTTACGTTTCATCATTGTACCCGCTGCCTACTGGTCCATTCCTCTATCATGTTGCTGTGTTTAATGAAGAGCCACAGGTTTTCAGAGAAGAAAATGTTCCGGTGTTTAGTGCAGAGCAACAGGATCACAGTAAAAAGAACATGGAAATGCAACTGTGATGTCTATGGATGTGATATCATAGAATGTGTTTCATTTTCATCCACCAGATATTTAGGTGTCTCCGGCGTCGGATGAGGTGGCACTGCGGAGCACCTTTGATCGGAGCACAGATAAAATAGGTTTGGGATGGTTTGGCAAAAAACGTTTATTCATACCTCCCAACATTTTGAGATGGGAATGAGGTTTTTTTTTTTTTTTTTTTTTTATGTCATACTGTAGAGTATACTATTTGCTATCATTTGAGCCCAGTCTTGCCACACAGAGTTAATCCATCTCTGAGCAATCCTCTTTTATTGTTCAGTGAGAAAATTCTTGACAAAATGAGGAAAACTTTGTCAAATACGTCCCCTTGCTGTGAGTGACAGGTGATTTACATATCTCATGCACCAGCCTAAGTAAAACACAGGCAGTATTTTATAATTCCCTCCCCCCACTCCTTTCTTCTGCTGCTCTGCCAGGATTGGCTGTTCCACATAATCTCAGCCCTGGCTGCAGACATTCCACTGGTCTGATGGGGGGGGGGGGGGTTGCTGACATTACCGACCTTTCTTCCGCTCTCCATCCTGACAGAGCCCGCTGGAATGGAGGGGAGTCGGCTGCGGGGGATGAGGGGGGTGGGGGAGGAAGACGCAACGGGCGGATAAGGACAGGAGGGGGGCCAGAGAAGAAGGGGAGGTGGTGGTGGTGGAGAGAACAGGACACAAGGGACAGTCGGGGGTGATCAGTGCAGCGGAGGGACAGCCGTGAGCACCGATCTCCCTGCACGGCGTTTGATCAGCTGCTTCTCCTTCTCTGCCTCCTTAGGGGGATCCGTGCTCACAGCTGTCCCCGCCGCACCGATCATCCCTGACTGTCACTGGACATGAGCGCGCTCCTCATCTCCTGTGCGCGCACTTTTCACTCCGGCCAGGCGTGAGTGGAGAGGTGGGCGGGGAGTCTGGTGATGTCATGACTCCGCCCGCGGAGCGCCGTACAACGGACCCGCCCACTGAATCCGGCATTTTTGGGGGCTGCAAACAGACAGATGGGAGACATTTGAAAGGTAAGGATACATGCAGGAGGCAAAAGATGGTAGTGAGTTTACATCCACTTTAACTAAAAAAAGGTTAATTAAATCCACAAGGGCTTTTTTTTAACCACAACTATTACTTTATATTGGCTTTTAAAACTTACAAATGCAGCAATTTAGAAATTGGATGAAAGGTTTAGCACTGGGGAACACTTTTTGAAAGATAAAAAGTGCATTTTATATACAACTATATAGATCAGACCAAAATGAGGGACAGTGTTCTAAATCAGGGACAGTTGGGAGCTATGCAGAGGCCCCTCCACACTACAGAGCCCCCTCCACAGTACAGATCCCCCTCCACAGTACAGATCCCCCTCCACAGTACAGATCCCCTCCACAGTACAGATCTCCCCTCCACAGTAAAGAGCCCCCCTCCACAGTACAGATCCCCCTCCACAGTACAGACCCCCCCTCCACAGTAAAGAGCCCCCCTCCACAGTACAGATCCCCCTCCATAGTAAAGACCCCCCTCCACAGTACAGATCCCCCCTCCACAGTACAGAGCCCCCTCCACAGTACAGATCCCCCCTCCACGGTAGAGATTCCCCTCCACAGTAGAGATTCCCCCTCCACAGTACAGATCCCCCCTCCACAGTACAGATCCCCCCCTCCACAGTACAGATCCCCCCTCCACAGTACAGATCCCCCCTCCACAGTAAAGATCCCCCTCCACAGTACAGAGCCCCCTCCACAGTATAGAGCTCCCCTCCACAGTACAGAGCCCCCCTCCACAGCAGAGAGCCCCCCTCCACAGAACAGATCCCCCTCCACAGCACAGATCCCCCTCCACAGTACAGACCCCCCCTCCACAGTACAGATCCCCCTTCCACAGCACAGATCCCCCTCCACAGTACAGAGCCCCCTCCACAGTACAGAGACCCCTTTCACAGTACAGAGCCCCCTCCACAGTATAGATCCCCCCTCCACAGTACAGAGCCCCCTCCACAGTACAGAGACCCTTTCCACAGTACAGAGCCCCCCTCCACAGTACAGAGCCCCCTTCACAGTACAGAGCCCCCCTCCATAGTACAGATCCATCCCTCCACAGTACTGAGCCCCCTCTACAGTACAGAGCCCCCCTCCACAGTACAGAGCCCCCTCCACAGTACAGAGACCCTTTCCACAGTACAGAGCCCCCCTCCACAGTACAGAGCCCCCTTCACAGTACAGAGCCCCCCTCCACAGTACAGGGCCCCCTCCACAGTACAGAGCCCCCTCCACAGTACAGATCCCCCTTCCACAGTACAGAGCCCCCCTCCACAGTACAGAGCCCCCTCCACAGTACAGAGCCCCCCTCCACAGTACAGATCCCCCTTCCACAGTACAGGGCCCCCTCCACAGTACAGAGCCCCCCTCCACAGTACAGAGCCCCCCTCCACAGTACAGAACCCCCTCCACAGTACCGAGCCCCCCTCCACAGTACAGAGCCCCCTCCACAGTACAGATCCCCCTTCCACAGTACAGATCTCCCCTCCACAGTACAGAGCCCCCTCCACAGTACAGATCCCCCTTCCACAGTACAGAGCCCCCCTCCACAGTACAGAGCCCCCCTCCACAGTACAGAGCCCCCCTCCACAGTACAGAGCCCCCCTCCACAGTACAGAGCCCCCTCCACAGTACAGAGCCCCCCTCCACAGTACAGATCCCCCTTCCACAGTACAGGGCCCCCTCCACAGTACAGAGCCCCCCTCCACAGTACAGAGCCCCCCTCCACAGTACAGAACCCCCTCCACAGTACCGAGCCCCCCTCCACAGTACAGAGCCCCCTCCACAGTACAGATCCCCCTTCCACAGTACAGATCTCCCCTCCACAGTACAGAGCCCCCTCCACAGTACAGATCCCCCTTCCACAGTACAGAGCCCCCCTCCACAGTACAGAGCCCCCCTCCACAGTACAGAGCCCCCCTCCACAGTACAGAGCCCCCCTCCACAGTACAGATCCCCCTTCCACAGTACAGAGCCCCCTCCACAGTACAGATCCCCCTTCCACAGTACAGAGCCCCCCTCCACAGTACAGATCCCCCTCCACAGTACAGAGCCCCCCTCCACAGTACAAAGCCCCCTCCACAGTACAGAGCCCCCCTCCACAGTACAGATCCCCCCTCCACAGTACCGAGCCCCCTCCACAGTACAGAGCCCCCCCCACAGTACCGAGCCCCCTCCACAGTACAGAGCCCCCTCCACAGTACAGAGCCCCCCTCCACAGTACAGAGCCCCCCTCCAGAGTACAAGCCCCCCTCCACAGTACAGAGCCCCCTCCACAGAACAGAGCCCCCCTCCACAGTACAGAGCCCCCCTCCACAGTACAGAGCCCCCCTCCACAGTACAGAGCCCCCCCTCCACAGTACAGAGCCCCCCAATGGGGGTGGACAGAGAGCTCAGGAGAGAAAGCATTAACAGTGCAATTCAGATTGAGACACACACAGATCACTTCCCATTCTCAGCACACACTGTCCTTATCTCCCGCTGCAGAGTCCTGTACAGATGAAGCAGACAGAAGGAGTGGTGCTCTGTGTCAGGGACAATGTAAAAAAAATAAAATAAATATGACATTTTTTTAAAGCACCCTCATCCCTCTGTGCTCGCGCACAGAAGCGAATGCATATTTAGGTCCCGCTCGCCTTAAGTAAACTGTGTTTGCACCACACATGTGAGGTCTTGCTGCGAAGGTCAGAGCGAGATCAATAATTCTAGCACCAGACCTCCTCTGTAACTCTAAACTGGTAACCTGTACACATTCTTAAAGGATCGCCTATGGAGACTTTTAAGTACCGTAATTTGTCACCATTCTATGAGCGTGCCCAATTTTAAACCGTGACGTGTCAGGTATCCATTTACTCAGCGTAACTTCCAAAAAAAATTTGGTATTATATTGTGTTTTTCTTTCTTTTTTCAATTCAGTTTATTATTTTCCCCAAAAATTGAGTTTAAAAAACCGTGTGACATAAAAAATTGCAACGATAGCCATTTTATTCTCTAGGGGAGGGGCGCCCAACCTTTTGAGGAGCGAGGGAAACTTTAGCGACTTGGTAATCGGTCGCGGGCCATAATGAGCAGAGCGGACAAGTGACAGGTCCATGTCCACTCTGCATATGCAGAGCAGACACAGCCCGCACTACTCTGTGTGCCCTCCGATCCGATCCCCCCAGACAGAAGGGGACAGATCCCCTAGGTGGGTGTAAATGGACACAAGTCTGTTTACATCTGGTGCTCTATTGCGGTGAAGGTAGGTTCTATTTGGGTCCACCTGAAAAACAGACAAGCGGACCCCGATCGGGCTGATTGCGTGAAAGGGGCCTAAGGCTGCTGTCACACTGATGCACTGCGATTTATCTGCACCTCAAATGATCTCAATCTTCACTTCTTATGGGGCGTACACGCGGTCGACTTTTCGGCTGCAAAAGTCCGACGGACACTGACGGACCAAATCCGGCGGACAATCCGATCATGTGTGGGCTTCCCCGGACTTTCAGCGGACTTTTCCAGTCGCAAATATGATGGACTTTAGATTTGGAACTTGCTTCAAATCTTTACGTCGTAACTCCGCTGGACCCAGAAATCCGCTCGTCTGTGTGCTAGTCTGACAGGCAAAAACCCACGCTAGGGCAGCTATTGGCTACCGGCTATCAACTTCCTTATTTGAGTCCGGTGTATGTCATCACGTATGAATCTGTCGGACTTTGGTGAGATCGTATGTAGGCAAGTCCGTTCATTAGAAAGTCTGCCGCAAGTCCGCCAAAAGTCCTTCGAAAGTTTGTCGGACGGGCTGTCGGACTTTTGTAGCTGAAAAGTCCAACCGTGTGTAAGCCCCATTACTCTGGATTCCTGCAAGTAACACTGGCTGCTGCTGTCCCCCAGGCGGGTATGGCTGGTGGCTGTTGCTAGCTGTTCTCCAGGGCTGGTACTGCTGGTGGGTACTGCTGGTGGGTCCTGCTGGCTGGTACCACTGGTGGGTACTGTTGGCGGGTACTACTAGTGGGTACTGCAGGTGGGTCCTGCTGGCTGGTACTGCTGGTGGGTACTGTTGGTGGGTACTGCTAGTGGGTACTGCTGGTGGGTTCTGCTGGCTGGTACCGCTGGTGGGTACTGTTGGTGGGTACTACTAGTGGGTACTGCAGGTGGGTCCTGCTGGCTGGTACTGCTGGTGGGTACTTCTAGTGGGTACTGCTGGTGGGTCCTGCTGACTGGTACTGCAGGTGGATCCTGCTGGCTGGTACCGCTGGTGGGTACTGTTTGTGGGTACTACTAGTGGGTACTGCTGGTAGGTCCTGCTGACTGGTACTGCAGGTGGCTCTTGCTGGCTGATACTGCTGGTGGGTACTGTTGGCGGGTACTACTAGTGGGTACTGCTGGTAGGTCCTGCTCACTGGTACTGCAGGTGGCTCTTGCTGGCTGATACTGCTGGTGGGTACTGTTGGCGGGTACTACTAGTGGGTACTGCTGGTAGGTCCTGCTCACTGGTACTGCAGGTGGGTCCTGCTGGCTGGTACTGCTGGTGGGTACTGTTGGCGGGTACTGTTAGTGGGTACTGTTTATGGGTACTACTAGTGGGTACTGCTGGTAGGTCCTGCTGACTGGTACTGCAGGTGGGTCCTGCTGGCTGGTACTGCTGGTGGGTACTGTTGGCGTGTACTGCTGGTTGGTACTGTTGGCGGGTACTACTAGTGGGTACTGCTGTTGGGTCCTGCTGGCTGGTACTGCTGGTGGGTCTTTATGGCTGATACTGCAGGTGGGTCCTGCTGGCTGGTACTGCTGGTGGGTACTGTTGGCGGGTACTGCTGGCTGGTTTCCAACCCACCATTCCCGAGCATCAATGTGACAGGAGCCAGCACTGGAGGAAGCATGCAGCTGCAGTAGAGAGCAGAGCCGATGCTTCCTGTATCGCTCCTGTCACAGGCAGAGTACATTTGGTATCACCCTGTCTGTGACAGGAGCCGGCGCTATACTGGAAGCATCGGCTCTGATCCCTCTAGTGCCGGCTTCTTTCGTTATACTGATGCTCGGGGATGGCGGGTTGGGGACCCGCGATCTGGGCTTGCCGACCCGCCATAGCAAAGCAGGAGGTGGCGGGCCAGATCAGAGGGCGCCGTGGGCAAGCGGTCGGGCGCCCCTGCAATAGGGTCTCTGCCTTAAAAAAAAAAAAATATATATATATATATATATATCTATATATATAGATATATATATATCTATATATAATTTTTGGGGGTTATAGGTCATTTTCTAGGAAAAAATACTGATTTAAACACAAAAAGTGGCAGAAAAGGCCTGGTCTTCAAGTGGCTAATACATGTAATAATACAGTATTGTATGTGAAACTGCAACTACTCCATTTTACCTCCTATATTTTTATTTTAAGATTAATATCATTTTTTTATTTACAAAGGACTCATTTTCTTTATTATCGCACACTGATTATATTTCATGTCGAATACAAGAGGTGAAAAACTATAATGGAAAAAAGCAACACAAGGACAGCGTTTTAAAATGTATATTTTTCACAAAAGTATGAAAAGACGAACTGAAAACTGATGCATAAAATAATTAAGTAAGTATAGTAACTCTTTAAATATATTTGGATTTGCTTTCAAATGATTAGTAATATATACACAGGACCCATTGATTAAATATCCGTCATGTTGTGTGGGTGTTATTAGGCACACCAAGGAACATGTCCCATTCTAGTAAATTTATAGACATCATCGTAAATTATTCTTGCAAGAAAATCCATGAAATAAAGTAACAAATCTCCCTATTTGTATCATTTAGGGATCGAAACTTCCTCTTCTCACCGGGGATTCCGCACTTGTGCCCGGTAAGTGCTCAGTGTATAAAGTAGAGCCCAGATCTGAGTCCTCAGCCCTGACCAGCCGATCACAGCACAGATTTATACCACAGACTGGAACTTTCACTTTCACTTTCACTGACTGAGGATTCTACCACCAGGAATGAATGTACTAGGAGAGGATATTAGGAAATCATCGGATCCAGTCTCTTTCGGAGTTTTACACTGCGATGCTGAAAAGTCCCCACCACACATTGTTCCCTCAATAATAACCACATTCTGGATGAGACGTTCTTCTATGATCAGGGTCTACATCCCCACCACACATTGTTCCCTCAATAATAACCACATCCTGGATGAGGCATTCTTCTATGATCAGAGTGTTGCACAAGGTGTCCTTTCACACTGAAACATTTTCCGCACTCTGAACATGAATAGGGACGCTCACCAGTGTGATTTCTCCGGTGTTTAACAAGGCCTCCTGTATAAGAGAAAGATTTCCCGCACTCTGGACATGCATAAGGGCGTTCACCTGTGTGACTTCTCCGATGTTCAACAATTGCTCCTTCTTGAGCGAAAGATCCGGACCTGTGTGAAGTCTCTGGTGTTGCACAAGGTGTTCTTTCGCATTGAAACATTTCCCGCACTCTGAACATGAATTAGGACGCTCACCCGTGTGAATTTTCTGGTGTTTAACAAGGTCTCTTTTATGAATGTAGAATTTCCCGCACTCTGAACATGGATAAGGACGCTCCCCTGTGTGAATTTTCTGATGTATAAGAAGTGCTCCTTCCTGAGCGAAAGATTTCTCGCACTCTGAACATGGATAAGGGCGCTCGCCCGTGTGATTTCTCTGGTGTACAATAAGTCTTTCTTTTTTAAAGAAACCTTTCCCGCACTCCAAACAAGGGAAAGGACGCTCACTGCTGTGAGTTCTCTGGTGTTCAGTAAGATTTCCTTTTTTAAGGAAACGTTTCCCGCACTCTGGGCAAGAGAAAGGACGCTCACCCGTGTGAATTTTTAGGTGTACAGCAAGTTCTCCTTTACGAGTAAAACTTTTCCCACACTCTGAACATGAAAAAGGACGCTCACCCGTGTGAATTATCTGATGTCTAAGAAGGTTTTTTTTTTCGATGAAACATTTCCCGCACTCTGAACATAAATAAGGATGCTCACCTGTGTGAGTTCTGTGGTGTATAATAAGGGTTGCTTTTTTAAGGAAACCTTTCCCGCACTCTGAACAAGAGAAAGGACGCTCGCCCGTGTGAATTCTCTGATGTGAAACCAGGACTGCTTTCCGAATGAAACTTTTCTTGCACTCTGGACATGAAAACGGACGCTCGCCTGTGTGAATTCTCTGGTGTACAATAAGTTGTTGTTTCTGACTGAAACATTTCCCACACTCTGAACATGGATAGGGACGCTCACCAGTGTGAATTCTCTGGTGCCTAAGAAGGTTATTGTTAGCAGTGAAACATTTCCCGCACTCTGAACATGGATAGGGACGCTCTCCAGTGTGAATTCTTTGGTGCATAAGAAGGTTTTTTTTTTTAGTGAAAGATTTCCCGCACTTTGAACATGACAATGAACGCTCTCCTGTGTGAACCCCCTTATGGCTTGAAGAAGATATCTGGGGATTGGATGGATCTGGTGATCTGTGAGAACTTGGATGGACATCTGAAGTCATAGTATGGGATTTATCAGAAGGTTCCTCAAGATTTGAAGGACCCATTGATCTTAGATGGACATCTGAAGTCATAGTATGGGATTTCTCAAAAGGTTCCTCAGGATTTGAAGGACCCATTGATCTTAGATGGACATCTGAAGTCATAGTATGGGATTTCTCAAAAGGTTCCTCAGGATTTGAAGGACCCATTGATCTTAGATGGACATCTGAAGTCATAGTATGGGATTTTTCAGAAGGTTCCTCTGGATTAGAAGGATCTGTGGATCTTGTCAACCAGTAAGTGTTCACTTTCGGAGAATATTTTGGAATGTCCGTATCTTCTGCCTTACAATCTGGAGATATAATAAGATGTCCCTCCGATGTATTTATATTCCAAAAAAAAGGTCCATCTGCTGGAAAGCAATATTTAATATAAGTCATATCTGTTCTCATACATCTTGTATTCAGAAGTCATATGTATACACTGGGCAAGATGGTCAGAGAGCAAAAACATACTACAAGGGTGAAAAGAAAATGTGAAAAAAAACTAAACTAAATAATGTAACCAACAAATGCCAGTTCGATTGCCTGAGTAATCATCTAGGTAAGGAAAACTCCAACTATGTTGGCCCATGTTTGAGAGCCACACAATAAGTACAACAGGGCCACATGCAGCCCTCAAGTTCTACATTGTCTCTGATACATCAGTTGGATAAAGATAAGGAATTGTAGATAAAGTCTTTACGTGGTGTACAGTATCTCCTCCTCATTTGTTGGGAACATGACATTATATTGAGGAATAGAGATGGACCTTTCATATGGTGTACAGTATCTCCTCCTCATTTGTTGGGAACATGACGTTATATTGAGGAATAGAGATTGACCTTTCATATGGTGTACAGTATCTCCTCCTCATTTGTTGGGAACATGACGTTATGTTGAGGAATGGAGATGAACCTTTCATATGGTGTACAGTATCTGCATCTCATTTGTTGGGAACATGACGTTATATTGAGGAATGGAGATAGACCTTTCATATGGTGTACAGTATCTCCTCCTCATTTGTTGGGAACGTGACATTATATTGAGGAATGGAGATGGACCTTTCATATGGTGTACAGTATCTCCTCCTCATTTGTTGGGAACATGACATTATATTGAGGAATGGAGATGGACCTTTCATAGTCTTCCACAGGATTTTGTTCTAGCCAACTGAAAGAGCTTCTAATATTTGTAAGAATCATTGTAGAATGTTGATCTGGGGAATTATCTGCCTTTTGGATCAAAGAAGGAACTCTTTTAACTTAATGAATTATGGAAACACTTTATGTGGCTTTTCTGCCCTCCTCTGGATCAACTGCCACTTTGGATTTTTTTTACTCAGTGAACATATGGTATATTTCAATCCATGTAACTACATGTCTTATGCTTGTGTATCACCCTCTACCAATAGGTAGTTGCTAGTAATAGGTTTTTACTAGGAACTGTCAACACAGGCAAATTTAGGCAGGCCTATGCTGCAAGCTAGGCCTGTCTGTTTTGATCTAGGGGCAGGGAGTGGTTAGTGTAGCAGTGGGTGTGACCACCTGTGCTCCAGTTCTGAGGCACCTCCCCTGCTTCCAGGGAGAATGTTCTGGAAGAGGGGCTAGGCTTAAATCTGGAGTGGCAGGCAGCTCATGTGGGAGCCCTGACCAATCTCCAACTGGTATTGGCAGGGGGTGGGCCTCCTATATAAGCTGAGGTAACATGCTCAACAATACTAGACAGCAGCAGGAGGGCACCCCCATCTAGGGGGGGGGTGCCGATTGCAGGAGGAGGCCCGGGGAGAGCTGTGAAGGAACTTTGCCTCTACACGGTTATTGGCATTGTCTTTATCATCACATGGTGGTTGATAAAGAATTCCTGGAGCAGAGGGGCAGGTGAAGCTGTTGGAATGTATGTCCTGTCAAGTTCTCCATCAAGGACTCAGGGCAGTGGAAGGTCGGTGAGTGTTACTACTGTGGAGGGCTGGATGTGCCAGGAAGTCTGTGAGGGAACTTTGCCTTTACACGTTCATTAGCAAAGTCTTCATCATTTACACGGTGAATGATGAGGAGTCCTGGATCAGAGGAGAGACTGTGGGGATCTGTGTCAAATCGATGTGGCCTGACGGCACAGGATTTGCAAGATAGGCTGGCTGGGAACAGTAGTCCACTATCCAAAAGAATGCTTTTAAACTACTAGGCCTCCAGGGAGAGGTGCTGCAGGCCTCTGGCTTAGTAGCAGCGAGCAACCAGAGCCTGCTTAAGGACTTATTCAGAGTGGGTCCTTCTTGCTCACAGAAGAGGATGTGACATTACTTCACTTCAGGATAAGTTATGTGCAGGAGGAAAGAAGTTTGTGCAGGAGGGGAGAAGTTCTGGGAACATCACTCTTACATGGTCAAGAGTGATGTCCTCATTCTTTACACGGTAATGGATGGGGAACGCCTGGAAGTCTGCGGGAGTTAAGCAGAGGAGGAGCAACAGTCTGCATGGTGATGCAGGAGGAAAATATAGCAAAAATAAATGCATATGATCTCTTCTGGCTCTAACTATGTGCGAATGTGTAATCCTTAAAATATGATGGCAATTGAACTATCCTATGGGCATCCCATATACCCTTTTCCCCAACCAAGTTGTACCCCCCCCCCAATAAATGAAGACAAAACCAGCAAAAAAGACTGTTCATTGTCTCTGCAAGTGATGTATGGGAGTCTGGCAGTGGGGTGAATTGGTGGTTTGTCTGTTACTAGTGGCAACTACACCGCTACACTTAGATAAGTAGAATGTGAACTTTCTGCATTTAGTGTTTGTGACTTACTTGTGTCCATATGTAGAGAGAATTCCTCCGGTTTACTTTTCATAATCATCTCCCCCTCCTCCATAGACTGCCGATCTCCACTCACCAACCTCTCTTCTTCTTCCTCTTTATGCTCAACTTTGATGTCTTTTCGTTCTTCATTCTAAAATCCAGAGATGATACAATATAACATCTGGAAACACTGCTGTCAATGATAAGAGATGACATAGAAGAATGTCCTCTTATAGAATTATTTTTGAGTTTTTCGCCCAGTCCCAGCTACAGTACCTGATCATTCTCTGTATAGTGGTGACCTTCCCATGTAGAATTCTGAGAATACAGAGGACAACCCACTTCCATAGACTGCTGATCTCCACTCACCAACGTCTCTTCTTCTTCCTCTTTAACCTCAACTTTAATGTCTTTTAGTTTTTCACCCTAAACTCCAAAAATGAAAGAATACATTTGTAAAAAGAAGCAAGAGATGACATATAGGAATGTTACCCCATACCGCAAATATATTTTTAGGTCTACATGCTCAGTCCCACCTACCTGATGATGGTGGGGGATGGTGTGACCTTCCTGTGTGGAATACCGGGAATACAGAGGACGGGGACATCTCTCTGGTGGGTTCCCATTACTGGATCTATCTGTAGGAAACACACACACTGACTGAATACATTGTTTCTATGTGTTTATCAGATGATGGGGGATCTAGGTGGATCCTCCGTACTGCTCTCTCCTTTACAATAAAGTCTCCTCTTACCCGGTGATGTGAGGGGCGGCTGATTGTCCATCATGACGTCCTTGTAGAGATCCTTGTGTCCTTCTAAACACTCCCACTCCTCCATGGAGAAATAGACAGTGACATCCTGACACCTCACAAAAATCAGGAGATATAATTAGGATATATCTGGTCTATAAACCAGAGGCTCTGGATGGACAGTTGGATAAATGGTTCTATATTTAGGTTGGAGATGTACTATAAACAGACACCACAGTCACTATGGAGGAAGAGGAAGGACATGACGGGGGGGTTCCCGGGTATGAATAGAAAATAATATCTTATTACCTCTGCCAGCTCTAACGTCTCCTCACCTCCTTCTCCAGACTGACCTCTGACCCGGAACTTCCTGTCTGTAATGCTTCAAGTCTGTTCTTTATTTGGTATCATCTCGCTGCTCGCCGTTCTCCGAACAATAAGTGAGATCACCACCTTGTGGAAGTTTTAAGAACTGCAGCCTATATATATATATATATATATATATATATATATATATATATATATATATATATATATATATATATATATATATATATATATTTATTTTATAAATTGACAGCTTCTTTTTGGTGCATTCTTAATTTTTGGCATATTTTACTCTAGAGTGAATACTTGACAAATGAAAAGTTATAATAACAAATATAAATAAATAAAATATATGTGAATGAAAATGTGGCCCTGAGATAAATAGTGTTTTTTTATTTTTATTCCCCCCTACTTAAATAATAAATATGTCTGTTCCTATAATGGGTTATTCTGATAACATTAATGGTTATATTAGGAATAATATTAGCTATAATAATATGAAAAGGCAAACCGAAAAAGCATAAGCATACATATGTTTTATATATATGTGCACTATATTGCCAAAAGTATTGGGACACCTGCCTTTACACACACACATGAACTTTAATGTCATGTCCACAAGGTTTAGGAGTGTATCTACCCACCCTTTGCAGCTATAACAGCTTCAACTCTTCTGGGAAGGCTGTCCACAAGGTTTAGGAGTGTGTCTATGGGAATGTTTGACCATTCTTCCAGAAGCGCATTTGTGAGGCCAGGCACTGATGTTGGACGAGAAGGTCTGGCTCGCAGTTTCCGCTCTAATTCATCCCAAAGGTGTTCTATCGGTTGAGGTCAGGACTCTGTGCAGGCCAGTCAAGTTCCTCCATCACAAACTCGCTCATCCATGTCTTTTCAATACATGTTGTTATACTTACGGTTTCATCTGTATGACGGGCTTCAGGAACTGGAGCTCCTCGTAGTGACAGTAAATACGACCCTTTGTCTTCCCACCAGAACCACTTCGTATCTTTACTTGCTTTTTATGTTCTCTTCTAAAATTATCTATCATGGTCTTCCACCTTATTTTCAGTAGTCCTACTGAAAGAAATAAAATTAATTGTTCTTTTTTAACAACTTCATGACCGCCCACCGCAGTTGTACTGTGGTAGGTTGGCTCTCTTGCACGAACCGCCGTCATTGTACGTCGGCTCACGCAGGCGCAGTTGCGGTAGTGTGTCGGTGGGTCAGGAGGCCTCGATATCCCAAACTAATACTCACAGTTTGGGTGTAATATTTCCGCCTCTGTCTGTTTTCGTACTGAAGAATAACTTAAAAAATGTGATGCTGGCTGTTTCCATCTTGCTTGTGGGAATGTGAAGCCCACAAGCATTGATTTCTGGGATGCGGTGAATGCTGTTCATTCACAGCTTGTTCACGCGCATGATCATTGTTTCCGCACTGAATCTTGGGAAGCCTGACACTAAAAACCCGCTTTAAGTGGCTAATTACAGATATCTTGCCACAGGAAATACCTATACATCACTACAATATGAATTCCGAACAGGAATATAGACAATTGGTGAAATTGTGAAGCTAACTTGTGATGCTATCTGGAATCTAAAAAATACATTCATGCCTATTCCAAATAAAGAGAAATTAAATGATGTTGCCCAGCAGTTCTGGAACAAAACCAACTTTCTAAACTGCCTGGGAGCAATTGATGGAAAACACATTAGGCTAATAAAACCTCGTCACAGTGGTAGCCAATAATATACCTACAAGAAGTTTTTTTTCTGTTGTGCTAATTGCTGTGGTTGATGCAGACTATACATTTTTCTTTATTGATGTAGGAGCATTTGGGAGCTCTGCAGACTCTACTGTTTTCCAGAATTCTAAACTTGGAAAGCGCCTTGTAGCTAATCGACTTGACTTTCCGGAAAACTGACCATTACCTGGGACAGAAAATCCAGATATGCCTTTTGTTTTCGTTGCTGATGAGGCATTCGCTATCAATGAACATCTAATGAAGTCCTACTCACAGAGGAATCTTGACACCTGGAAGAGAATCTTCAATTACTCTCTCTTTCGGGCATGTAGGCTAGTTGAATGTTCCTTTGGCATTCTTGCCAACAAATGGCAATTTGGTAATGAATAAGCACAGCGTCGCTGTGTGAAATACATCTACCTGTTCTTGTTTGCCTGTCCTGTGGTGTTATTCATGTTATGGATTTTACAATAAAGAGATTCATCACTACCTCGGTGTGCAGCCATGCATTCCTTTTATCCATATTGCATGGCCGGCGAGCCCAGGCTAGCACCCCTGGGAGGAGTCCATTCCCCAGCCTACCTGGTTCCATCACTCATCAGGAGCGGCATTTTCTTTTCCTATTCCTTAAACCTATCAACCTAAAGGCTGAAAATGCATGCAAATTAATTAAGGCAGCATGTGTGTTGCATAATGTGGTATGAGATAGAGATGGCGTAAATTTTGAGGACACATTGGCACACAATTTGGAACCTGCTGATTTCCCTCATGTCCGTGGTCCAACAGTGGGTTTCAGAATTAGGGATGAGTTGGCAGACTATGTTATGAGCCCTGCTGGTGCAGTAAGTTGGCAAGGAGATGTGATTTAAAACTTGCACATATCAAATAAAAATAATCATTGCTATGTTTCATTGACCATTTTCATGTTGTTTTCATGCATATATTTTGACCGATAATTGCATATTGTTAGCGATTTTGGATATTTTTTTCTTGCTGTTTTAATTAAAGACATTAGATAACTGTTTACTTTGAGGTTTTTCTGCCTTTATTTGAGGTTACACTAATAATAATAATAATAATATGAATAATAATGATTACAATGATTACGGTTTGAGGGATTGGGACTAGTGGGACTGGTATTATGGTTCAGTTTGCGGAATTGGGACTAGTTTAACTGGGATTAGGTTATGGTTAGGGGATTGGGACTAATGAGACTGGGATTAGGTTAGAGGATTGGGACTAGATTGGCTGGGATTTAGGGTTAGAGGATTGGGACTAGTTTGGCTGGGATTAGGGTTAGGGGATTGGGACTAGTTTGACTGAGATAGAGATTAGGGTTAGGGGATTGGGACTAGTTTGGGATTAGGGTTAGGTTTAGGGAATTTGGACTAGTGGGACTGGGATTATGGTTAGGGTTAGGGGATTGGGACTATTTTGACTGGGATTATGGTTAGGGGATTGGGACTAGTTTGACTGGGGTTATGGTTACGGGATTGGGACTAGTTTGACTGGGATTAGGGTTAGGGTATTGGGACTGGGATTAGGGTTAGGTATTAGTTTGAATGGGATTAGGGTTAGGGGATTGGAACTAGTGGGACTGGGATTAGGGTTGGGTTAGGGGATTGGGACTATTGGGACTGGAATTAGGGTTAGGGGATTGGGACTAGTTTGACTGGAATTAGGGTTAGCAGATTGGGACTAGTTTCACTGGGATTAGGGTTGGGTTAGGGGATTGGGACTAGTGGGACTGGGATTAGGGTTAGGGGATTGGGACTAGTTTGACTGGAATTAGGGTTAGTGGATTGGGACTAGTTTGACTGGGATTAGGGTTAGGGGATTTGGACTAATGGGACTGGGATTAGGGTTAGGGGATTGGGGCTAGTTTGACTGGGATTAGGGTTAGCAGATTGGGACTAGTTTCACTGGCATTAGGGTTGGGTTAGGGGATTGGGACTAGTGGGACTGGGATTAGGGGATTGGGACTAGTTTGAATGGAATTAGGGTTAGTGGATTGGGACTAGTTTGACTGGGATTAGGGTTAGGGGATTGGGACTAGTGGGACTGGGATTAGGGTTAGGAGATTGGGACTAGTGGGACTGGGATTAGGGTTAGGGGATTGGGACTAGTTTGACTGGGATTAGGGGATTGGGACTAGTGGGACTGGGATTAGGGTTAGGGGATTGGGACTAGTGGGACTGGGATTATGGTTAGGGGATTGGGACTTCTTTGACTGGGATTAGGGTTAGGGGATTGGGACTAGTGAGACTGGGATTAGGGGATTGGGAGTAGTTTGAGTGGAATTAGGGTTAGCGGATTGGGAATAGTTTGACTGCGATTAGGGTTAGGTTTGGTGAGGTGGGACTAGTGGGGCTGGGATTAGGGTTAGGGGATTGGGACTTTTTTGACTGGGATTAGGGTTAAGGTTAGGGGATTGGGACTAGTTTGACTGGGATTAGGATTGGGTTAGAGGATTGGGACTAGTAAGACTGGTATTAGGGTTAGGAGATTGGGACAAATTTGACTGGAATTAGGGTTAGCGGATTGGTACTAGTTTGACTGGGATTAGGGTTAGGTGATTGGGACTAGTGGGACTGGGATTAGGGTTAGGGGATTGGGACTAGTTTGACTGGGATTAGGATTAGGGGATTGGGACTAGTTTTACTGGGATTAGGGGATTGGGACTAGTTTGACTGGGATTAGGGTTGGGTTAGGGGATTGGGACTAGCGGGACTGTGATTAGGGTTAGGGGATTGGGATTAGGGTTAGGAGATTGGGACTAGTTTGACTGGGATTAGGGTTTGGTTAGGGGATTGGGACTAGTGGGACTGGGATTAGGGTTAGGGGATTGGGACTAGTGGGACTGGGATTAGGGTTAGCGGATTGGGACTAGTTTGACTGGGATTAGGGTTAGGGGATTGGGACTAGTGGGACTGGGGTTAGGGGATTGGGACTAGTGGGACTGGAATTAGGGTTAGGGGATTGGAACTAGTGGGACTGGAATTAGGGTTAGGGGATTGGGACTAATTTGACTGGGATTAGGTTAGAGGATTGGGACTAGATTGGCTGGGATTTAGGGTTAGAGGATTGTGACTAGTTTGGCTGGGATTAGGGTTAGGGGATTGGGACTAGTTTGACTGGGATAGGGGTTAGGGTTAGGGGATTGGGACTAGTTTGGGATTAGGGTTAGGTTTGGGGAATTTGGACTAGTGGGACTGAGATTATGGTTAGGATTAGGGGATTGGGACTATTTTGACTGGGATTATGGTTAGGGTTAGGGGATTGGGACTAGTTTGACTGGGGTTAGGGTTATGGGATTGGGACTAGTTTGACTGGGATTAGGGTTAGGGACTAGTTTGAATTGGATTAGGGTTAGGGGATTGGAACTAGTGGGACTGGGATTAGGGTTGGGTTAGGGGATTGGGACTAGTGGGATGGAATTAGGGTTAGAGGATTGGGACTAGTTTGACTGGAATTAGGATTAGCAGATTGGGACTAGTTTGACTGGAATTAGGGTTAGCAGATTGGGACTAGTTTGACCGGGATTAGGGTTGGGCTAGGGGATTGGGACTAGTGGGACTGGGATTAGGGTTAGGGGATTGGGATTAGGGTTAGGAGATTGGGACTAGTTTGACTGGGATTAGGGTTAGGGGATTGGGACTAGTGGGACTGGGATTAGGGTTAGCTGATTGGGACTAGTTTGACTGGGATTAGGGTTAGGGGATTGGGACTAGTGGGACTGGAATTAGGGTTAGGGGATTGGGACTAGTTTGACTGGAATTAGGGTTAGAGGATTGGGACTAGTTTGGCTGGGATTAGGGTTAGGGGATTGGGACTAGTTTGACTGGGATAGGGGTTAGGGGATTGGGACTAGTTTGGGATTAGGGTTAGGTTTGGGCAATTTGGACTAGTGGGACTGGGATTATGGTTAGGGTATTGGGACTAGTTTGACTGGAATTAGGGTTAGCAGATTGGGACTAGTTTGACTGGGATTAGGGTTGGGTTAGGGGATTGGGACTAGTAGGACTGGGATTAGGGTTAGGGGATTGGGACTAGTTTGACTGGAATTAGGGTTAGTGGATTGGGACTATTTTAACTGGGATTAGGGGATTGGGACTAGTGGGACTGGGATTAGGGTTAGGGGATTGGGACTGATGGGACCGAGATTAGAGGTTAGGTGATTGGGACTAGTTTGACTGGGATTAGGGTTGGGTTTGGTGAGTTGGGACTAGTGGGACTGGGATTATAGTTAGGGTTAGGGGATTGGGACTTCTTTGACTGGGATTATGGTTAGGGCATTGGGACTAGTGAGACGGGGATTAGGGTTAGGGGATTGGGACTAGTTTGACTGGAATTAGGGTTAGCGGATTGGGAATAGTTTGACTGCGATTAGGGTTAGGTTTGGTGAGTTGGGACTAGTGGGGCTGGGATTATGGTTACGGTGAGGGGACTTTTTTGACTGGGATTATGATTAGTGTTAGGGGATTGGGACTAGTTTGACTGGGATTAGGATTGGGTTGGAGGACTGGGACTAGTGGGACTGGGATTACGGTTAGGGGATTGGGACAAGTTTGACTGGAATTAGGGTTAGCGGATCGGTACTAGTTTGACTGGGATTGGAGTTAGGTGATTGGGGCTAGTGGGACTGGGATTAGGGTTAGGGGATTGGGACTAGTTTGACTGGGATTAGGATTAGGGGATTGGGACTAGTTTGACTGGGATTAGGAGATTGGGACTAGTTTACTGGGTGAAAGTGCATTAGGATAGTTCATTTTTAGTTTTTAAGTTTACTAATTAGAAGAGAAACACTTTGACAGCAGTTGTACTACAGCCTGATAAGATAATATTCCTTAAAGATAATAAATAATCATTGTCAAGAATAAGTGATAAAAACATCCTATACTGATGGTTTTAAAATAATTATGTGGAATATGGGAAAGTTATGTACTTTAATTTAGTTTGACAGGGTCAAAAAGGTCTGCTTGTGCCCTCATTAAAACTGTTAAAATACATTGAATAAGAAGAACACTGATGTGTATGTATGTATGTATTGATAATTAAACAATATTGAATAAAGTAGTTAGCTTTGTGTATGTATGTGTATTAGGGATGAGCCGAACACCCCCCTGTTCGGTTCGCACCAGAACTTGTGAACAGGCAAAAAATTTGTTCGAACACGCGAACACCGTTAAAGTCTATGGGACACGAACATGAATAATCAAAAGTGCTCATTTTAAAGGCTTATATGCAAGTTATTGTCATAAAAAGTGTTTGGGGACCCGGGGGGTGTACCTGGGGGGTGTCTATAGTATGCCTGTAAAGGGGCGCATGTTTCCCGTGTTTAGAACAGTCTGACAGCAAAATGACATTTCAAAGGAAAAAAGTCATTTAAAACTACTCGCAGCTATTGCATTGCCAGTCCGACAATACACATAAAAGTTCATTGATAAAAACGGCATGGGAATTCCCCACAGCCCACAGGGGAACCCCGAACCAAAATTTAAAAAAAAATTACGTGGGGGGTCCCCCTAAATTCCATATCAGGCCCTTCAGGTCTGGTATGGATATTAAGGGGAACCCTGGCCAAAATTTAAAAAAAATGGCGTGGGGTCCCCCTCAAAATCTAAACCAGACCCTACAGGTCTGGTATGGATTTTAAGGGGAACCCAGTGCCAAAATTTTCAAAAAAATGGCGTGGGGCTTGAAATGGCTTACCATTTCACACAGGGGGGGGCCGGGATCTGGGGGTCCCCTTGTTAAAGGGGGCTTCCAGATTCTGATAAGCCCCCCGCCCGCAGACCCCCACACCCACCGGGCAAGTGTTGTGGGGATGAGGCCCTTGTCCCCATCAACATGGGGACAAGGTGTTTTAGGGGGCTACCCCAAAGCACCCTACCAATGTTGAGGGCATGTGGCCTGGTACGATTCAGGAGGGGGGGCCACTCGCTCGTCCCCCCCCTCTTATCCTGTGGCCTGCCAGGTTGCGTGCTCATATAAGGGTCTGGTATGGATTTTTGGGGGGACCCCATGCCATTTTTTTTACTTTTGGCGCGGGGTTCCCCTTAAAATCCATACCAGACCTGAAGGGTCTGGTATAGATTTTGAGGGGGACCCCACGCCATTTTTTTGTTAGTTCCATATAGTTTAGTGTGTGAATGTTTGACAATTCTTCCAGAAGCGCATTTGTGAGGTCAGGCACTGATGTTGGATGAGAAGGCCTGGCTCGCAGTGTCTGCTCTAATTCATCCCAAAGCTGTTCTGTCGTGTTGAGGTCAGGACTCTGTGCAGGCCAGTCAAGTTCAGCCACCCCAAACTCACTCATCTATGTCTTTATGGACCTTGCTTTGTGCACTGGTACGCAGTCATGTTGGAATAGGAAGGGGCCATCCCCAAACTGTTCCCACAAAGTTGGGAGCATGAAATTGTCCAAAATGTCTTGGTATGCTGACGCCTTAAGAGTTCCCTTCACTAGAACTAAGGGGCCAAGTCCAACCCCTGAAAAACAACCCCCACACCATAATTCCCCATCCACCAAATAATTGGGACCAGTGCACAAAGCAAGGTCCATAAAGTGCCCAGAGACCTGCTCCACACTCTCTTCCTCCTGGGCCTTGTGTATGATGGACCTCTCTGTACAGGGAGGGTGAGGTCTAGGCCAACCACGGGGGGTACAACATTCCAACCCGGCCGAGAAGGACCTAGCACTGCTTGCTGTTCATTAGACATCTATCCAGCTTAAACTCAGTGCAATGATCCATATCATTTGGTGGAGGGGGGATTATGGTGTGGGGTTGTTTTTCAGGGGCTGGGCTTGGCCCCTTAGTTCCAGTGAAGAGAACACTTAAGGTGTCAGCATATCAAGACATTTTGGACAATTTCATGCTCTCAACTTTGTGGGAACAGTTTGGGGATGGGCCATTCCTGTTCCAACATGACTGCCCACCAGTGCACAAATCAAGGTCCATAAATACATATATGAGCGAGTTTGGGGTGGAGGAACTTGACTGGACAAGAAGGCCTGGCTCACTGTCTCCGCTCTAATTCATCCCAAAGGTGTTCTATGGGGTTAAGGTCAAGACTCTGTGCAGGCCAATCAAGTTCCTTCACCCCAAACTCGCTCATCCGTGTCTTTATGGACCTTGCTTTGTGCATTGATCCAAATCATTTGGTGATGGGGGGATTATGGTGTGGGGATGCTTTTCAGGGTTGGGCTTGGCCCCTTAGTTCCAATGAAGGGAACTCTTACGGCGTCAGCATACCAAGACATTTTGGACAATTTCATGCTCCCAACTTTGTGGGAACAGTTTGGGGATGGCCCCTTTGTGTTCCATCATGACTGCCCACCAGTGCACAAAGCAAGGTCCATAAAGACATGGATGAGCAAGTTTGGGGTGGAGGAACTTGACTGGACTTGGACGAGAAGGCCTGGCTCGCAGTCTCCACTTTAATTCATCCCAAAGGTGTTCTAACGGGTTAAGGTCAGGACTCTGTGAGTTCCCATCACTGGAACTAAGGGGCCAAGCCCAACCTCTGAAAAACAACCTCACACCATAATCCCCCCTCTACCAAATGATTTGGACCAGAGCACAAAGCAAGGTCCATAAAGACATGGATGAGAAAGTTTGGGGTGGAGGAACTTGACTGGCCTGCACAGAGTCCTGACCTCAACCCGATAGAACACCTTTGGGATAAATTAGAGCATAGACTGCGAGCAAGGCCTTCTCGTCCAACATCAGTGCTGACCTCACAAATGCGTTCCTGGAAGAATGGTCAAACATTCCCATAGACACACTCCTAAACCTTGTGGACATCCTTCCCAGAAGAGTTGAAGCTGTTATAGCTGCAAAGGGTGGGCCAACTCAATATTGAACCCTACGGACTAAGACTGGGATGCCGTTAAAGTTCATGTGCGTGCAAACTGCAAAGGCAGGCATCCTAATACTTTTGGCAAAATAAGATATATTTCTATCCCCCTTGGTGGGAGTTGAGATGAGAGCACAAAGCCGTGTTCTCAGTCTGAGATGTTTCTCAGGGCTGCAGTTCTTCTGAGCTCCACAAGGTGGTGATCTCACTTCTACCAAGACAGGAAGTCTCTATGGAAGACAGGAAGTGAAGGCAGGAGACCCAATACTTTTGGTGATATAGTGTATGTGAGCTTTTCTCCAACTGACCACCAATGGGCAATTTTCATGGTGCTGTCGGTGTAAAAATGGGACTAGCTCAGTACTATTTCATATGGGATCCGTGTTCCTATAGTTTATTCCTTGTAGCGATGTAGTTACCGCTAGTAACAAACAATCCACCAAATCACCCCGCTGTCAGACTCCCATACATCACGTCCAGAGACAATGAACAGCCTTTTGCTGGTTTTGTTTTTGTTGTTTTATTGGGGGGGGGGGGGGGTACAACTTGGATAAGGGATAGGAATAAGGGATGCCCATAGAACATATCATTGCCATCATATTTTAAGATTTTAGCACATTAGAATAAAGTTAGAGCCAGAAGATTAGATGTGCATTTAAACTGAGTATGAATCTCCTCCTGCATCTCCATGCAGACTGTTGCTCCTCCTCTGCTCAACTTCCGCGGACTATTCTTTCTATGAATTCCCCATCCATCACCGCGTGAAGGATGAAGATATCGCTTTTGACCGTGTAAAAATGATGGTCTTAGAACTCTTTCTCCTCCTGCCCAAAACTTTCCTCCTGCACCGACTTGTAGTTACTGAATTAAAGTCATGCCACATCTTCTTCTATTGAGTAATAGGGCCCCACTCTGAATAAGCCCCTAGACAGGCTCTGATTGCTTGCTCCTACTAGGCCTGAGGCCTGCAGTACCTCTCCCCGGAGGCCTAGTAGTTTAAAAGCATGTCTATGGATGGTGGACTACTGTTCCCAGCCAGCCCAACTTGCAAATCCTGTGCCCTCAGGCCGCACCGACTTGACACAGATCCCCACAGTCTCTCCTCTGATCCAGGACTCCCCATCATTCACTGTGTGACTGATGAAGACTTTGCTGATGACCGTGTAGAAGCAAAGTTCCCTCACAGACTTCCTGGCACATCCAGCCCTCCACTGTGGTAACACTCACCGACCTTCCACTGCCCTGAGTCCTTGATGAGGAACTTGACCGAACCATGCGTTCCGACAGCTTCACCTGCCCCTCTGCTCCAGGATTTCTTTACCACCGATGGTGGCGATAAAGACATTGCCAATGACCGTGTAGAGGCAAAGTTCCTTCACAGCTCTCCCTGGGCCTCTTCCTGCGATCAATACACCCCCCCCCAGATGGGGGTGTCCTACTGCTGCTGCCTAGCATTCCATTCCTCACTTCACCCAGCCAACTTCCCCCCTTTAGTGGCATATCACCTTAGCTTATATAGGAGGACCGCCCCCTGCCAATACCATTTGGGGATTGGTCAGGGCTCCCTCATGAGCAGCCTGCCACTCCAGTTCCAGCCCCTCTTCCAGAATCTTCTCCCTGGAAGCAGGGGAGGCGCCTCAGAACTGGAGCACAGGTGGCCACACCCACTGCTACTCTGACCAATCCCAGCCCCCAGATCGAAACAGACAGGCTTAGCTTGCAGCATAGGCCTGCCTAAATTTGCCTGTGCTGACTGTCCCTAGAAAAAAAAAAAAAACACTACTAGCGCCTACCTATTGGTAGAGGGTGCTACATCCTTATGGGTTTATACCGATCACACCGCACCCCTAAAAACTAAAACATTCTTACTATACCCCCCAATGTACTGTGATGTGCTTTGTACACCACTTGGGACTATCTGACCCCCTCCCTAGGAGAATCTGAGGCTCGTAGGGTAACATTTGTTCTCTTGGTATGTCCCATCATCAGAGTCTCCAAGAAATAGAAGAAGACAAGGGAAGACTCGCTCCATCAAACTCCAACTAGAAATGAAATATCACTTTTCCCGGGATGTGCCCCTTTGAAGAACATTTTCTTGTCCTCCAGATGTTCTATGGACTCAACAGATCCACCTGGAAAAGTCATTGTCCATTTGTCATAAGAATCGGCAGGTGGGTTCTCTCTGATGTCTCAGATTTTTTTGATTTGTATACCATTTCCCGCACTCTGAATGCAACGAGGCCGCTCTGTGGTGTGTCTTCTCTGGTGTTTCAGAAGGTTTCCCTTATGACTGAAAAATGTCCCACACTCTGAACATGAATACGGACGCTCATCCGTGTGAATTCTCCAGTGTTGCACAAGGTGTCCTTTCATACTGAAACATTTCCCGCACTCTGAACATGAATAGGGACGCTCACCAGTGTGAATTCTCCTGTGTTTAACAAGGCCTCCTGTATAAGAGAAAGATTTCCCGCACTCTGGACATGCATAAGGGCGTTCACCTGTGTGACTTCTCCGATGTTCAACAATTGCTCCTTCCTGAGCGAAAGATCCGGACCTGTGTGAAGTCTCTGGTGTTGTACAAGATTATCTTTCGCATTGAAACATTTCCCGCACTCTGAACATGAATAGGGACGCTCACCCGTGTGGATTTTCTGGTGTTTAACAAGGTCTCTTTTATTAATGTAGGATTTCCCGCACTCTGAACATGGATAAGGGCGCTCACCTGTGTGAATTTTCTGATGTGTAAGAAGTGCTCCTTCCTGAGTGAAAGATTTCCCGCACTCTGAACATGGATAAGGACGCTCACCTGTGTGATTTCTGTTGTGTACAATAAGTCTTTCCTTGTTAAAGAAACCTTTCCCGCACACCAAACAAGGGAAAGGACGCTCACTGGTGTGAATTTTCTGGTGTTTAGTAAGATTTCCCTTTTTAATGAAACGTTTCCCACACTCTGAGCAAGAGAAAGGACGCTCGCCCGTGTGAATTTTCAGGTGTACAGCAAGTTCTGCTTTACGAGTAAAACTTTTCCCGCACTCTGGACATGAAAAAGGACGCTCACCCGTGTGAATTACCTGATGTCTAAGAAGATTTTTTTTTTCAAGGAAACACTTCCCGCACTCTGAACATACATAAGGATTTTCACCTGTGTGGGTTCTGTGGTGTATAATAAGGGATGCTTTTTTAAGGAAACCTTTCCCGCACTCTGAACAAGAGAAAGGACGCTCACCGGTGTGAATTCTATGATGGGAATCCAGGGCTGCTTTCCGAATGAAACTTTTCTCGCACTCTGAACATGGATAGGGACGCTCACCTGTGTGAATTCTCTGGTGTACATTAAGTTGATCTTTCTGAGTGAAACATTTCCCACACTCTGAACATGAATAGGGACGCTCACCAGTGTGAATTCTTTGGTGCCTAAGAAGGTTTTCTTTTTTAAGGAAATCTTTCCCGCACTCCGAACAAGAGAAAGGACGTTCACCTGTGTGAATTCTCTGGTGCATAAGAAGGTTTTTGTTTGCAGTGAAAGATTTCCCGCACTCTGAACATGACAATGAACGTTCTCCTGTGTGAACCCTCTTATGGCTTAAAGAAGATATCTGGGGATTAGATGGATCTGTTGATCTGTCAGCACTGTGGGAACTTGGATGGACATCTGAAGTCATAGTATGAGATTTATCAGAAGGTTCCTCAGGATTAGAAGGATCCATTGATCTTAGATGGACATCTGAAGTCATAGTATGGGATTTCTCAGAAGGTTCCTCAGGATTAGAAGGATCCATTGATCTTAGATGGACATGTGAAGTCATAGTATGGGATTTATCAGAAGGTTCCTCAGGATTAGAAGGATCTATTGATCTTAGATGGACATCTGAAGTCATAGTATGGGATTTCTCAGAAGGTTCCTCAGGATTAGAAGGATCCATTGATCTTAGATGGACATCTGAAGTCATAGTATGGGATTTATCAGAAGGTTCCTCAGGATTAGAAGGATCTGTGGATCTTGTCAACCAGTAAGTGTTCACTTTAGGAGAATATTGTGGAATGTCAGTATCTTCTGCCTTACAATCTGGAGATATAATAAGATGTCCCTCCGATGTATTTATATTCCAGAAACACCGTCCATCTGCTGGAAACCAATATTTAATATATAAGTCATATCTGTTCTCATACATCTTGTATTCAGAAGTCATATGTATACACTGGGCAAGATGGTCAGAGAGAGAAAACATACTACAAGGGTGAATAGAAAATGTAAAAAAAAAAATAAACTATTTAACCAACAAATGCCAGTTCGGTTGCCGGAGTAATCATCTAGGTAAGGAAAACTCCAACAACAGCGGCCCATGTTAGAGAGCCTCACAATAAGTACAACAGGGTCACATGCAGCCCTCAAGTTCTACATTATCTCTGATACATCAGTTGGATAAAGATAAGAGATTGTAGATAAAGCCTTCACAGTATCTCCTCATTTGTTGGGAACATGACATTATATTGAGGAATGGAGATGGACCTTTCATATGGTGTACAGTATCTCCTCCTCATTTGTTGGGAACATGACATTATATTGAGGAATGGAGATGGACCTTTCATAGTCTTCCACAGGAACTTGTTCTAGCAGACTGGAAGAGCTTCTAATATTTGTAAGAATCATTGTAGAATGTTGATCTGGGGAATTATCTGCCTTTTGGAACAAAGAAGGAATTCTTTTAACTTAACGAATAGAATGTGAACTTTCTTCATTTAGTGTTTATGACTTACTTGTGTCCATATGTAGAGGGAATTCCTCCGGTTTACTTTTCATAATCATCTCCCCCTCCTCCATAGACTGCTGATCTCCACTCACCAACCTCTCTTCTTCTTCCTCTTTATGCTCAACTTTGATGTCTTTCTGTTCTTCATTCTAAATTCCAGAGATGATAAAATATCACATCTGGAAACATTGCTGCCAATAATAAGAGATGACATAGAAGAATGTCCTCTTATAAAATTATTTTTGAGTTTTTTGTCCAGTCCCATCTATAGTACCTGATCATTCTCTGTATAGTGGTGACCTTCCCATGTAGAATTCTGGGAATACAGGGGACAACCCTCTTCCATAGACTGCTGATCTCCACTCACCAACGTCTCTTCTTCTTCCTCTTTAACCTCAACTTTAACGCCTTTTAGTTTTTTACCCTAAACCCCAAAGATGAGAGAATACATTTGTAAAACAGAGCAAGAGATGACATATAGGAATGTTACCCCATATCGCAAATATATTTTTAGGTCTACATGCTCAGTCCCACCTACCTGATGATGGTGAGGGATGGTGTGACCTTCCTGTGTGGAATCCCGGGAATACAGAGGATGGGGACATCTCTCTGGTGGGTTCCCATTACTGGATCCATCTGTAGGAAACACACACACTGACTGAATACATTGTTTCTATGTGTTTATCAGATGATGGGGGATCTAGGTGGACCCTCCGTACTGCTCTCTCCTTTACAATAAAGTCTCCTCTTACCTGGTGATGTGAGGGGCGGCTGATTCTCAATCATAACGTCCTTGTAGAGATGGGTCTACAGATCTTTAAACATAAATCCATATACTTGAACAGTTTGCATTTAGTGGCCATCACTCACCTGATCTCATGTCTGGAGAATATTCCTCCTCTTTAACATTGCCCATCATCACAACCTCCTCCTTGAACTGCTGATCACCCATCACATACGTCTCTTCTTCCTCTTTAACCTCATCTTTTATATCCATAAGATTTTCATTCTGAACAAACAAAATGGCAGGGAATAATTTCTTTAAAATGTGAGCAGAAATAACCCTAAACCTAAAAGTGGAATATATTTTCATACAGTCAGATCACTTTTATGTTCTCAACATCCATCTTCACTCACCTGATGATGGTGGGGGATGGTGTGACCTTCCTGTATGAAATCCCAGGAATACAGAGGACAGGGACATCTCTCTGGTGGGTTCCCATTACTGGATCCATCTGTAGGAAACACACACACTGACTGAATACATTGTTTCTATGTGTTTATCAGATGATGGGGGATCTAGGTGGACCCTCCGTACTGCTCTCTCCTTTACAATAAAGTCTCCTCTTACCCGGGGATGTGAGGGGCGGCTGATTCTCCATCATGACGTCCTTGTAGAGATCCTTGTGTCCTTCTACATATTCCCACTCCTCCATGGAGAAATAGACAGTGACATCCTAACACCTCAGAAAAATCAGGAGATATAATTAGGATGTATCAGGTCTATAAACCAGAGGCTCTGGATGGACAGTTGGATAAATGGTTCTATGTTTAGGATGTATCTGGTCTATAAACCAGAGGCTCCGGATGGACAATTGGATAAATGGTTCTATATTTAGGATCTATCTGGTCTATAAACGTTGGATAAATGGCTCTATATTTAGGATGTATCCGGTCTATAAACCAGAGGCTCTGGATGGACAGTTGGATAAATGGTTCTATATTTAGGATGTATCAGGTCTATAAACGTTGGATAAATGGTTCTATATTCAGGATGTATCAGGTCTATAAACCAGAGGCTCTGGATGGACAGTTGGATAAATGGCTCTATATTTAGGTTGGAGACGTACTATAAATAGACATCACAGTCACTATGGAGAAAGAGGACGGACATGACGGGGGGTTCCCGGGTATAAATAGAAAATAATATCTTATTACCTCTGCCAGCTCTAACGTCTCCTCACCTCCTTCTCCAGACTGACCTCTGACCCGGAACTTCCTGTCTGTAACGCTTCAAGTCTGTTCTTTATTTGGTATCCTCTCGCTGCTCGGCGTTCCCCAAACTATAAGTGAGATCACCACCTTGTGAAAGCTTTTAGAACTGCAGCCTATATATATATATATATATTTATTAAAAAAAAAAAAAAAAAAAAAAATATATATATATATATATATATATATATATATATATATATATATTTACTATGTGTGTGTGTGTGTGTATATATATATATATATATATATATATATATATATATATATATATATATATTATATTACCAAAAGTATTGGGACCTTCTTTACACACACATGAACTTTAATGGCATCCCAGTCTTATGCCCCGTACACACGGTCGGATTTTCCGATGGAAAATGTCCGATCGGAACCTGTTGTCGGAAATTCCGACCATGTGTGGGCTCCATCGGACATTTTCCATCGGATTTTCTGACACACAAAGTTGGAGAGCAGGAGATAAAATTTTCCGACAACAAAATCCGTTGTCGGAAATTCCGATCGTGTGTACACAAATCCGACGGACAAAGTGCCACGCATGCTCAGAATAAATAAAGAGATGAAAGCTATTGGCTACTGCCCCGTTTATAGTCCCGACGTACGTGTTTTACGTCACCGCGTTCAGAACGATCGGATTTTCCGACAACTTTGTGTGACCGTGTGTATGCAAGACAAGTTTGAGCCAACATCCGTCGGAAAAAATCCTAGGATTTTGTTGTCGGAATGTCCGATCAATGTCCGACCGTGTGTACGGGGCAGTAGTCTGTAGGGTTCAATATTGAGTTGGCCCACCCTTTGCAGATATAACAGCTTCAACTCTTATGGGAAGGCCGTCCACAAGGTTTAGGAGTGTGTCTATGGGAATGTTTGACCATTCTTCCAGAAGAGCATTTGTGAGGTCAGGGACTGATGTTGGACGAGAAGACCTGGCTCACAGTCTCCGCTCTAATTCATCCCAAAGGAGTTCTATCGGGATGAGGTCAGGACTCTGTGCAGTCCAGTCAAGTTCCTCCTGCCCAAACTTTCTCATCCATGTCTTTATGGACCTTGCTTTATGCACTGGTGTGCAGTCATGTTGGAACAGGAAGGGGCCATCCCCAAACTGTTCCCACAAAGTTGGGAGCATGAAATTGTCCAAAATGTCTTGGTATGCTGAGGCCTTCCTTCATTGGAACTAAGGGGCCAAGTCCAACCACTGAAAAACAACTCCACACCATAATCCCCCCTCCAAAGCAAGGTCCATATAGACATGGATGAGCGAGTTTGGGGTGTAGGAACTTGACTGGCCTACACAGAGTCCTGACCTCAACCCGATAGAACAACTTTTGAATGAATTAGAGCGGAGACTGCGACCGAGGCCTTCTCGTCCAACATCAGTGTCTGACCTCACAAATGCTCTTTTGGAAGAACGGTCACACATTCCAATAGGCACACTCCTAAACCTTGTGGACAGCCTTCCCAGATAAGTTGAAGCTGTTATAGCTGCAATGGGCGGGCCAACTCAATATTGAACCCCCACAGACTAAGGCCCCATGGAAACTATTATGCCGCGTACACACGAGAGGACTTTAGGGCATACTTGGTCCAGCGGATCAGAGTCCGCCAAACAATCCGATCGTGTGTAGGCTCCAGCAGACTTTTTTTCCCAAAAGTCCGCCGTACCTAGATTTGAAACATGTTTCAAATCTTAGTCCGCCGGACTCCGTTCCTGACGGAAAGTCCGTTCGTCTGTATGCTGGTCCGACGGACAGGGTATTGCATCTCGCGCTCGCTGCAATAGAAAAACCAAATTTTCCTATTGCGGCGAGCGCGGGGCATACCAAGCCCTTAGGTCTGGTATGGATTTTAAGGGGAACCCTTACGCAGAAAAAACGGCGTGGGGTCCCCCCCAAAATCCATACCAGACCCCGATTCGAGCACGCAGCCCGGCCGGTCAGGAAAGGGGGTGGGGACGAGCGAGCGCCCCCCCTCCTGAACCGTACCAGGCCGCATGCCCTCAACATGGGGGGTGGGTGCTTTAGGGGAGGGGGCGCCCTGCGGGGCCCCTCCACCCCAAAGCACCTTGTCCCCATGTTGATGAGGACAAGGGCCTCTTCCCGACAACCCTGGCCGTTGGTTGTCGGGGTCTGCGTGCGGGGGGGCTTATCGGAATCCGGTAGCCCCCTATAATAAGAGGGCCCCCAGATCCCGGCCCCCCACCCTATGTGAATCAACATGGGGTCAAGGTGCTTTTGGGTGGGGAGGCCCCGCAGGGTGCCCCCCTCCCCCAAAGCACCCACCCCCTATGTTGAGGGCATGTGGCCTGGTATGGTTAAGGAGGGGGGGGGCGCTCACTCGTCCCCACCCCCTTTCCTGACCGGCCGGGCTACGTGCTCGGATATAGGTCTGGTGTGGATTTTGGGGGGACCCCACGCCGTTTTTTCGGCGTGGGGGGTTCCCCTTAAAATCCATGCCAGACCTAAGGGCCTGGGATGCCCCACGACGGGGCTCGCAAGGTGTCAATCTCGCCGATAAAAGCGGCGAGATTCACTTCCTTTTCTAGTCCCGTCATACCCGAGTCACGTTCAAAATGAACGGACTTGTCCGTGTGTGGGCAAGTCCGTTCATTCTGAAAGTCCGCCGTAACTCCGGCGAAAGTCCGTCGGAAAGAGGGGCGGACCTAGCCTGCCGGAAAGTCCGGTCGTGTGTAGGCAAGCCCGTCCGTTCAGAAAGTCCGGCGGTAGTCCGGCAGGAAGACCGTCGGACCAAGTCTGCCAGGAAGTCCGCTCGTGTGTACGCGGCATTAGATTTTCTGCAGACTTTTGTCTTCAGATTTACCAAAACCATATAATATGGAGGTCAAACCTTAGGAGTTTCAATCTGTATGCAATCAGGCAGGCCCTTTCTCTACAAGGTCTTGGTAAATCTGCAGAAAATCGAATAGTGTGTATGGGGGTCTAAGACTGGGATGCCATTAAAGTTCATGTCCGTGTAAAGGCAGGCGTCCCAATACTTTTGATAATATAGTGTATATCTCTGGTATATCCAGGCAGCCTGGTCACTTTTCATCTGTTTTTGGAAGGACGGAGCCATTGCATTGCCCATGTGAATTTACTTTAATTCAGGCAATCCTTTTGTGCCGTGTGACGGGCTGATGTTGTCCACCTCCTAGAGAACCACTTACTAGTTTTCCCAATTGGATATTTTATATGGATGTCGCACTACAAGAGGACTCCTCACCAGACCTTTATTAATACTTGTGATATAATTTCCAATATACACTAACATGGCAGTAGAGGTACCTGTGTATTAGACATGTGCGCGCGGGAAACTTTGCTTTGTTTAATTTCGGAATGTATTTGTTAGGTTGATAATTTTGTTTTTGTTGTGTCGGTCTGGTTCGTTTTTTAGGATTTGTTTCATTTCTTCGGGATTTGTTTCATTTCTTCAGGATTTATTTTATTTCTTTGGGATTCATTTCGTATATTCGTTATACTGAGTGGATTAGAAAAGTCTTCCAACCCACCTGATAGAACTTCAGATGGACCCGAATTCATTGTGAAAAGTCATGGTTGTTTATGAGCGGGCGACCGCTGCGTCCTTAACAACCATAACTCATCTGCCGACGGCGGGATTACCCCACCCGGGAACACCCATGTTTACCTGGCATTCGGCGAGTGACGGGACACAGGACCGGTTGTGTTTGGCAGGTGGCCTTTTTTTTTTTTTTGGTACAGGTCGGTGTTCATCGTGATTGACGTTGGAGGGACATTTTTTTTCACTTTGCACATTTTTTGTTCATACTCATTCACAAGGAGAGGGGGCTTACAGATTCCGATAAGTCACCCCCACAACCACTGGGGCAGGGTTGTCGGGAAGAGGCCCTTGTTCTCATCAACTTGGGGACAAGGCGCTTTGGGGGGGAAGCCCCCTTCCTCAAAACACCTCCCCGCTTTGAGGGCACGTGGCCTAGTATGGTTCAGGAGGGGGGGCACTTGCTCGCCCCCCCTTTTTTTGGTCTGCATGCTGGGATAAAGGGCCTGGTATGGATTTTGGGGGGGACCTCATGTCATTTTTTTTAAAAATGGGGGTTTGGGTTTTCCCTTAAAATACATACTAGAGCAAATGGTCTGGTATGGAGTTTGGGGAGGATCACAAGACATTTCTTTCCACACATTTTGGTGTTGGGGTTCTTCTCAAAATCCATACCAAACCTGAAGGGCCTGGAACCCTCCACTGGTGTTTTTCTCACATTTTGCTGACAGTGGGGAGAACCCCACGCAATTTTTTTCACACATTTTGGTGTTGGGGTTCTTCTCAAAATCCATACCAAATCTGATGGGCCTGGAACCCCCCCCCCCAGCCCCCACTGGTGTTTTGCTCACATTCTGCTGACAGTGGGGAAACCCGCTGACAGCTAATGGTTGTTAAGGATGTGGCGGCCGCCTGCTCCTTAACAACCCCAGTTATTCAAATTAAACATTGCCATTTGTTTCTATGTTTCTATGTCCACTTGGAAATGTAGACACTTCCGAATCCACGAAAAATACATTTTCGCCCGAAAAACGAATCTGAACAAACCGAATCGCACATATCTACAGTGTATACAATTTATTCTTGGCCAAGATTGTTACAATGTATATGGTTTTCATTTTTTTTTCATGAATAAAGTATAAATATGTTTTCTTTTACATTTTTATTCGGATTATTATTATTATATATTTTATTGGTTTCTTTTTTTTTTTTTCTTGTAAAAGGGGTTGGTAATCAAAGTCTGCTTTTCCTTCTTTTTGGTTTATAACCAGGGATAATGACTATAAAATTAAGGAGCCTATGAATGTGATCACGAGCAGGATAGCCAAGATGTCAGCAACGGGAATATTATATAGGAATTCCTTCCAATTGCACAATTATGTGCCTCTTTGTGTTGGTCTATCACATAAAATCCATTCACGTTTTTGGTTGTAAAATGACAAAATGTGGAAAATTTCAAGGGGTATGAATACTTTTTCAAGGCACTGTATATGGCATTTGCAGTGGCTCCATGTATACTTCCGCTGACACCTGTGCAGAACTGGAACTTCTGGACTCTCCATTTCATTAATAAAACACCCATGGGTGAATCTCTATGAACTGATCACATTCCGATCATCTAAGAATTATGATCATTTCTAAAAAAAAAAAATTGGAATGAGAAAAAAATATTGTAAAATGTGGAGCTTTCTTGTTTATTTTAAAAACTCATGAGAAATGAATAACATACAAAAAATGAAGCTTTAGGGGTCTATTTATCAATGATTTCACCCAAGATTCACCCAACTTATCCCAACAATTCACACATTTTTAAACATAATTGAAGCGGAACTAAACCCTCCTATCGTTTTCAGTCAAGGAAGCCGCCATCTTGGCCTTTGATCTTCAACTACCACCATGGTGCTGCCTATGTGATCAGTTAGGACACCAGACATTTGATGGTTTGACATATGGTTGAGAGAACAACCAATGTGACAGTTAGCACTCCTGACACCTCCCGGGAATGTAACTGTTTTTGCAACCATTAAATGGATGAGTTTAGTTCCACTTTAATATTATAAATTTACAAAGTCATTTACAACTCACAAATATCACCCTAAACATCTACTTTGCTCCTCCTAAGACCTCTTTCTCTCTAACTTCCTTGTCAACTCCTCCCGTGTTCTTCTCTAGGACTTCCCCCATCCTCTGGAACACCCTACCCCCAACTTTTACACGCACATGAACTTTAATGGCATCCCAGTCTTAGTCTGTAGGGTTCAATATTGAGTTGGTCCACCCTATGCAGCTATAACAGCTTCAACTCTTCTGGGAAGGATGTCCACAAGGTTTAGGAGTGTGTCTATGGGAATGTTTGACCATTCTTCCAGAAGCGCATTTGTGAGGTCAGGTACTGATGTTGGGTTCAGAAGGCCTCAACTTTAATTCATCCCAAAGCTGTTCTATCGGGTTGAGGTCAGGACTCTGCAGGCCAGTCAAGTTTGTCCACCCCAAACTCTCTCATCCATGTCTTTATGGAACTTGAGCCTGGCCCCTTAGTTCCAAGAAAGGGAACCTCCTAAGGCGTCAGCATAACAAGACATTTTGGACAATTTCATGCTCCCAACTTTGTGGGAACAGTTTGGGGATGGCCCCTTCCTGTTCCAACATGACTGCCCACCAGTGCACAAAGCAAGGTCCATAAAGACATGGATGAGTGAGTTTGGGTGGAGGAACTTGACTCAAACCGATAGGACACCTTTAGGATGAATTAGAGAGGAGCCAGGCCTTCTCTTCCAACATCAGTGCCTGACCTCACAAATGCGCTTCTGGAAGAATGGTCAAACATTCCCATAGACACACTCCTAAACCTCGTGGACGGCCTTCCCAGAAGAGTTGAAGCTGTTATAGCTGAAAAGGGTGGGCCAACCCAATATTGAACCCTACAGACTAATGCCCCGTACACACGGTCGGACTTTGTTCGGACATTCCGACAACAAAATCCTAGGATTTTTTCCGACGGATGTTGGCTCAAACTTGTCTTGCATACACACGGTCACACAAAGTTGTCGGAAAATCCGACCGTTCTAAACGCGGTGACGTAAACGCGGTGACGTAAACACGTACGTCGGGACTATAAACGGGGCAGTGGCCAATAGCTTTCATCTCTTTATTTATTCTGAGCATGCGTGGCACTTTGTCCGTCGGATTTGTGTACACACGATCGGAATTTGTTGTCGGAAAATTTTATAGCAAGCTCTCAAACTTTGTGTGTCGGAAAATCCGATGGAAAATGTGTGATGGAGCCCACACACGGTCGGAATTTCCGACAACAAGGTCCTATCACACATTTTCCGTCGGAAAATCCGACCGTGTGTGGGGGGCATTAGAATGGGATGTCGTTAAAGTTCATGTGTGTGTAAAGGCAGGTGTCCCAATACTTTTGACAATATAGTGTATACAGTGGAACCTCGGATTGCGAGTAATGCAGTTAACGAGCGTTTCACAATACAAGCAATTATTTTTTTTAAATCCTGACTCGGTTTGTGAGTGTTGTCTCGCAAAAAGAGCAGGATTCAAGCCTCTGCGGTGTGCAGTACCGCATTTGGCCAGAGGTGCGGGGACACCGGTAAAACTTGGAGCCGTTCAGAAATGCTCGGAAACACTCGGAAATACTCCGTTCCTGAGTGTTTCTGAGCTTTTCTGAGTGCACCTCTGGCCACATGCGGTATTGCATGCAATAGAAGTCAATGTGGAACAAATTAGCTTTCTTTCCATTGACTTCTATGAGGAAACTCGCCCGTGTCTTCCCACGGCTCTTTTGACAGAAGCGGCACAGCGCCCTACAGTGGACTAATCGGAAACTACATCCCCGGCTTTTCATCTACATTTATCGGAGAACGTAGCTTTCTTTTCTCCCTCTTTTCCACCGGGCCTTTGTGCTTTGGTGGAACATACTATAACAGGCAAGTGTGTTGCATTGAGAGTGGAGAGGAAAGGATCAAAGCCGTGATGAATGGATGAGAACTTTTTGGGCAAAATTGTGACGCTGTATACAGATCTACAAACAGATAATAACCAATAATGATGCCTGTTTTAATATTCAATAAGGTGAGAGTTCTGAGAGCCTGATGTTACCTGGAGACTTTCTATGAGGACTTTTATGAACTTTGGCCAATCTGTTTATTTATTTTAACACTGAGTCACTTTATGCAGTTTTACGGCCAGGATTGAGCCCTTCACTAGTTCACTTTATGAACCTGAACCCCCACTGCATGGATATAGAGCACCTAATATTCTGATATTTCATTTTTATTGATTATTGAGACATTTCACCCACCGTATTTTATTCACTTTATTATTATTATGCACTTTACAATTTTTGCAGTGTCTTCTCTGGTGTTTCAGAAGGTTTCCTTTATGATTGAAAAGTTTTCTGCACTCTGAACATGAAGAAGGACGCTCATCCGTGTGAATTCTCTGGTGTTGCACAAGGTTTCCTTTCACACTGAAACATTTCCCGCACTCTGAACATAAATAGGGACGCTCACCAGTGTGAATTCTCCGGTGTTTAACAAGGCCTCCTGTATAAGAGAAAGATTTCCCGCACTCTGGACATGCATAAGGGCGTTCACCTGTGTGACTTCTCCGATGTTCAACAATTGCTCCTTCCTGAGGGAAAGATCCGGACCTGTGTGAAGTCTCTGGTGTTTAACAAGGTTTCCTTTCACACCGAAACATTTCCCGCACTCTGAACATGAATAAGGACGCTCACCCGTGTGAATTTTCTGGTGTACAACAAGGACTCTTTTATGAATGAAGGATTGCCCGCACTCCGAACATGAATAAGGGCGCACACCTGTGTGAATTTTCTGATGTTCAACAAGTGCTTCTTTTTTAAAGAAACTTTTCCCGCACTCTGAACAAGAGAAAGGGCGCTCACCTGTGTGGGTTCTGTGGTGTATAATAAGGTTTTCTTTTTTAAGGAAACCTTTCCCGCACTCTGAACAAGAGAAAGGACGCTCACCGGTGTGAATTCTTTGATGGGAAACCAGGGATGCTTTCCGAATGAAACTTTTCTTGCACTCTGCACATGAAAACGGACGCTCGCCTGTGTGAATTCTCTGGTGTACAATAAGTTGTTGTTTCTGAGCAAAACATTTCCCGCACTCTGAACATGGATAGGGACGCTCACCAGTGTGAATTCTCTGGTGTCTAAGAAGGTTTTCTTTTTTAAGGAAACCTTTACCGCACTCCGAACAAGAGAAAGGACGTTCACCCGTGTGAATTCTCTGGTGCATACGAAGGTTTTTGTTTTCAGTGAAAGACTTCCCACACTCTGTACATGACAATGAACACTCTCCTGTGTGAACCTTCTTATGGCTTAAAGAAGATTTCTGGGGATTAGATGGATCTGTTGGTCTGTTAGCACTGTGAGAACTTGGATGGACATCTGAAGTCATAGTATGGGATTTATCAGAAGGTTCCTCAGGATTAGAAGGATCCATTGATCTTAGATGGACATCTGAAGTCATAGTATGGGATTTATCAGAAGGTTCCTCAGGATTAGAAGGACCCATTGATCTTAGATGGACAGCTGAAGTCATAGTATGGGATTTATCAGAAGGTTCCCCAGGATTAGAAGGACCCATTGATCTTAGATGGACAGCTGAAGTCATAGTATGGGATTTATCAGAAGGTTCCCCAGGATTAGAAGGACCCATTGATCTTAGATGGACATCTGAAGTCATAGTATGGGATTTATCAGAAGGTTCCTCAGGATTAGAAGGATCCATTGATCTTAGATGGACATCTGAAGTCATAGTATGAGATTTATCAGAAGGTTCCCCAGGATTAGAAGGACCCATTGATCTTAGATGAACATCTGAAGTCATAGTATGGGATTTCTCAGAAGGTTCCTTAGGATTAGAAGGATCTGTGGATCTTGTCAACCAGTAAGTGTTCACTT
Organism: Aquarana catesbeiana; assembly: GCF_042186555.1. Taxonomy (NCBI): domain Eukaryota; kingdom Metazoa; phylum Chordata; class Amphibia; order Anura; family Ranidae; genus Aquarana; species Aquarana catesbeiana. The sequence continues at coordinate 305,420,917 of NC_133331.1, forward strand.
TCTGAGAATATTGTGGAATGTCAGTATCTTCTGCCTTACAATCTGGAGATATAATAAAATGTCCCTCCGATGTATTTATATTCCAGAAACACCGTCCATCTGCTGGAAAGCAATATTTAATATAAGTCATATCTGTTCTCATACATCTTGTATTCAGAAGTCATATGTATACACTGGGCAAGATGGTCAGAAGAGAGACAAAATACTACAAGGGTGAAAAGAATATGTGAAAAAAACTAAATTAAACCATTTAACGAACAAATGGCAGTTCGGTTGCCGGAGTAATCATCTAGGTAATGAAAACTCCAACTACGGCAGCCCATGTTTGAGAGCCTCACAATAAGTACAACAGGGTCACATGCAGCCCTCAAGTCCTACATTGTCTCTGATACATCAGTTGGGTAAAGATAAGAAATTGTAGATAAAAATATAAAACAAAATCTTGCAGCGCTAAAAGTCCATGAGTAGTAAACAAAATAATAATACAATGTGCAAGTGAAATCCAAAGAAGAAATGAAAGCGAATAATGTTCATATATTGGTGGAAAAAAAGAAATGGTGCGTAATCCAGCAATCAACAACGTACTCCAAAACCCAGTGTAAGATGGACTCTTACCAGAAAAGGAGGACTCTATCACCGAGTCAAAAATGCTCAGCCAAGTAAATGGTCATCAATCCGCTGTCACAAATCCGTCCAGGTGCAAGCGCTATTCAGGGGCATGTTCATGCCTCTGCCACCATGCCATATTTAACACGTACATGCCCCCGAGGACGTCAGTTGTGACGAAACATGTAGGACGGAGCCTATGTACTTGTCGTTGCCACGCTTCCTCTGTTGTGTACACCTATTGATCGATCTCCATGCATGATTCATTGCATGCATGAATGCTTTTAATTTTCCAAATGTGAGTACCTTTTATCCTATATGTGTGCAATAAACGAGTGGTTACGTTATTACACTATGGGAATGCTCTCCTTCATTTATGAGATACATCAATAGCCCTACATCCATTGCTTCTGATGGAATCATTTGAATAGCCTCTGCTCCTGGAAGGATCTGTGACAGCTGATTGATGTCCATTTACTTAGCTGAACGTTTTTGACTCCGTGACAGAGTCCTCCCTTTTTGGAGCACGTTGGTGATTGCTGGATTACGCTTTATTTCTTTTTTTTGCACCAATATATGAACATTATTAGCTTTCATTTCTTTGGATGTCACTTGCACATTGTATTATTGTTTGTTTACTACTCATGAACTTTTAACGCTGCAACATTTTGTTTTATATTTTTTGCACAGTGTACATGACTGTTTTTTATTAGCTGCTTGCTTATCACTTATTGGGATATATATTTATTTAATTCGTCAGCGTGTTTCCTCCCCCCCAATTGTAGATAAGGCCTTTAGGTGGTATACAGTAACTCCTCCTCATTTGTTGGGAACATGACATTATATTGAGGAATGGAGATGGACCTTTCATATGGTGTACAGTATCTCCTCCTCATTTGTTGGGAACATGACATTATATTGAGGAATGGAGATGGACCTTTCATATGGTGTACAGTATCTCCTCCTCATTTGTTGGGAACATGACATTATATTGAGGAATGGAGATGGACCTTTCATATGGTGTACAGTATCTCCTCCTCATTTGTTGGGAACATGACATTATATTGAGGAATAGAGATGGACCTTTCATATGGTGTACAGTATCTCCACCTCATTTGTTGGGAACATGACATTATATTGAGGAATGGAGATGGACCTTTCATATGATGTACAGTATCTCCTCCTCATTTGTTGGGAACATGACGTTATATTGAGGAATGGAGATGGATCTTTCATATGGTGTACAGTATCTCCTCCTCATTTGTTGGGAACATGACATTATATTGAGGAATGGAGATGGACCTTTCATATGGTGTACAGTATCTCCTCCTCATTTGTTGGGAACATGACGTTATATTGAGGAATGGAGATGTGTGTTTTCAATAAACAGTTCACGCTCAAGCTGTGTAACTGAGCTAGTCTCGTCTGGTTCTTAGTTACAATATATGGGCTGTAATATCTGATATCTGAAGGTCCAGACTGGAGGAAGCGGTATATGGCGAAAGCACTCAAGCGGAGTGTGGGACCTTTCGTTACAGTGAACTTTCTTAATTTAGTGTTTATGACTTACTTGTGTCCAAATGTAGAGAGAATTCCTCCGGTTTACTTCCCATAATCATCTCCCCCTCCTCCATAGACTGCTGATCTCCACTCACCAACCTCTCTTCTTCTTCCTCTTTATGCTCAACTTTGATGTCTTTCAGTTCTTCATTCTAAAATCCAGAGATGATAAAATATCACATCTGGAAACACTGCTGCCAATAATAAGAGATGACATAGAAGAATGTCCTCTTATAGAATTATTTTTGAGTTTTTCGCCCAGTCCCATCTACAGTACCTGATCATTCTCTGTATAGTGGGGACCTTCCCATGTAGAATTCTGGGAATACAGAGGACAACCCTCCTCCATAGACTGCTGATCTCCACTCACCAATGTCTCTTCATCTTCCTCTTTAACCTCAACTTGAATGCCTTTTAGTTTTTTACCCTAAACCCCAAAGATGAAAGAATACATTTGTAAAAAGAAGCAAGAGATGACATATAGGAATGTTACCCCATACCGCATATATTTTTAGGTCTACATGCTCAGTCCCACTTACCTGATCAAGCTGGGGGATGGTTTGATCTTCTTGTGTGAAATCCCGGGAATACAGAGGACGGGGACATCTCTCTGGTGGGTTCCCATTACTGGATCCATCTGTAGGAAACACACACACTGACTGAATACATTGTTTCTATGTGTTTATCAGATGATGGGGGATCTAGGTGGACCCTCCGTACTGCTCTCTCCTTTACAATAAAGTCTCCTCTTACCCGGTGATGTGAGGGGCGGCTGATTGTCCATCATGACGTCCTTGTAGAGATCTTTGTGTCCTTCTAAAAACTCCCACTCCTCCATGGAGAAATAGACAGTGACCTCTTGACACCTCACACAAATCAGGAGATATAATTAGGATGTATCCGGTCTATAAACCAGAGGCTCTGGGTGGACAGTTGGATAAATGGTTCTATATTTAGGATGTATCTGGTCTATAAACCAGAGGCTCTGGGTGGACAGTTGGATAAATGGTTCTATATTTAGGATGTATCCGGTCTATAAACCAGAGGCTCTGGATCGACAGTTGGATAAATGGTTCTATATTTAGGTTGTAGACGTACTATAAACAGATGTCTGTCACTATGGAGAAGGAGGACGGACATGACGGGGGGTTACTGGGTATAAATAGAAAATAATATCTTATTACCTCTGCCAGCTCTAACGTTTCCTCTCCTCCTTCTCCAGACTGACCTCTGACCCGGAACTTCCTGTCTGTAGCGCTTCCATTCTGTTCTTTGTTTGGTATCCTCTCGCTGCTCAGCGTTCCCCGAACAATAAGTGAGATCACCACCTTGTGGAAGTTTTTAGAACTGCAGCCTATATTTTTTTTAAATAAATTGACAGCTTCTTTTTGGTGCATTCTTACTTTTTTGCATATTTTAGTCTTGAGTGGATACTTGACAAATGAAAACTTATAATAAAAAATATAAATAAATAAAATATATGTGAATTAATATGCATTACTGAAATAAATAGGGTTTGTTTTTTATTCCCACCCTGCTTAAATAATAAATATGTCTGTTCCTATAATGGGTTATTCTGATAATATTAATGGTGATATTAGGAAAAATATTAGCTATAATAATATGAAGAGGCATACAAAAAATCCCTATGTTTTTCTAAATATGTATATATGAGTTTTAGCAAGACTCATGTTTGGTTTACATAGAAGTAAGATTTTGTCAGTTATTTGTGGTTAAGCCATCTCCCGGAACAAGGTTCCTGTTTCTGTGAAGACATATGTCCTTATCTGTAGGCAAACATCTGTTTCTCACTTACAGGAGACTTTATCTTGTGGTTTGTGGTTTAAGACAGAGCCTAAGAATAGGTTTCCTGTCCTAACTGTAAAATATGTTATTGAGAATATGCATGATCAGAATGGAAACAGATGTTTGCTAGAGATGATTTGTATCTTATTCTGATAACATACGGGAAGTCCCTCCTAGCCCCTACCTATTTCCTTCTACATCTACATAAATACTCTGCATTTTGTGTTCAATAAACCAGAGACACTCTGATCAACACTCAACAAACTCTCCATTGTGTAATCATTGAGTCTCTCTCAGATCTGACGGGTCACTGAAAAGTTCTTCCTGCATTACCTAAAGAGTACACCTGGGTGGTTATATTACCTGTTTCCTCTTCAAAAGCAAGGTCCATAAAGACATGGATGAGCGAGTTTGGGGTGGAGGAACTTGACTGGCCTGCACAGAGTCCTATCCTCAACCCAATAGAACACCTTTTGGATGAATTAGAGCGGAGAGTGCGAGCGAGGCCTTCTCGTCCAACATCAATGCCTGACCTCACAAATGCTCTGCTGGAAGAATGGTCAAACATTCCCCTAGACACACTCCTAAACCTTGTGGATGATCTTCCCAGAAGAGTTAAAGCTGTTATAGCTGCAATGGGCGGGCCAACTCAATATTGAACCCCCACAGACTAAGGCCCCATAGACACTATTAGATTTTCTGCAGACTTTTGTCTTCAGATTGACCAAAACCATATAATATGGAGGTCAAACCTTAAGAGTTTGACAATTTGTATGCAATCAGGCAGGCCCATGCACTACATGGTTTTGGTAAATCTGAAGAAAATCAAATAGTGTGTATGGGGGTCTAAGACTGGGATGCCATTAAAGTTCATGTGCGTGTAAAGGCAGGTGTCCTAATACTTTTGACAATATCGTGTATATCTCTATTATATCCAGACAGCCTGGTCACTTTTCATCTGTTTTTGGAAGGACGGAGCCATTGCATTGCCCATGGGAATTTACTTTAATTCAGGCAATCCTTTTGTGCCGTGTGACTGCTGATGTTGTCCTCCTGCTAGAGAACCACTTACTAGTTTTCCCAATTGGATATTTTATATGGATGTCGCACTACAAGAGGACTCCTCTCCAGACCTTTATTAATACTTGTGATATAATTTCCAATATACAGTAACATGGCGGTAGAGGTACCTGTGTATTAGACATGAGCGCGCTGGGAAACTGCTTTGTTTAATTTCGGAATGTATTTGTTATTAGGTTGATAATTTAGTTTATTAGTTTTTGTTGTGTCGATCCGGTTCTTCGTTTTTCGGGATTTGTTTCATTTCTTCGGGATTAGCTCCGTATATTGGTTATACTGGGTGGATTCTAAAAGTTTTCGAACCCGCCTGGAATAACTTCAGATGGACCCGAATTCATTGTAAAAAGTTTTGCTTGTTTAGGAGCGGGTGACCACTGCGTCCTTAACAACCATAATCAGGGCCACCATCAGGGGTTACAGGCAGTACTCATGTGAGGGGCCCGAGTGTCCCTAGGGGCCCGGCCGGCCAGGACCCGCTCCCTGCTACAGCAGAACATGAAGTTCATCTTGTACCAGCTCCGTCGCTAATCTGCGTGCCGCCTACTTTCACCTGCCGCTTCCAAGTCCCTCCCACCTCGGTGGCTGTGGCGGAGCATTTTGTAAGTATTCTGCACACAGTGATGAAATTTAACAAGCCCGCTACCCGAGCACCAGCCAACGCCGTCTTTCAGACTGGCATCGTCCCCAGCAGCAGGTGATCGTGGCCAGCGCTCGCTCCTCATCCATTCCCTGCTGTGGCTGAGCCTGCTGGCTGCCGCTGGGTTTGCTTGCAATGTGATTGGCTGGTTTAGGGGCAGGGGGAGTGGCCAGCTCGTCGACACAGCAATAACAGGTGCATGCAGATAGATCCGAGAGTGCAGCATGGAGGGTAAGTTGCAAAAATGTAATGTGTGCTGCTGACTGTGCCCCCGATGCCCCCCGTGCTGCCTGTAGATTTTATTTGGACTTTATTTATCTCCTTCTTGGATCGGACATCCTGAGGCTGACAAGCTGGTATAATTGAGTTGCATTGTGAAAATGGATGACTCTGGGTGGGGATGAGAGTTACATTTTGGGGAGCCTCTTCACTATGTAACTCTCATCCCCACCCAGAGTCATCCATTTTCACAATGCAACTCAATCATCTTCATCCCCACCCAGCACCATCGATCCCTCCAGTCTCCACAACGCATTGCCACCCATGCCCAGCACCATCCATCCCTCCAGTCTCCACAACGCATCGCCACCCACACCCAGCACCATCCATCCCTCCAGTCTCCACAATGCATCGCCACCCACGCCCAGCACCATCCATCCCTCCAGTCTCCACAACACATCGCCACCCATGCCCAGCACCATCCATCCCTCCAGTCTCCACAATACATCGCCACTCACGCCCAGCACCATCCATCCCTCCAGCCTTCACAACACATCATCACCGACGCCCAGCACCATCCATCCCTCCAGTCTCCACAACACATCACCACCCACACCCAGCACCATCCATCCCTCCAGGCTCCACAACGCATCGTCACCCACGCCCAGCACCATCCATCCCTCCAGTCTCCACAACGCATCCCCACACACGCCCAGCACCATCCATCCCTCCAGTCTTCACAACGCATCGCCACCCACCCAACACCATCCAACCCCTCCAGTCTCCACAACGCATTGCCACCCACGCCCAGCACCATCCATCCCTTCAGTCTCCACAATACATCGCCACCCACGCCCAGCACCATCCATCCCTCCAGTCTCCACAACACATCGCCACCCAGCCCAGCACCATCCATTCCTCCAGTCTCCACAATGCATCGCCACCCACGCCCAGCACCATCCATCCCTCCAGTCTCCACAACCCATCGCCACCCACGCCCAGCACCATCCATCCCTCCAGTCTCCACAACGCATCGCCACCCACGCCCAGCACCATCCATCCCTCCAGTCTCCACAACGCATCGCCACGCGCGCCCAGCACCATTCATCCCTCCAGTCTCCACAACACATCGCCACCCATACCCAGCACCATCCATCCCTCCAGTCTCCACAACACATCGCCACCCACGCCCAGCACCATCCATTCCTCCAGTCTCCACAATACATGGCCACCCACGCCCAGCACCATCCATCCCTTCAGTCTCCACAATGCATCACCACCCACGCCCAGCACCATCCATCCCTCCAGTCTCCACAATGCATCGCCACCCACGCCCAGCACCATCCATCCCTCCAGTCTCCACAACCCATCGCCACCCACGCCCAGCACCATCCATCCCTCCAGTCTCCACAACGCATCACCACCCACGCCCAGCACCATCCATCCCTCCAGTCTCCACAACGCATCGCCACGCACGCCCAGCACCATTCATCCCTCCAGTCTCCACAACACATCGCCACCCATGCCCAGCACCATCCATCCCTCCAGTCTCCACAAGGCATCGCCACCCATGCCCAGCACCATCCATCCCTCCAGTCTCCACAACGCATCGCCACCCACGCCCAGCACCATCCATCCCTCCAGTCCCCACAATGCATCGCCACCCACGCTCAGCACCATCCATCCCTCCAGTCTCCACAACGCATCGCCACCCACGCCCAGCACCATCCATCCCTCCAGTCTCCACAACACACCACCACCCACGCACAGCGCCATCCATCCCTCCAGTCTCCACAATGCATCGCCACCCACACCCAGCACCATTCATCCCTCCAGTCTCCACAACACATCTCCACCCATGCCCAGCACCATCCATCCCTCCAGTCTCCACAACACATCGCCACCCACGCCCAGCACCATCCATTCCTCCAGTCTCCACAATACATCGCCACCCATGCCCAGCACCATCCATCCCTCCAGTCTCCACAACGCATCGCCACCCACACCCAGCACCATCCATCCCTCCAGTCTCCACAATGCATCGCCACCCACGCCCAGCACCATCCATCCCTCCAGTCTCCACAACACATCGCCACCCATGCCCAGCACCATCCATCCCTCCAGTCTCCACAATACATCGCCACTCACGCCCAGCACCATCCATCCCTCCAGCCTTCACAACACATCATCACCGACGCCCAGCACCATCCATCCCTCCAGTCTCCACAACACATCACCACCCACACCCAGCACCATCCATCCCTCCAGGCTCCACAACGCATCGTCACCCACGCCCAGCACCATCCATCCCTCCAGTCTCCACAACGCATCCCCACCCACGCCCAGCACCATCCATCCCTCCAGTCTTCACAACGCATCGCCACCCACCCAACACCATCCAACCCCTCCAGTCTTCACAACGCATTGCCACCCACGCCCAGCACCATCCATCCCTTCAGTCTCCACAATACATCGCCACCCACGCCCAGCACCATCCATCCCTCCAGTCTCCACAATGCATCGCCACCCACGCTCAGCACCATCCATCCCTCCAGTCTCCACAACACATCACCACCCACGGCCAGCACCATCCATCCCTCCAGTCTCCACAACGCATCACCACCAACGGCCAGCACCATCCATCCCTCCAGTCTCCACAACGCATCGCCACCCACACCCAGCACCATCCATCCCTCCAGTCTCCACAACGCATCGCCACCCACGCCCAGCACCATTTATCCCTCCAGTCTCCACAACGCATCGCCACCCACGCCCAGCACCATCCATCCCTCCAGTCTCCACAATACATCGCCACCCACGCCCAGCACCATCCATCCCTCCAGTCTTGACAACGCATCGCCACCCACGCCCAGCACCATCCATCCCTCCAGTCTCCACAACACATCGCCACCCACGCCCAGCACCATCCATTCCTCCAGTCTCCACAATACTTCGCCACCCACGCCCAGCACCATCCATCCCTCCAATCTCCACAATGCATCGCCACCCACGCCCAGCACCATCCATCCCTCCAGTCTCCACAACGCATCCCCACCCACGTCCAGCACCATCCATCCCTCCAGTCTCCACAACCCATCGCCACCCACGCCCAGCACCATCCATCCCTCCAGTCTCCACAACGCATCGCCACCAACACCCAGCACCATCCATCTCTCTAGTCTCCACAACACATCGCCACCCACGTCCAGCACCATCCATCCCTCCAGTCCCCACAACGCATCGCCACCCACGCTCAGCACCATCCATCCCTCCAGTCTCCACAACGCATCGCCACCCACGCCCAGCACCATCCATCCCTCCAGTCTCCACAACACACCACCACCCACGCCCAGCACCATCCATCCCTCCAGTCTCCACAACGCATCGCCACCCACGCCCAGCACCATTCATCCCTCCAGTCTCCACAACACATCGCCACCCATGCCCAGCACCATCCATCCCTCCAGTCTCCACAACACATCGCCACCCAGCCCAGCACCATCCATTCCTCCAGTCTCCACAATACATCGCCACCCACGCCCAGCACCATCCATCCCTCCAGTCTCCACAACGCATCGCCATCCACGCCCAGCACCATCCATCCCTCCAGTCTCCACAACACACCACCACCCACGCCCAGCACCATCCATCCCTCCAGTCTCAACAACGCATCGCCACCCACGCCCAGCACCATTCATCCCTCCAGTCTCCACAACACATCGCCACCCATGCCCAGCACCATCCATCCCTCCAGTCTCCACAACACATCGCCACCCACGCCCAGCACCATCCATTCCTCCAGTCTCCACAATACATTGCCACCCACGCCCAGCACCATCCATCCCTTCAGTCTCCACAATGCATCACCACCCACGCCCAGCACCATCCATCCCTCCAGTCTCCACAATGCATCGCCACCCACGCCCAGCACCATCCATCCCTCCAGTCTCCACAACCCATCGCCACCCACGCCCAGCACCATCCATCCCTCCAGTCTCCACAACGCATCGCCACCCACGCCCAGCACCATCCATCCCTCCAGTCTCCACAACGCATCGCCACGCGCGCCCAGCACCATTCATCCCTCCAGTCTCCACAACACATCGCCACCCATGCCCAGCACCATCCATCCCTCCAGTCTCCACAACACATCGCCACCCACGCCCAGCACCATCCATTCCTCCAGTCTCCACAATACATGGCCACCCACGCCCAGCACCATCCATCCCTTCAGTCTCCACAATGCATCACCACCCACGCCCAGCACCATCCATCCCTCCAGTCTCCACAATGCATCGCCACCCACGCCCAGCACCATCCATCCCTCCAGTCTCCACAACCCATCGCCACCCACGCCCAGCACCATCCATCCCTCCAGTCTCCACAACGCATCACCACCCACGCCCAGCACCATCCATCCCTCCAGTCTCCACAACGCATCGCCACGCACGCCCAGCACCATTCATCCCTCCAGTCTCCACAACACATCGCCACCCATGCCCAGCACCATCCATCCCTCCAGTCTCCACAAGGCATCGCCACCCATGCCCAGCACCATCCATCCCTCCAGTCTCCACAACGCATCGCCACCCACGCCCAGCACCATCCATCCCTCCAGTCCCCACAATGCATCGCCACCCACGCTCAGCACCATCCATCCCTCCAGTCTCCACAACGCATCGCCACCCACGCCCAGCACCATCCATCCCTCCAGTCTCCACAACACACCACCACCCACGCACAGCGCCATCCATCCCTCCAGTCTCCACAACGCATCGCCACCCACACCCAGCACCATTCATCCCTCCAGTCTCCACAACACATCTCCACCCATGCCCAGCACCATCCATCCCTCCAGTCTCCACAACACATCGCCACCCACGCCCAGCACCATCCATTCCTCCAGTCTCCACAATACATCGCCACCCACGCCCAGCATCATCCATCCCTCCAGTCTCCACAACGCATCGTCACCCACGCCCAGCACCATCCATCCCTCCAGTCTCCACAACGCATCGCCACCCACGCCCAGCACCATCCATCCCTCCAGTCTCCACAACGCATCGCCACCCACGCTCAGCACCATCCATCCCTCCAGTCTTCACAACGCATCGCCACCCACGCCCAGCACCATCCATCCCTCCAGTCTCCACAACGCATTGCCACCCACGCCCAGCACCATCCCTCCAGTCTCCACAACGCATCGCCACCCACGCCCAGCACCATCCATCCCTCCAGTCTCCACAACACATCGCCACCCACGCCCAGCACCATTCATCCCTCCTGTCTCCACAACACATCGCCACCCATGCCCAGCACCATCCATCCCTCCAGTCTCCACAATGCATCGCCACCCACGCCCAGCACCATCCATCCCTCCAGTCTCCACAACACACCACCACCCACGCCCAGCACCATCCATCCCTCCAGTCTCCACAACGCATCGCCACCCACGCCCAGCACCATCCATCCCTCCAGTCTCCACAACGCATCGCCACCCACGCTCAGCTCCATCCATCCCTCCAGTCTTCACAACGCATCGCCACCCACGCCCAGCACCATCCATCCCTCCAGTCTCCACAACGCATCGCCACCCACGCCCAGCACCATCCCTCCAGTCTCCACAACGCATCGCCACCCACGCCCAGCACCATCCATCCCTCCAGTCTCCACAACGCATCGCCACCCACGCTCAGCACCATCCATCCCTCCAGTCTTCACAACGCATCGCCACCCACGCCCAGCACCATCCATCCCTCCAGTCTCCACAACGCATCGCCACCCACGCCCAGCACCATCCCTCCAGTCTCCACAACGCATCGCCACCCACGGCCAGCACCATCCATCCCTCCAGTCTCCACAACACATCGCCACCCATGCCCAGCACCATCCATCCCTCCAGTATCCACAACGCATCGCCACCCACGCCCAGCACCATCCATCCCTCCAGTATCCACAACGCATCGCCACCCACGCCCAGCACCATCTATCCCTCCAGTCTCCATAATGCATCGCCACCCACGCCCAGCACCATCCATCCCTCCAGTCTCCACAACGCATCGCCACCCACGCCCAGCACCATCCATCCCTCCAGTCTCCACAACACACCACCACCCACGCCCAGCACCATCCATCCCTCTAGTCTCCACAACGCATCGCCACCCACGCCCAGCACCATTCATCCCTTCAGTCTCCACAACTCATCGCCACCCATGCCCAGAACCATCCATCCCTCCAGTCTCCACAATGCATCGCCACCCACGCCCAGCACCATCCATCCCTCCAGTCTCCACAATGCATCACCACCCATGCCCAGCACCATCCATCCCTCCAGTCCCCACAACGCATCGCCACCCACGCTCAGCACCATCCATCCCTCCAGTCTCCACAACGCATCGCCACCCACGCCCAGCACCATTCATCCCTCCAGTCTCCACAACACATCGCCACCCATGCCCAGCACCATCTATCCCTCCAGTCTCCACAACGCATCGCCACCCATGCCCAGCACCATCCATCCCTCCAGTCTCCACAACACATCGCCACCCACGCCCAGCACCATCCATTCCTCCAGTCTCCACAATACATCGCCACCCACGCCCAGCACCATCCATCCCTCCAGTCTCCACAACGCATCGCCACCCACGCCCAGCACCATCCATCCCTCCAGTCTCCACAACGCATCGCCACCCACGCCCAGCACCATCCATCCCTCCAGTCTCCACAACGCATAGCCACCCACGCTCAGCACCATCCATCCCTCCAGTCTTCACAACGCATCGCCACCCACGCCCAGCACCATCCATCCCTCCAGTCTCCACAACGCATCGCCACCCACGCCCAGCACCATCCCTTCAGTCTCCACAATGCATCGCCACCCACGCCCAGCACCATCCATCCCTCCAGTCTCCACAACACATCGCCACCCACGCCCAGCACCATTCATCCCTCCAGTCTCCACAACACATCGCCACCCATGCCCAGCACCATCCATCTCTCCAGTCTCCACAATGCATCGCCACCCACGCCCAGCACCATTCATCCCTCCAGTCTCCACAACACATCGCCACCCATGCCCAGCACCATCCATCCCTCCAGTCCCCACAATGCATCGCCACCCACGCTCAGCACCATCCATCCCTCCAGTCTCCACAACGCATCGCCACCCACGCCCAGCACCATCCATCCCTCCAGTCTCCACAACACACCACCACCCACGCCCAGCGCCATCCATCCCTCCAGTCTCCACAACGCATCGCCACCCACACCCAGCACCATTCATCCCTCCAGTCTCCACAACACATCTCCACCCATGCCCAGCACCATCCATCCCTCCAGTCTCCACAACACATCGCCACCCACGCCCAGCACCATCCATTCCTCCAGTCTCCACAATACATCGCCACCCACGCCCAGCATCATCCATCCCTCCAGTCTCCACAACGCATCGTCACCCACGCCCAGCACCATCCATCCCTCCAGTCTCCACAACGCATTGCCACCCACGCCCAGCACCATCCATCCCTCCAGTCTCCACAACGCATCGCCACCCACGCTCAGCACCATCCATCCCTCCAGTCTTCACAACGCATCGCCACCCACGCCCAGCACCATCCATCCCTCCAGTCTCCACAACGCATCGCCACCCACGCCCAGCACCATCCCTCCAGTCTCCACAACGCATCGCCACCCACGCCCAGCACCATCCATCCCTCCAGTCTCCACAACACATCGCCACCCACGCCCAGCACCATTCATCCCTCCTGTCTCCACAACACATCGCCACCCATGCCCAGCACCATCCATCCCTCCAGTCTCCACAATGCATCGCCACCCATGCCCAGCACCATCCATCCCTCCAGTCTCCACAACACACCACCACCCACGCCCAGCACCATCCATCCCTCCAGTCTCCACAACGCATCGCCACCCACGCCCAGCACCATCCATCCCTCCAGTCTCCACAACGCATCGCCACCCACGCTCAGCACCATCCATCCCTCCAGTCTTCACAACGCATCGCCACCCACGCCCAGCACCATCCATCCCTCCAGTCTCCACAACGCATCGCCACCCACGCCCAGCACCATCCCTCCAGTCTCCACAACGCATCGCCACCCACGCCCAGCACCATCCATCCCTCCAGTCTCCACAACGCATCGCCACCCACGCTCAGCACCATCCATCCCTCCAGTCTTCACAACGCATCGCCACCCACGCCCAGCACCATCCATCCCTCCAGTCTCCACAACGCATCGCCACCCACGCCCAGCACCATCCCTCCAGTCTCCACAACGCATCGCCACCCACGGCCAGCACCATCCATCCCTCCAGTCTCCACAACACATCGCCACCCACGCCCAGCACCATTCATCCCTCCAGTCTCCATTACACATCGCCACCCATGCCCAGCACCATCCATCCCTCCAGTATCCACAACGCATCGCCACCCACGCCCAGCACCATCCATCCCTCCAGTATCCACAACGCATCGCCACCCACGCCCAGCACCATCTATCCCTCCAGTCTCCACAATGCATCGCCACCCACGCCCAGCACCATCCATCCCTCCAGTCTCCACAACGCATCGCCACCCACGCCCAGCACCATCCATCCCTCCAGTCTCCACAACACACCACCACCCACGCCCAGCACCATCCATCCCTCTAGTCTCCACAACGCATTGCCACCCACGCCCAGCACCATTCATCCCTTCAGTCTCCACAACTCATCGCCACCCATGCCCAGCACCATCCATCCCTCCAGTCTCCACAATGCATCGCCACCCACGCCCAGCACCATCCATCCCTCCAGTCTCCACAATGCATCACCACCCATGCCCAGCACCATCCATCCCTCCAGTCCCCACAACGCATCGCCACCCACGCTCAGCACCATCCATCCCTCCAGTCTCCACAACGCATCGCCACCCACGCCCAGCACCATGCATCCCTCCAGTCTCCACAACACATCGCCACCCATGCCCAGCACCATCTATCCCTCCAGTCTCCACAACGCATCGCCACCCATGCCCAGCACCATCCATCCCTCCAGTCTCCACAACACATCGCCACCCACGCCCAGCACCATCCATTCCTCCAGTCTCCACAATACATCGCCACCCACGCCCAGCACCATCCATCCCTCCAGTCTCCACAACGCATCGCCACCCACGCCCAGCACCATCCATCCCTCCAGTCTCCACAACGCATCGCCACCCACGCCCAGCACCATCCATCCCTCCAGTCTCCACAACGCATAGCCACCCACGCTCAGCACCATCCATCCCTCCAGTCTTCACAACGCATCGCCACCCACGCCCAGCACCATCCATCCCTGCAGTCTCCACAACGCATCGCCACCCACGCCCAGCACCATCCCTCCAGTCTCCACAATGCATCGCCACCCACGCCCAGCACCATCCATCCCTCCAGTCTCCACAACACATCGCCACCCACGCCCAGCACCATTCATCCCTCCAGTCTCCACAACACATCGCCACCCATGCCCAGCACCATCCATCTCTCCAGTCTCCACAATGCATCGCCACCCACGCCCAGCACC
This sequence comes from Aquarana catesbeiana, assembly GCF_042186555.1. Taxonomy (NCBI): domain Eukaryota; kingdom Metazoa; phylum Chordata; class Amphibia; order Anura; family Ranidae; genus Aquarana; species Aquarana catesbeiana. Next base: position 305,436,389 of record NC_133331.1, read on the forward strand.
ATCCATCCCACCAGTCTCCACAACGCATCGCCACCCACGCCCAGCACCATCTATCCCTCCAGTCTCCACAACGCATCGCCACCCATGCCCAGCACCATCCATCCCTCTAGTCTCCACAACACATCGCCACCCACGCCCAGCACCATCCATCCCTCCAGTCTCCACAACGCATCGCCACCCACGCTCAGCACCATCCATCCCTCCAGTCTCCACAACGCATCGCCACCCACGCCCAGCACCATCCATCCCTCCAGTCTCCACAACGCATCGCCACCCACGCCCAGCACCATCCCTCCAGTCTCCACAACGCATCGCCACCCACGCCCAGCACAATCCATCCCTCCAGTCTCCACAACACATCGCCACCCACGCCCAGCACCATCCATCCCTCCAGTCCCCACAACGCATCGCCACCCACGCCCAGCACCATCCATTCCTCCAGTCTCCACAATACATCGCCACCCACGCCCAGCACCATCCATCCCTCCAGTCTCCAGAATGCATCGCCACCCACGCCCAGCACCATCCATCCCTCCAGTCTCCACAACACATCCCCACCCACGTCCAGCACCATCCATCCCTCTAGTCTCCACAACCCATCGCCACCCACGCCCAGCACCATCCATCCCTCCAGTCTCCACAACGCATCGCCACCCACACCCAGCACCATCCATCTCTCTAGTCTCCACAACACATCACCACCCACGTCCAGCACCATCCATCCCTCCAGTCCCCACAACGCATCGCCACCCACGCTCAGCACCATCCATCCCTCCAGTCTCCACAACACATCGCCACCCACGCCCAGCACCATCCATCCCTCCAGTCTCCACAACGCATCCCCACCCACGCCCAGCACCATCCATCCATCCAGTCTCCACAACGCACCACCACCCACGCCCAGCACCATTCATCCCTCCAGTCTCCACAACACATCGCCACCCATGCCCAGCACCATCCATCCCTCCAGTCTCCACAATGCATCGCCACCCACGCCCAGCACCATCCATCCCTCCAGTCTCCACAACGCATCACCACCCACGCCTAGCACCATCCATCCCTCCAGTCCCCACAACGCATCACCACCCACGCTCAGCACCATCCATCCCTCCAGTCTCCACAACGCATCGCCACCCACGCCCAGCACCATCCATCCCTCCAGTCTCCACAACACACCACCACCCACGCCCAGCACCATCCATCCCTCCAGTCTCCACAATGCATCGCCACCCTCGCCCAGCACCATTCATCCCTCCAGTCTCCACAACACATCGCCACCCATGCCCAGCACCATCCATCCCTCCAGTCTCCACAACACATCGCCACCCACGCCCAGCACCATCCATTCCTCCAGTCTCCACAACACATCGCCACCCACGCCCACCACCATCCATCCCTCCAGTCTCCACAACGCATCGCCACCCATGCCCAGCACCATCCATCCCTCCAGTCTCCACAATGCATCGCCACCCACGCCCAGCACCATCCATCCCTCCAGTCTCCACAACGCATCGCCACGCACCATCCATCCCTCCAGTCTTCACAACGCATCGCCTCCCACGCCCAGCACCATCCATCCCTCCAGTCTCCACAACGCATCGCCACCCACGCCCAGCACCATCCCTCCAGTCTCCACAACGCATCGCCACCCACGCCCAGCACCATCCATCCCTCCAGTCTCCACAACGCATCGCCACCTACGCCCAGCACCATCCATCCCTCCAGTCTCCACAACGCATCGCCACCCACGCCCAGCACCATCCCTCCAGTCTCCACAACACATCGCCACCCACGCCCTGCACCATCCATCCCTCCAGTCTCCACAACACATCGCCACCCACGCCCAGCACCATCCATCCCTCCAGTCCCCACAACGCATCGCCACCCACGCCCAGCACCATCCATTCCTCCAGTCTCCACAATACATCGCCACCCACGCCCAGCACCATCCATCCCTCCAGTCTCCACAATGCATCGCCACCCATGCCCAGCACCATCCATCCCTCCAGTCTCCACAACGCATCCCCACCCACGTCCAGCACCATCCATCCCTCCAGTCTCCACAACCCATCGACACCCACGCCCAGCACCATCCATCCCTCCAGTCTCCACAATGCATCGCCACCCACACCCAGCACCATCCATCTCTCTAGTCTCCACAACACATCACCACCCACGTCCAGCACCATCCATCCCTCCAGTCCCCACAACGCATCACCACCCACGCTCAGCACCATCCATCCCTCCAGTCTCCACAACGCATCGCCACCCACGCCCAGCACCATCCATCCCTCCAGTCTCCACAACGCATCCCCACCCACGCCCAGCACCATCCATCCCTCCAGTCTCCACAACGCACCACCACCCACGCCCAGCACCATCCATCCCTCCAGTCTCCACAATGCATCGCCACCCACGCCCAGCACCATTCATCCATCCAGTCTCCACAACACATCGCCACCCATGCCCAGCACCATCCATCCCTCCAGTCTCCACAATGCATTGCCACCCACGCCCAGCACCATCCATCCCTCCACTCTCCACAACGCATCGCCACCCACGCCCAGCACCATCCATCCCTCCAGTCTCCACAACACATCCCCACCCACGCCCAGCACCATCCATCCCTCCAGTCTCCACAACACATCACCACCCACGTCCAGCACCATCCATCCCTCCAGTCCCCACAACGCATCGCCACCCACGCTCAGCACCATCCATCCCTCCAGTCTCCACAACACATCGCCACCCACGCCCAGCACCATCCATCCCTCCAGTCTCCACAACGCATCCCCACTCACGCCCAGCACCATCCATCCCTCCAGTCTCCACAACGCACCACCACCCATGCCCAGCACCATCCATCCCTCCAGTCTCCACAACGCATCGCCACCCACGCCCAGCACCATTCATCCCTCCAGTCTCCACAACACATCGCCACCCATGCCCAGCACCATCCATCCCTCCAGTCTCCACAATGCATCGCCACCCACGCCCAGCACCATCCATCCCTCCAGTCTCCACAACGCATCACCACCCGCGCCCAGCACCATCCATCCCTCCAGTCTTCACAACACATCGCCACCCACAACGCATCGCCACCCACGCCCAACACCATCCATCCCTCCAGTCTCCACAACGCATCGCCACCCACGCCTAGCACCATCCATCCCTCCAGTCTCCACAACGCATCGCCTCCCACGCCCAGCACCATCCATCCCTCCAGTCTCCACAATACATCGCCACCCACGCCCAGCACCATCCATCCCTCAAGTTCCCACAACGCATCGCCACCCACGCTCAGCACCATCCATCCCTCCAGTCTCCACAACGCATCGCCACCCACGCCCAGCACCATCCATCCCTCCAGTCTCCACAACGCATCACCACCCACGCCCAGCACCATCCATCCCTCCAGTCTCCACAATGCATCGCCACCCATGCCATGCATCATCCATCCCTCCAGTCTCCACAACGCATCCCCACCCACGCCCAGCACCATCCATCCCTCCAGTCTCCACAACGCATCGCCACCCATGCCCAGCACCATCCATCCCTCCAGTCTCCACAACGCATCGCCACCCACGCCCAGCACCATCCATCCCTCCAGTCTCCACAACGCATCGCCACCCACGCTCAGCACCATCCATCCCTCCAGTCTCCACAACGCATCGCCACCCACGCCCAACACCATCCATCCCTCCAGTCTCCACAACGCATCGCCACCCACGCCCAGCACCATCCATCCCTCCAGTCTCCACAATGCATCGCCACTTACGCCCAGCACCATCCATCCCTCCAGTCTCCACAATGCATCGCCACACACGCCATGCATCATCCATCCCTCCAGTCTCCACAACGCATCGCCACCCACGCCCAGCACCATCCATCCCTCCAGTCTCCACAACGCATCGCCACCCACGCCCAGCACCATCCATCCCTCCAGTCTCCACAACGCATCGCCAGCCACGCCCAGCACCATCCATCCCTCTAGTCTCCACAACGCATTGCCACCCACGCCCAGCACCATCCATCCCTCCAGTCTCCACAACGCATCGCCACCCACGCCCAGCACCATCCATCCCTCCAGTCTCCACAACGCATCGCCACCCACGCCCAGCACCATCCATTCCTCTAGTCTCCACAACGCATTGCCACCCACGCCCAGCACCATTCATCCCTCCAGTCTCCACAACGCATCGCCACCCACGCCCAGCACCATCCATCCCTCCAGTCTCCACAACACATCACCACCCACGCCCAGCACCATCCATCCCTCCAGTCTCCACAACGCATCGCCACCCACGCCCAGCACCATCCATCCCTCCAGTCTCCACAACACATCGCCACCCACGCCCAGCACCATCCATCCCTCCCGTCTCCACAACGCATCGCCACCCATGCCCAGCACCATCCATCCCTCCAGTCTCCACAACGCATCGCCACCCACGCCCAACACCATCCATCCCTCCAGTCTCCACAACGCATCGCCACCCACGCCCAGCACCATCCATCCCTCCAGTCTCCACAACGCATCGCCACCCACGCCCTGCACCATCCATCCCTCCAGTCTCCACAACGCATCGCCACCCACGCCCAGCACCATCCATCTCTCCGGTCCCCACAATGCATCGCCACCCACGCTCAGCACCATCCATCCCTCCAGTCTCCACAACGCATCGCCACCCACGCCCAGCACCATCCCTCCAGTCTCCACAATGCATGCCCACCCACGCCCAGCACCATCCATCCCTCCAGTCTCCACAACGCATCACCACCCACGCCCAGCACATTCCATCCCTCCAGTCTCAACAATGCATCGCCACCCACGCCATGCATCATCCATCCCTCCAGTCTCTACAACGCATCGCCACCCACGCCCAGCACCATCCATCCCTCCAGTCTCCACAACGCATCGCCACCCACGCCCAGCACCATCCATCCCTCCAGTCTCCACAACGCATCGCCATCCACGCCCAGCACCATCCCTCTAGTCTCCACAACACATCGCCACCCACGCCCAGCACCATCCATCCCTCCAGTCTCCACAACACATCGCCACCCACGCCCCGCACCATCCATCCCTCCAGTCTCCACAACGCATCGCCACCCACGCCATGCATCATCCATCCCTCCAGTCTCCACAACGCATCGCCACCCACGCCCAGCACCATCCATCCCTCCAGTCTCCAAAACGCATCGCCACCCACGCCCAGCACCATCCATCCCTCCAGTCTCCACAACGCATCGCCACCCACGCCCAGCACCATCCATCCCTCTAGTCTCCACAACGCATCGCCACCCACGCCCAGCACCATCCATCCCTCCAGTCTCCACAGCGCATCGCCACCCACGCCCAGCACCATCCATCCCTCCAGTCTCCACAACGCATCGCCACCCACGCCCAGCACCATCCATCCCTCTAGTCTCCACAACGCATCGCCACCCACGCCCAGCACCATCCATCCCTCCAGTCTCCACAACGCATCGCCACCCACGCCCAGCACCATCCATCCCTCCAGTCTCCACAACGCATCGCCACCCACGCCCAGCACCATCCATCCCTCCAGTCTCCACAACGCGTCACCACCCACGCCCAACACCATCCATCCCTCCAGTCTCTACAACACATCGCCACCCACGCCCAGCACCATCCATCCCTCCAGTCTCCACAACGCATCGCCACCCACGCCCAACACCATCCATCCCTCCAGTCTCTACAACACATCGCCACCCACGCCCAGCACCATCCATCCCTCTAGTCTCCACAACGCATCGCCACCCACGCCCAGCACCATCCATCCCTCCAGTCTCCACAACGCATCGCCACCCACGCCCAGCACCATTCATCCCTCCAGTCCCCACAACGCATCGCCACCCACGCTCAGCACCATCCATCCCTCCAGTCTCCACAACACATCGCCACCCACGCCCAGCACCATCCATCCCTCCAGTCTCCACAATGTATCCCCACCCACGCCCAGCACCATCCATCCCTCCAGTCTCCACAACGCATCGCCACCCACGCCCAGCACCATCCATCCCTGCAGTCTCCACAACGCATCGCCACCCACGCCCAACACCATCCATCCCTCCAGTCTCCACAACGCATCGCCACCCACGCCCAGCACCATCCATCCCTCCAGTCTCCACAACGCATCGCCACTTACGCCCAGCACCATCCATCCCTCCAGTCTCCACAATGCATCGCCACCCACGCCATGCATCATCCATCCCTCCAGTCTCCACAACGCATCGCCACCCACGCCCAGCACCATCCATCCCTCCAGTCTCCACAACGCATCGCCACCCACGCCCAGCACCATCCATCCCTCCAGTCTCCACAACGCATCGCCAGCCACGCCCAGCACCATCCATCCCTCTAGTCACCACAACGCATTGCCACCCACGCCCAGCACCATCCATCCCTCCAGTCTCCACAACGCATCGCCACCCACGCCCAGCACCATCCATCCCTCCAGTCTCCACAACGCATCGCCACCCACGCCCAGCACCATCCATTCCTCTAGTCTCCACAACGCATCGCCACCCACGCCCAGCACCATTCATCCCTCCAGTCTCCACAATGCATCGCCACCCACGCCCAGCACCATCCATCCCTCCAGTCTCCACAACACATCACCACCCACGCCCAGCACCATCCATCCCTCCAGTCTCCACAACGCATCGCCACCCACGCCCAGCACCATCCATCCCTCCAGTCTCCACAACACATCGCCACCCACGCCCAGCACCATCCATCCCTCCTGTCTCCACAACGCATCGCCACCCATGCCCAGCACCATCCATCCCTCCAGTCTCCACAACGCATCGCCACCCACGCCCAACACCATCCATCCCTCCAGTCTCCACAACGCATCGCCACCCACGCCCAGCACCATCCATCCCTCCAGTCTCCACAACGCATCGCCACCCACGCCCTGCACCATCCATCCCTCCAGTCTCCACAACGCATCGCCACCCACGCCCAGCACCATCCATCCCTCCAGTCCCCACAATGCATCGCCACCCACGCTCAGCACCATCCATCCCTCCAGTCTCCACAACGCATCGCCACCCACGCCCAGCACCATCCCTCCAGTCTCCACAATGCATGCCCACCCACGCCCAGCACCATCCATCCCTCCAGTCTCCACAACGCATCACCACCCACGCCCAGCACATTCCATCCCTCCAGTCTCCACAACGCATCGCCACCCACGCCCTGCACCATCCATCCCTCCAGTCTCCACAACGCATCGCCACCCACGCCCAGCACCATCCATCCCTCCAGTCCCCACAATGCATCGCCACCCACGCTCAGCACCATCTATCCCTCCAGTCTCCACAACGCATCGCCACCCACGCCCAGCACCATCCCTCCAGTCTCCACAATGCATGCCCACCCACGCCCAGCACCATCCATCCCTCCAGTCTCCACAACGCATCACCACCCACGCCCAGCACATTCCATCCCTCCAGTCTCAACAATGCATCGCCACCCACGCCATGCATCATCCATCCCTCCAGTCTCCACAACGCATCGCCACCCACGCCCAGCACCATCCATCCCTCCAGTCTCCACAACGCATCGCCACCCACGCCCAGCACCATCCATCCCTCCAGTCTCCACAACGCATCGCCACCCACGCCCAGCACCATCCATCCCTCCAGTCTCCACAACACATCGCCACCCACGCCCCGCACCATCCATCCCTCCAGTCTCCACAACGCATCGCCACCCACGCCATGCATCATCCATCCCTCCAGTCTCCACAACGCATCGCCACCCACGCCCAGCACCATCCATCCCTCCAGTCTCCACAACGCATCGCCACCCACGCCCAGCACCATCCATCCCTCCAGTCTCCACAACGCATCGCCACCCACGCCCAGCACCATCCATCCCTCTAGTCTCCACAACGCATCGCCACCCACGCCCAGCACCATCCATCCCTCCAGTCTCCACAGCGCATCGCCACCCACGCCCAGCACCATCCATCCCTCCAGTCTCCACAACGCATCGCCACCCACGCCCAGCACCATCCATCCCTCTAGTCTCCACAACGCATCGCCACCCACGCCCAGCACCATCCATCCCTCCAGTCTCCACAACGCATCGCCACCCACGCCCAGCACCATCCATCCCTCCAGTCTCCACAACGCATCGCCACCCACGCCCAGCACCATCCATCCCTCCAGTCTCCACAACGCGTCACCACCCACGCCCAACACCATCCATCCCTCCAGTCTCTACAACACATCGCCACCCACGCCCAGCACCATCCATCCCTCCAGTCTCCACAACGCATCGCCACCCACGCCCAACACCATCCATCCCTCCAGTCTCTACAACACATCGCCACCCACGCCCAGCACCATCCATCCCTCCAGTCTCCACAACGCATCGCCACCCACGGCCAGCACCATCCATCCCTCCAGTCTCCACAACGCATCGCCACCCACGCCCAGCACCATTCATCCCTCCAGTCCCCACAACGCATCGCCACCCACGCTCAGCACCATCCATCCCTCCAGTCTCCACAACACATCGCCACCCACGCCCAGCACCATCCATCCCTCCAGTCTCCACAATGTATCCCCACCCACGCCCAGCACCATCCATCCCTCCAGTCTCCACAACGCATCACCACCCACGCCCAGCACCATCCATCCCTCCAGTCTCCACAACGCATCGCCACCCACGCCCAGCACCATTCATCCCTCCAGTCTCCACAACGCATCGCCACCCACGCCCAGCACCATCCATCCCTCCAGTCTCCACAACGCATCGCCACCTATGGCCAGCACCATCCATCCCTCCAGTCTCCACAATGCATCGCCACCTATGGCCAGCACCATCCATCCCTCCAGTCTCCACAATGCATCGCCACCCACGCCCAGCACCATCCATACCTCCAATCTCCAAAGGTGTAAGAGTGTTAAAATAAAAGTGGGTGCACCGAAGGACTCGGTGGGATGGCCTGAGGGCGGATTTGGTGGGACAACCAGTGGGCGGGCCCTGGAGAATGTTGGGGGTTGGGCCCCGGGAGGCCCAGGCCTAAAGCTGTGTAAGGGGCCCCATGATTTCTGATGGATGCCCTGACCATAACTCATCTGCTGACAGCGGGATTCCCCCACCCGGGAACACTCATGTTTTCCTGGCATTCGGCGAGTGACAGGTTTTTCGTACAGGTCGGCATTCATCATGATTGATGTTGGAGGGACATTTATTTCACTTTGCACTTTTTTTGTTCATACTCATTCACAAGGAGAATGGGAGCCCTTGTTAAAGGGGGCTTACAGATTCCGATTAGTCACCCCCACAACCACTGGGCCAGGGTTGTCGGGAAGAGGCTCTTGTTCTCATCAACTTGGGGACAGGCCCCCTTTCCCAAAGAACCTCCCCGTGTTGAGGGTATGTGGCCTAGAAAGGTTCAAGAGTGGGGGCACTTGCTTTGCTGCATGCTTGGAAAAAGGGTCTGGTATGGATTTTAGGGGGGGACCCCACGTTATTTAAAAAAAAAAAATGGGGGCGTGGGTTTCCCCTTAAAATACATACTAGAGCAAATGGTCTGGTATGGAGTTTGAGAAGGATCACAAGACATTTTTTTCCACACATTTTTCCAGGCCCAAACCTGAAGGGCCTGGAACCCCCCCCCCCCACTGGCGTATTGCTCATATTCTGTTAACAATGGGGAAACCCGCTGACAGCAAATGAGTCATGGTTGTTAAGGATGTGGCGGCCGCCTGCTACTTAACAACCCCAGTTATTCAAATTAAACATTGCCATTTGTTTCTGTGTCCGTTTGGAAATGTAGACACATCCAAATCCACGAAAAATACATTTTCGACTGAAAAACGAATCTGAACAAACCGAATAAAAAACCGATACCACATATCTACAGTGTATACAATTTATTCTTGGCCAAGATTTGGCCAAGACAATGTATATGGTTTTCATTTTTTTTTCATGAATAAAGTATAAATATGTTTTCTTTTACATTTTTTTTTGGACGCGTCATATATTTTATTGGTTTCTTCTTTCTTTTCTTGTAAAGGGTTTTGTAATCAAAGTCTGCTTTTCCTTCTTTTTGGTTTATAACCAGGGATGATGACTATAAAATGATGGAGCCTATGAATGTAATCACGAGCAGGATAGCCAAGATGACAGCAACGGGAATATTATATAGGAATTCCTTCCAATTGCACAATTATGTGCCACTTTGTGTTGGTCTATCGCATAAAATCCCAATAAAATCCATTTACGTTTTTGGTTGTAACATGACAAAATGTGGAATATTCAAAGGGGTATGAATACTTTTTCAAGGCCAATATGTGAATCTCTATGAACTCATCACATTCCGATCATCTAAGAATTATGATCATTTATAAAAAAAAATTGGACTGAGAACTAAATATTGCAAAGTGCGGAGCTTTCTTGTTTATTTTAAAAACTCATGATAAATTAATGGCATACAATAAAATTAAGCTTTAGGGGTCTATTTATCAATGTTTTCACCCAAGATTCACCCAACTTACACCAACAATTCACACATTTTTAAACATAATTGAAGCAGAACTAAACCCACCTATCGTTTTTAGCCAAGGAAGCCGCCATCTTGGCCTTTGATCTTCAACTAAAATGGTGCTGCCTATGTGATCAGTTATGACACCAGAACTTTAAAGGTTTGACATATGGTTGAGAGAACAACCAATGTGACAGTTAGCACTCCTGGCACTTCCCGGGAATGTAACTGTTTTTGGAACCGTTAAATAGATGGGTTTAGTTCCACTTTAATATTATTAATTTACAAAGTCATTTACAACTCATAAATATCACCCTAAACATCCACTTTGCTCCTCCCAAGACCTCCTTTTCTCTAACTCCGTTGTCATCTCCTCTCGTGTTCTTCTCTAGGACTTCTCCCATCCTCTGGAACACCCTACCCCCAACTTTTACATGCACATGAACTTTAATGACATCTCAGTCTTAGTCCGTAGGGTTCATTATTGAGTTGGCCCACCCGTTGCAGCTATAACAGCTTCAACTCTTCTTGGAAGGCTGTTCACAAGTTTTAGGAGTGTGTCTATGGGAACGTTTGACCATTCTTCCAGAAGCACATTTGTGAGGTCAGGCACTGATGTTGGGTTCAGAAGGCCTCAACTTTAATTCATCCCAAAGCTGTTCTATCGGGTTAAGGTCAGGATTCATGTCCTTATGGACCTTGGGCCTGGCCCCTTAGTTTCAGTGAAGGAAACTCTTAAGGCATAACAAGACATTTTGGACAATTTCATGCTTCCAACTTTGTGGGAACAGTTTGGGGATGGCCCCTTCCTGATTCAACCTGACTGCGCACCAGTGCACAAAGCAAGGTCCATAAAGACATGTATGGGTGAGACTGGGGTGGACGAACTTGACTGGACTTGGACAAGAAGGCCTGGCTCGTAGTCTCCGCTCTAATTCACCCCAAAGGTGTTCTATCGGGTTGAGGTTAGGAACCTGTGTAGGCCAGTCAAGTTCCTCCACCCCAAACTCGCTCATCCATGTCTTTATGGACCTTGCTTTGTGCACTGGTCCAAATCATTTGGTGGAGGGGGGATTATGGTGTGGGGATTTTTTTCAGAGGTTGGGCTTGGCCCCTTAGTTCCAGTTAAGGGAACTCTTAAGGTGTCAGCATACCAAGACATTTTGGACAATTTCATGCTCCCAACTTTGTGGGAACAGTTTGGGGATGGCCCCTTCCTGTTCCATCATGACTGCCCACCAGTGCACAAAGCAAAGTCCATAAAGACATGGATGAGCGAGTTTGGGTTGGAGGAACTTGAATGGCCTGCATATAGTCCTGACCTCAACCCGATAGAACACCTTTGGGATGAATTAGAGCGGAGACTGTGAGAATCTGAGGCTCGTAGGGTAACATTTGTTCTCTTGGTATGTCCCATCATCAGAGTCTCCAAGAAATAGAAGAAGACAAGGGAAGACTCGCTCCATCAAACTCCACCTAGAAATGAAATATCACTTTCCCGGGATGTGCCCCTTTGAAGAACATTTTCTTGTCCTCCAGATGTTCTATGGACTCAACAGTTCCACCTGGAAAAGTCATCGTCCATTTGTCATAAGAATCAGCAGGTGGGTTCTCTCTGATGTCTCAGATTTTTTTTTATCTGTAAACCATTTCCCGCACTCTGAATGCAATGAGGCCTCTCGGCGGTGTGTCTTCTCTGGTGTTTCAGAAGGTTTCCTTTATGATTGAAAAATTTTCCGCACTCTGAATACGAAGAAGGACGCTCATCCGTGTGAATTCTCTGGTGTTTCACAAGGTGTCCTTTCACATTGAAACATTTCCCGCACTCTGAACATGAATAGGGACACTCACCAGTGTGAATTCTCCGGTGTTTAACAAGGCCTCCTGTATAAGAGAAAGATTTCCCGCACTCTGGACATGCATAAGGGCGTTCACCTGTGTGACTTCTCCGGTGTTCAACAATTGCTCCTTCCTGAGCGAAAGATCCGGACCTGTGTGAAGTCTCTGGTGTTTAACGAGGTTTCCTTTCACACCGAAACATTTCCCACACTCTGAACATGAATAAGGACGTTCACCCGTGTGAATTTTCTGGTGTTTAACAAGGACTCTTTTATGAATGAAGGATTGCCCGCACTCTAAACATGAATAAGGGCGCTCACCTGTGTGAATTTTCTGATGTTCAACAAGTGCTCCTTCCTGAGTGAAAGATTTCCCGCACTCTGAACATGAATAAGGACGCTCACCTGTGTGAGTTCTCTGGTGTACAATTAGTCTTTCTTTTTTAAAGAAACCTTTCCCGCACTCTGAACAAGGGAAAGGACGCTCTCTGGTGTGAATTCTCTGGTGTTCAGTAAGATTTCCTTTTTTAAGGAAACGTTTCCCGCACTCTGAGCAAGGGAAAGGGCGCTCACCCGTGTGAATTTTCAGGTGTTCAACAAGCTCTCCTTTACGAGTAAAACTTTTCCCACACTCTGAACATGAAAAAGGACGCTCACCCGTGTGAATTACCTGATGTCTAAGAAGGTTTTTGTTTTCAATGAAACATTTCCCGCACTCTGAACAAGAGAAAGGACGCTCACCTGTGTGAGTTCTTTGGTGTATAATAAGGGATGCTTTTTTAAGGAAACCTTTCCCGCACTCTGTGCAAGAGAAAGGACGCTTACCTGTGTGAATTCTATGATGTACATTAAGTGCTTCTTTTTTAAAGAAACTTTTCCCGCACTCTGAACAAGAGAAAGGACGCTCCCCTGTGTGGGTTCTGTGGTGTATAATAAGGGTTTCTTTTTTAAGGAAACCTTTCCCGCACTCTGAACAAGAGAAAGGACGCTCACCGGTGTGAATTCTTTGATGGGAAACCAGGGCTGCTTTCCGAATGAAACTTTTCTTGCACTCTGAACATGAAAACGGACGCTCGCCTGTGTGAATTCTCTGGTGTACAATCAGTTGTTGTTTCTGAGAGAAACATTTCCCGCACTCTGAACATGGATAGGGACGCTCACCAGTGTGAATTCTCTGGTGTCTAAGAAGGTTTTCTTTTTTAAGGAAATCTTTACCGCACTCCGAACAAGAGAAAGGACGTTCACCCATGTGAATTCTCTGGTGCATACGAAGGTTTTTGTTTTCAGTGAAAGATTTCCCGCACTCTGAACATGAAAATGAACGCTCTCCTGTGTGAACCCCCTTATGGCTTGAAGATGATTTCTGGGGATTGGATGGATCTGTTGGTCTGTCAGCATTGTGGGAACTTGGATGGACATCTGAAGTCATAGTATGGGATTTCTCAGAAGGTTCCTCAGAATTAGAAGGACCAATAGATCTTAGATGGACATCTGAAGTCATAGTATGGGATTTCTCAGAAGGTTCCTCAGGATTAGAAGGATCCATTGATCTTAGATGGACATCTGAAGTCATAGTATGGGATATTTCAGAAGGTTCCTCAGGATTAGAAGGATCTGTGGATCTTGTCAACCAATCAGAGTTCACTTTCGGAGAATATTGTGGAATGTCCGTATCTTCTGCCTTACAATCTGGAGATATAATAAGATGTCCCTCCGATGTATTTATATTCCAAAAACACCGTCCATCTGCTGGAAAGCAATATTTATTATAAGTCATATCTGTTCTCATACATCTTGTATTCAGAAGTCATATGTATACACTGGGCAAGATGGTCAGAAAGAGAAAACATACTACAAGGGTTAAAAGAAAATGTGAAAAAAACTAAATTAAACAATTTAACCAACAAATGCCAGTTTGATTGCCGGAGTAATCATCTAGGTCAGTGTTTCTCAACTCCGGTCCTCAAGGCGCCCCAACAGGTCATGTTTTCAGGATTTCCATTATTTTGCACAGGTGATTTTATCAGTTTCACTGCCTTAGTAATTACCACACCCGTTTCATCTGAGGGAAATCCTGAAAACATGACCTGTTGGGGCGCCTTGAGGACTGGAGTTGAGAAACACTGATCTAGGTAATGAAAACTCCAACTATGGCAGCCCATGTTTGAGAGCCTCACAATAAGTGCAACAGGGTCACATGCAGCCCTCAAGTCCTACATTGTCTCTGATACATCAGTTGGGTAAAGATAAGAAATTGTAGATAAAAATATAAAACAAAATGCTGCAGCGCTAAAAGTCCATGAGTAGTAAACAAAACAATAATACAATGTGCAAGTGAAATCCAAAGAAGAAATGAAAGCAAATAATATTCATATATTGGTGCAAAAAAAAGAAATGGTGCGTAATCCAGCAATCAACAACGTACTCCAAAACCCAGTGTAAGATGGACTCTTACCAGAAAAGGAGGACTCTATCACCAAGTCAAAAACGCTCAGCTAAGTAAATGGACATCAATCAGCTGTCACAGATCCTTCCAGAAGCAAGCGCTATTCGGGGGCATGTTCATGCCTCTGCCGCCACGCCATATTTAACACGTACAACCCTGATGAAATCAGTTGTAACGAAACATGTAGGGCGGAGCCTATGTACGTGCCGTTGCCACGCTTCCTCTCTTGTGTACACCTATTGATCGATCGCCATGCATGATTCATTGCATACATGCCTGCTTTTAATTTTCCAAATGTGAGTACCTTTTATCCTCTATGTGTGCAATAAAGGAGTGGTTACGTTATTACACTTTGTGAATGCTCTCCTTCATTTATGAGATACATCGTTAGCCCTACATCCATTGCTTCTGATTGGATCATTAGAATAGCCTTTTCTCCTGGAAGGATGTCTACATGACTGTTTTTCGCTAGCTGCTTACGTCTCACTTATTGAGATTTATATTTAATCTACTTATTCATCAGCGTGTTTCCTCCCCCAATTAATTGTCGATAAGGCCTTTACATGGTGTACAGTATCTCCTCCTCATTTGCTGGGAACATGACGTTATATTGAGGAATGAAGATGGACCTTTCATATGGTGTACAGTATCTCCTCCTCATTTGTTGGGAACATGACGTTATACTAAGGAATGGAGATGGACCTTTCATATGGTGTACAGTATCTCCACCTCATTTGTTGGGAACATGACATTATATTGAGGAATGGAGATGGACCTTTCATATGGTGTACAGTATCTCCTCCTCATTTGTTGGGAACATGACATTATATTGAGGAATGGAGATGGACCTTTCATATGGTGTACAGTATCTCCTCCACATTTGTTGGGAACATGACGTTATATTGAGGAATGGAGATGGACCTTTCATATGGTGTACAGTATCTCCTCCTCATTTGTTGGGAACATGACGTTATATTGAGGAATGGAGATGGACCTTTCATATGGTGTACAGTATCTCCACCTCTTTTGTTGGAAACATGACGTTATATTGAGGAATGAAGATGTGTATTTTCAATAAACAGTTCACGTTCAAGCTGTGTAACTGAGCTAGTCTCATCTGGTTCTTAATTACAATATATGGGCTGTAATATCTGATATCTGAAGGTCCAGACTGGAGGAAGCAGTATATGGCGAAAGCACTCAAACGGAGTGTGGAACATTTTGTTACAGTGAACTTTCTTAATTTAGTGTTTATGACTTACTTGTGTCCATATGTAGAGAGAATTCCTCTGGTTTACTTTTCATAATCATCTCCCCCTTCTCCATAATCTGCTGATCTCCACTCACCAACCTCTCTTCTTCTTCCCATTTATGCTCAACTTTGATGTCTTTCCGTTCTTCATTCTAAAATCCAGAGATGATAAAATATCACATCTGGAAACACTGCTGCCAATAATAACAGATGACATAGAAGAATGTCTTCTTATAGAATTATTTTTGAGTTTTTCGTTCAGTCCCATCTACAGTACCTGATCATTCTCTGTATAGTGGTGACCTTCCCACGTAGAATTCTGGGAATACAGAGGACAACCCTCTTCCATAGACTGCTGATCTCCACTCACCAACGTCTCTTCTTCTTCCTCTTTTACCTCAAGCTTAATGCCTTTTAGTTTTTCACCCTAAACCCCAAAGATGAAAGAATACATTTGCAAAAAGGAGCAAGAGATGACATATAGGAATGTTACCCCATACTGCAAATATATTTTTAGGTCTACATGCTCAGTCCCACCTACCTGATGATGGTGGGGGATGGTGTGACCTTCCTGTGTGGAATCCTGGAAATACGGAGGACGGGGACATTTCTCTGGTGGGTTCCCATTACTGGATCCATCTGTAGGAAACACACACACTGACTGAATACATCGTTTCTATGTGTTTATCAGATGATGGGGGATCTAGGTGGACCCTCCGTACTGCTCTCCCCTTTACAATAAAGTCTCCTCTTACCCGGTGATGTGAGGGGCGGCTGATTCTCCATCATGACGTCCTTGTAGAGATCCTTGTGTCTTTCTAAATACTCCCACTCCTCCATGGAGAAATAGACAGTGACCTCCTGACACCTTTCAAAAATCAGGAGATATAATCACGATGTATCCAGTCTATAAACCAGAGGCTTTGGATGGACAGTTGGATAAATGGTTCTAAATTTAGGTTGGAGATGTACTATAAACAGACATCACAGTGACTATGGAGGTAGAGGACGGACATGACTTATTACCTCCTCTGCCAGCTCTAACGTCTCCTCTCCTCCTTGTCCACACTGACCTCTGACCCGGAACTTCCTGTCTGTAGCACGTCAATTCTGTTCTTTGTTTGGTATCATCTCGCTGCTCGGCGTTCCCCGAGCAATAAGTGAGATCACCACCTTGTGGAAGTTTTTAAAACTGCGACCTATATTTTTTTTTTTTAATAAATTGACAGCTTCTTTTCGGTGCATTCTTAATTTTTTGCATATTTTACTCCTGAGTGAATACTTGACAAATGAAAAGTTATAAAAAAAAATATATAAATAAATAAAATATATGTGAATGAATATGCGGCACTGAAATAAATAGGTTTTTGTTTTTGATACCCCCCTACTTAAATAATAAATATGTCTGTTCCTATAATGGGTTATTCTGATTATATTAATGGTGATATTAGGAATATTATTAGCTATAATAATATGGAGAGACAAACCAAAAAAAAACAACATAAATGTAAGCATACATATGTTTATATATATATATATATATATATATATATATATATGACTATATTGTCAAAGGTATTGGGATGCCTGCCTTTACACACACGTTTAGTTCCACTTTAATATTAATTAATTTTTAAAGTAATTTATAACTCACAAATATTACCCTAAACATCCACTTTGCTCCTCCCAAGACCTCCTTCTCTTTAACTTCCTTGTCATCTCCTCTCGTGTTCTTCTGTAGGACTTCTCCCATCCTCTGGAACACCCTACCCCCCCCAACCTTTACACACACACATGAACTTTAATGGCATCCCAGTCTTAGATTGTAGGGTTCAATAATGAGTTGGCCCACCCTTTGCAGCTATAACAGCTTCAACTCTTCTGGGAAGGCCGTCCACAAGGTTTAGGAGTGTGTCTATGGGAATGTTTGACCATTCTTCCAGAAGCCCATTTGTGAGGTCAGGCACTGATGTTGGATAAGAAGGCCTGGCTCGCAGTCTCCGCTCTAATTCATACCAAAGGTGTTCTATTAGGTTGGGGTCGAGACTCTGTGGAGGCCAGTCCTTCTCGTCTAAGTCCAGTCAAGTTCCTCCACCCCAAACTCGCTCATCCATTTCTATATGGACCTTGCTTTGTACACTGGTATGCAGTCATGTTGGTACAGGAAGGGGCCATCCCTAAACTGTTCCCACAAAGTTGTGAGTATGAAATTGCTCAAAATGTCTTGGTATGCTGAAGCCTTAAGAGTTCCCTTCACTGAAACTAAGGGCGCCAAGCCCAGCCCCTGAAAAACAACCCCACACCATAATCCCCCCTCCACCAAATGATTTGGACAAGTGCACAAAGCAAGGTCCATAAAGACATGGATGAGCGAGTTTGGGGTGGAGGAACTTGACTGGCCTGCACAGAGTCCTGACCTCAACCCGATATAACATCTTTGGGATGAACTAGAGCGGAGACTGCGAGTCAGGCCTTCTCATCCAACATCAGTGCCTGACCTCACAAATGTGCTACTGGAAGAATGGTCAAACATTCCCATAGACACACTCCTAAACCTTGTGGACGGCCTTCCCAGAAGAGTTTAAGCTGTTATAGCTGCAAAGGGTGGGCCAACTCAATATTGAACCCTACGGACTAAGACTGGGATGCCATCAAAGTTTAATGTCTGTGTAAAGGCAGGTGTCCCAATACTTTTGACAATATAGTGTGTATTTCTGGTATATCCAGACAGCCTGGTCACTTTTCATCTGTTTTTGGAAGGACGGAGCCATTGCATTGCCCATGTGAATTTACTTTAATTCAGGCAATCCTTTTGTGCCGTGTGACTGGCTGATGTTGTCCACCTCCTAGAGAACCACTTACTAGTTTTCCCAATTGGATATTTTATATGGATGTCGCACTACAAGAGGACTCCTCTCCAGACCTTTATTAATACTTGTGATATCATTTCCAATATACAGTAACATGGCAGTAAAGGTACCTGTGTATTAGACATGAGCGCGCCGGGAAACTTTGCTTTGTTTAATTTCGGAATGTATTTCTTAGGTTGATAATTTAGTTTATTCGTTTTAGTTGTGTCGGTCCGGTTCGTTTTTCGAGATATGTTTAATTTCGTCGGGATTCGTTTTGTATATTCGTTATACTGGGTGGATTTGAAAAGTTTTCTAACCCACCTGGTATAACTTCAGATGAACCCGAATTCATTGTGAAAAGTTTTGGTTGTTTATGAGCGGGTGACCGCTCCGTCCTTAACAACCATAACTCATCTGCTGACAGCGGGATTCCCCCACCCGGGAACACCCATGTTTACCTGGCATTAGGCGAGTGACGGGACCGGTTGTGTTTGGCAGGTGGCGGGTTTTTTCTGGTTTTTTTTTCATACGGGTTAGGCATTCATCGTGAAGTAGTTAGAAAAAGTCCTGGACAGCCACACTCAAAATAATATATTGCCTTTATTGAATAACGATCATCAAAGATACATGCCACAGCAGAGAAATGCAGGAAGGCTGACGCGTTTTACACTGTAGTCAGTGCTTAATCATCACTTGCTATGATTAAGCACTGACTACAGTGTGAAACGCGTCAGCCTTCCTGCATTTTTCCGCTGTGGCATGTATCTTTGATGATCGTTATTCAATAAAGGCATATATTATTTTGAGTGCGGCTGTCCAGGACTTTTTCTAACTACTTCATTGTACAAGCATTGCTGGCACCTCCTGCTTCCAGCATGGAGGAGATGTTCGTTCCTAATCGGCCTTCCTAGAGCGGTGATATCTTTCTTTCTCCTAGGCATTCATCGTGATCGACATTGGAGGGACATTTATTTTTTAGAGGCTTTTGAATAAAGAACTTTATTTCAGTTTGCACATTTTTTGCTTATACTCATTCAGAAGGACGGGGGGGGGGCTTGTTTTTTTGAAAAAATTACTTTTATTGAGTTTTAAACAATTGGCTAATACAATAGAGTCACCTCAATTTGGCCTTGCTGGGCCGAGTAACAAAAATACATACATACATCAACTTATCAACTAAAATGCCCCCCCCCCCCGTCCTATCAATCCCCACAACTGTCTCCCTTCCAACCATAAAGCCCCCGACAGGCTTAAAAATCAGGTCCCATAGCAAGTGTGGGATGGGTGGCCCTTAGCCCACCTGCTACGGGAATGTCATATACATTGGAGTCTAAAAGTACGATAGTGATCACTAATACCTTATACATAGAGGACATTGATGATAAGCCAACTAGTGAATGTTGTTATCTGAGCCCCTGTCTGGTCTGCAACTCAAGAGTAACTCCTCTGGGGGAGTCAATCCTCATCTGTCTCTTACCCCACAGTGGAGGAAGAGTCCATCCATGCCTGCCAGACCTTTGTTGTCAGAAACCATGAAAACAGGCCGAGACAGAAGTACAGTTAAATCACATTTGTTTAATAATAAAAGTAGAAAGAACAAACGTAGTCAAAACATAGCCAAAGTTCAGTAACCAGAACGGATAGTCAGCCAAGCCAGAAGTCAGGGATCAATGTAGTGGAACAGCAAGCAGGATCTGGAGCCAGAAGGGATGTCAGCAAAGCAAGTCTTGAACAGGATCGCAGGAGATAGTCTCTGTGATGTTGACCAAGGCGAAGGCAGAGATCCACTGGGCTGGATGGCTTAAGTAGGCAGGACTGACGAGCAGGATATCATCAACAGCTGAGTAACTGTGGAGAGAGATAGGAGCTGGCAATTAGCCGACAGCTGAGCTGCCAGCTCAGAGAAGGAAGGGCTGATCCCAGCCCTGACATTTGTAAATTTCTTCTCACACCCCCTGGAGATATATGTGGCTCCATAGAAGGCGATCATGGAACTAACCAAAACCCTTCCACAAGGAGACTGTTGGAGGAGCTGGTTTCTTCCAATGGAGCAGAATGGCCTTGCAGGCATAAAATAATAAAATATTTAGAAGGGCCCGGTGTGCATTAGAACGGGACCACAGCGTGGACTAAGCCAAGAAGACACACCGGGGTGGATTCGGGAATCGGGATGGTAAGGATGTCTGTTATGTAATGCAGTACCCCCTTCCAAGAGGTCCCCAATAGCTGGGCAATTCCAAAAAGATATGATCAAAGTTAGCAGGGGGAATGTGCGCGTCGCCAACAACATACAGCTGTACTTGATGAATATATCTCCGTCAATGGGGCCGGGGTAAAGTAACTACGATGTAGAAATTTTAAAAATGAATCAGCCTATCTCTAGCCGAGACTAGATATTTAAAAGGGACGTTCCCACATGTCATCCCAGTCTTCCCCATCTATGCTTGGTACCTCCATCTGCCATCTCTCCCTACACCGGAGAATCCTAGGGGGGGGAGTTATTCTAAACAACTCTTCATAGGTTATTGACAATGTTTTAGTTAAAGAGTCATCCTGTAACAGGTTTTCCGAGACCGAAGGCTGAGCCTCTACCGTCAGGGCCCGAAATTCTGACTGGTATGCATGCTGCAACTGTAGGTAACGGAAGAAATATTTGTTTGGGAGGTTACATTTTCAGTTGATTCAAGTAGAATAACAATGGCGTTAACATACCAAAACTATACCGGATGGATTTAAAAGAGTGCGAAAACTATTTATGAAGATACAGTCGTGGCCGAAATTGTTGGCACCCCAGAATTTTTTCCAGAAAATCAAGTGTTTCTCACAGAAAAGTATTGCAGTAACACGTTTTTTCCCTTTGTGTGTATTGGAACAAAACAAAAAAAGGGAGGGAAAAAAAAGCAAATTGGACATAACGAACACAAAACTCCAAAAACGGGCTGGTCAAAATTCTTGTGAACCCTTTCAAAATTGTGGATAAATAAGATGGTTTCAAGCATGTGATGCTCCTTTAAACTCACCTGGGGCAAGCAACAGGTTTCGGCAATATAAAAATCACACCTGAAAGCAGATAAAAAGGAGAGAAGTTCACTTAGTCTTTGCATTGTGTGTCTGAGTTTGCCACACTAAAGCATAGACAACAGAAAGAGGAGAAGAGAACTGTCTGAGGACTTGAGAACCAAAATTGTGGAAAAATATCAAAAATCTCAAGGTTACAAGTCCATCTCCAGAGATCTAGATTTGCCTTTGTCCACAGTGCGCAACATTATAAAGATGTTTGCAACCCATGGCACTGTAGCTAATCTCTCTGGGCGTGGACGGAAGAGAAAAATTGATGAAAGGTTGCAACGCAGGATAGTCCGGATGGTGGAGCCCCAAACAAGTTCCAAAGAAATTCAAGCTGTCCTGCAGGCTCAGGGAGCATCAGTGTCAGCGCGAATTATACATCGACATTTAAATGAAATGAAACGCTATGGCAGGAGACCCAGGAGGACCCCACTGCTGACACAGAGACATAAAAAAGCAAGACTACAGTTTGCCAAAATGTACTTGAGTAAGCCAAAATCCTTCTAGGAAAACGTCTTGTGGACAGAAGAGACCAAGATAGAGCTTTTTGGTAAAGCACATCATTCTACGGTTTACCGAAAATGGAATGAGGCCTACAAAGAAAAGAACACAGTACCTACAGTGAAATATGGTGGAGGTTCAATGATGTTTTGGGGTTGTTTTGCTGCCTCTGGCACTGGGTGCCTTGAATGTGTGCAAGGCATCATGAAATCTGAGGATTACCAAAGTATTTTGGGTCGCACTGTATAGCCCAGTGTCAGAAAGCTGGGTTTGCGTCCGAGATCTTGTGTCTTCCAGCAAGACAATGACCCCAAACATACGTCAAAAAGCACCCAGAAATGGATGGCAACAAAGCGCTGGAGAGTTCTAAAGTGGCCAGCAATGAGTCCAGATCTAAATCCTATTGAACACCTGTGGAGAGATCTCAAAATTGCTGTTGGAAAAAAGGCGCCCTTCCAATAAGAGAGACCTGGAGCAGTCTGCAAAGGAAGAGTGGTCCAAAATTCCGGGTGAGAGGTGTAAGAAGCTTATTGATGGTTATAGGTAGCGACTGATTTCAGGTATTTTTTTTACCAAAGGGTGTGCAACCAAATATTAAGTTAAGGGTGCCAAGAATTTTGACCAGCCCGTTTTTGGAGTTTTGTGTGACATTAGGTCCAATTTGCTTTTTTTCCTCCCTTTTTTTTTGTTTTGTTCCAATACACACAAAGGGAGTAAACGTGTAAAGCAAAACACGTGTTACTGCAATACTTTTCTATGAGAAATACTTGATTTTCTGGAAAAATTTCTGGGGTGCCAACAATTTTGGCCATGACTGTATAGTGCAAATATGTGCATTGAAATATTTAGTAACCCACAAGGTTGAAACCGAAACTGGGGTAATAATACATTGCAATTTTTTACTTCAAACTGGATATATATATACCCTGTTTCCCCGAAAATAAGACCTAGCGTGATTGTCGGTGATGGCTGCAATATAAGCCCTACCCCCCAAAATAAGCCCTACCCTGTTTCCCCGAAAATAAGCCCTACCCTGAAAATAAGACCTACTTTAACTAGGGCTTTTTTTCTGGGGTGCCAACAATTTCGGCCATGACTGTATAGTGCAAATATGTGCATTGAAATATTTAGTAACCCACAAGGTTGAAACCGAAACTGGGGTAATAATACATTGCAATTTTTGACTTCAAACTGGATATATATATATACCCTGTTTCCCCGAAAATAAGACCTAGCGTGATTGTCGGTGATGGCTGCAATATAAGCCCTACCCCCAAAATAAGCCCTACCCTGTTTCCCCGAAAATAAGCCCTACCCTGAAAATAAGACCTACAAGGACTTTAACTAGGGCTTATTTGGGGGGGTAGGGCTTATATTGCAGCCATCACCGACAATCACGCTAGGTCTTATTTTTGGGGAAACAGGGTAGATGGTGAGATATCTCACAATATGTAAAAATACATTATATACAAAAAAATACATACCACATAATAGATACAGGTCAGCTCTTTGTTACTAAGGTTGAACACACCTTGACCCGTTATGTTCTCCTTTTTCCTCTTATTTCTCCTCCCTCCTCGGGTTCCTCTCTTAGATCTGGACCCCTTTTTCTCGCTTGATGGTCCTCATAAAAAACCTGGATTCCCGAGAGTTGATTATACCCATATGGGGATTGCTTATAATCTCTCTCCATATAAGAGTATTGATCATCATTATAGGGATCACGGAGTGGGGAATATCTATTATAGGTGGTCACCGGAGGGGCGGTTAAAATATTGAGAAGGATGATCGTTATACCTTACGGGTGAACCCCTCTGATATTGACCTCCTCGTTCTTGGTGGCGATGGGTCCTAGAGTTATGTTGATTACCTCTGGGGTGGCCCCTTCCACCCTATCTATCAGAATGATTGCCTGTACCTCTACATGGATTGGTTGGAGTACGCATACTGGGATGTCGTCCCCTCTGATGCGGCAAACTATCCCTACGGTTGTGCCCTCCAGCCACAAGCCTATGTACTGGTTTGGCATTAGGATTAGCTACCTGCCCTGAATTGGCTGCTCCACTCATAGATCCTGATGGAATATAGTGTATGTGAGCTTTTCTCCTAACTGACCACCAATGGGCAATTTTCATGGTGCTGTCGGTGTAAATATTGGACTAGCTCAGTACTATTTCATATGAGATCCGTGTTCCTATAATTTATTCCTTATGGGTTTATACCGATCACACCGCACCCCTAAAAACTAAAACATTCTTACTATACCCCCCAATGTACTGTGATGTTCTTTGTACACCACTTGGGACTATCTGACCCCCTCCCTAGGAGAATCTGAGGCTCATAGGGTAACATTTGTTCTCTTGGTATGTCCCATCATCAGAGTCTCCAAGAAATAGAAGAAGACAAGGGAAGACTCGCTCCATCCTCCCTCTGCCAAGAAAAACTACGTCTCAGAGTTTTCAGAAAAATAATTTGAGCTCTCAAGCCTCCTATCAATTGGCCCAGGCAACTTTCACTTGGCAATTACATTTAAAAGCCATCCTCCCTAAACATCAGGGTGCTACACAAGGTGCAAGGTGTTGCACAAGGTGTCCTTTAATATTGAAACATTTCCCGCACTCTGAACATAAATAGGCACGCTCACCAGTGTGAATTCTCCGATGTTTCACAAGATCTTCTTTATAAATGAAAGATTTCCCGCACTCTGAACATGCATAAGGGCGTTCACCTGTGTGACTTTTCTGGTCAACAAGTGCTCCTTCCTGAGCGAAAGATCCGAACCTGTGTGAATTCTCTGATGCTTGACAAGGCCTTTTTTTATGAATGAAGGATTTCCCGCACTCTGAACATGGATAGCGACGCTCACCTGTGTGAATTCCCTGATGTTCAGCAAGTGCTCCTTCCTGAGTGAAACCTTTCCCGCACTATGAACAAGAGAAAGGACGCTCGCCAGTGTGAGTACTCTGGTGTACAATTAGTCTTTCTTTTTTAAAGAAACCTTCCCCGCACTCCGAACAAGGGAAAGGACGCTCTCTGGTGTGAATTCTCTGGTGTTCAGTAAGATTTCCTTTTTTAAGGAAATGTTTCCCGCACTCTGAGCAAGAGAAAGGACGCTCACCCGTGTGAATTTTCAGGTGTGAAACAAGTTCTGCTTTACGAGAAAAACTTTTCCCGCACTCTGAACACGAAAAAGGACGCTCACCCGTGTGAATTATCTGATGTCTAAGAAGGTCTTTTTTTTCAATGAAACTTTTCCCGCACACTGAACATAAATAAGGACGCTCCCCCGTGTGAGTTCTGTGGTGTATAATAAGGGTTTCTTTTTTAAGGAAACATTTCCCGCACTCTGAACAAGAGAAAGGACGCTCACCGGTGTGAATTCTTTGATGGGAAACCAGGACTGCTTTTCGAATGAAACTTTTCTCGCACTCTGAACATGGATAGGGACGCTCACCTGTGTGGATTCTGTGGTGTACAATAAGTTGTTGTTTCTGAGAGAAACATTTCCCACACTCTGAACATGGATAGGGACGCTCACCCGTGTGAATTCTCTGGTGCCTAAGAAGGTTTTTGTTGGCAGTGAAACATTTCCCGCACTCTGAACATGGATAGGGGCGCTTACCAGTGTGAATTCTCTGGTGCATAAGAAGGTTTTTGTTTGCAGTGAAAGATTTCCCGCACTCTGAACATGGATAGGGACGCTCTCCAGTGTGAATTCTCTGGTGCATAAGAAGGATTTTGTTTGTAGTGAAAGATTTCCCGCACTCTGAACATGGATAGGGACGCTCACCAGTGTGAATTTTCTGGTGCCTACGAAGGTTTCTGTTTTCAGTGAAAGATTTCCCGCACTCTGAACATGGATAGGGACGCTCACCAGTGTGAATTTTCTGGTGCCTACGAAGGTTTCTGTTATCAGTGAAAGATTTCCCGCACTCTGAACATGACAATGAACGCTCTCCTGTGTGAACCTCCTTATGGCTTAAAGAAGATCTCTGGGGATTAGATGGATCTGTTGATCTGTCAGCACTATGGGAACTTGGATGGACATTTGAAGTCATAGTATGGGATTTATCAGAAGGTTCCTCAGGATTAGAAGGATCCATTGATCTTGGATGGACATCTGAAGTCATAGTATGGGATTTATCAGAAGGTTCCTCAGGATTAGAAGGATCTGTGGATCTTGTCAACCAGTAAGTGTTCATTTTCGGAGAATATTGTGGAATGTCTGTATCTTCTGCCTTACAATCTGGAGATATAATAAGATGTCCCTCCGATGTATTTATATTCCAGAAACACCGTCCATCTGCTGGAAAGCAATATTTAATATAAGTCATATCTGTTCTCATACATCTTGTATTCAGAAGTCATATGTATACACTGGGCAAGATGGTCAGAGAGAGAAAACATACTACAAGGGTGAAAAGAAAATGTGAAAAAAAAAAAACAATTAAACCATTTAACCAACAAATGGCAGTTCTATCAAGTGCCAGTAATCATCTAGGTAAGGAAAACTCCAACTACGGCGGCCCATGTTAGAGAGCCTCACAATAAGTACAACAGGGTCACATGCAGCCCTCAAGTTCTACATTGTCTCTGATACATCAGTTGGATAAAGATAAGGAATTGTAGATAAAGCCTTTACATGGTGTACAGTATCTCCTCCTCATTTGTTGGGAACCTGACGTTATATTGAGGAATGGAGATGGACTTTTCATATGGTGTACAGTATCTCCACCTCATTTGTTGGGAACATGACGTTATATTGAGGAATGGAGATGGACCTTTCATATGGTGTACAGTATCTCCTCCTCATTTGTTGGGAACATGACATTATATTGAGGAATGGAGATGGACCTTTCATAGTCTTCCACAGGAACTTGTTCTAGCAGACTGGAAGAGCTTCTATAGTTTGTAAGAATCATTGTAGAATGTTGATCTGGGGAATTATCTGCCTTTTGGAACAAAGAAGGAATTCTTTTAACTTAACGAATAGAATGTGAATTTTCTTCATTTAGTGTTTATGACTTACTTGTGTCCATATGTAGAGGGAATTCCTCCGGTTTACTTTTCATAATCATCTCCCCCTCCTCCATAGACTGCCGATCTCCACTCACCAACCTCTCTTCTTCTTCCTCTTTAATGTCAACTTTAATGTCTTTCTGTTCTTCATTCTAAAATCCAGAGATGATAAAATACAACATCTGGAAACACTGCTGCCAATAATAAGAGATTACATAGAAGAATTTCCTCTTATAGAATTATTTTTTAGTTTTTTTAGGTCTCCTCTACCTGATCATTCTCTATATAGTGGTGACCTTCCCATGTAGAATTCTGGGAACACAGAGGACAACCCTCCTCCATAGACTGCTGATCTCCACTCACCGACGTCTCTTCTTCTTCCTCTTTAATTTCAACTTTAATGCCTTTTAGTTTTTCATCCTAAACTCCAAAGATGAAAGAATACATTTGTAAAAAGGAGCAAGAGATGACATATAGGAATGTTACCCCATACCGAAAATATATTTCTAGGTCTACATGCTCAGTCCCACCTACCTGATGATGGTGAGGGATGGTGTGACCTTCCTGTGTGGAATCCCGGGAATACAGAGGACGGGGACATCTCTCTGGTGGGTTCCCATTACTGGATCCATCTGTAGGAAACACACACACTGACTGAATACATTGTTTCTATGTGTTTATCAGATGATGGGGGATCTAGGTGGACCCTCCGTACTGCTCTCTCCTTTACAATAAAGTCTCCTCTTACCTGGTGATGTGAGGGGCGGCTGATTCTCCATCATGATGTCCTTGTAGAGATCCTTGTGTCCTTCTAAATACTCCCACTCCTCCATGGAGAAATAGACAGTGACATCCTGACACCTCAGAAAAATCGGGAGATATAATTAGAATGTATCTGGTCTATAAACCAGAGGCTCTGGATGGACAGTTGGATAAATGGTTCTATATTTAGGATGTATCCGGTCTATAAACCAGAGGCTCTGGATGGACAGTTGGATAAATGGTTCTAGGATGTATCTGGTCTATAAACCAGAGGCTCTGGATGGACAGTTGGATAAATGGCTCTATATTTAGGATGTATCTGGTCTATAAACCAGAGGCTCTGGATGGACAGTTGGGTAAATGGCTCTATATGTGCATAATGTATCTGGAATATAAACCATAACATAACAGACATCACAGTGACTATGGAGGAAGAGGACGGACATGACGGGGGGTTACTGGGTGTAAATATAAAATAAGATCTTATTACCTCCTCTGCTGCCAGTTCCAGCAATGTCTCCTCTCTGTTTCCCTCCCACTCTTTTACCAGGAACTTCCTGTTTATACTCCAAAAACACTTCCTGTTTGTAGCATACATCCCTTCCTGCCTGTAGCCTAGATCACTTCCTGTCTGCAGCGTACATCACTTCCTGTTTATTCCAAGTGACATCACCACCTCGTGTTGAAGATAAATACTGCAGTCTCCATTAGGATTCATCAATTTGCCCGCAGCTTTGTGTTCCTTTCCTATATTTTGTTCCATCTATCAGAAAATATGTTTCATGTTCGGCCAACAGATACTTAGATGTCTTCACCGTCGGATGAGTTGGTACTACAGAGTACCTTTGATCAGAGCACAGATAAAAATACATTTGGGACGGTTTGACAAAACGTTTATCTTTAATGCCGGAGTTCTCAGTGTAGAACAGCGGGGCTGAGACTATATCTGCTGTTCCAGACCAAGATGATGCTAACCAGATTGTAGATAGCAAATATCCCTCATGAGACAGAAGGCCCGAGACAGGATGAAAAACCAACAGAAATCTTATCATTGCATTAAAAACCGTGTCTCACCAAACGGTGCGTTGGAAAACAAATTGGTATTGGTTGAGCTTCCAAATATCACCGGTGTGTTGTGTGTTTTAACTGAATGTTAATTTTGTTGACAATAAAGAAAACCTGGTTTCATATAACAAATATCGAGGATCAGGACAGTTGGTGGTGGAGTGTCAAGTGCCAGAGAAGTTGGTGAGATTGCAGCAGAAGATGACTACTCCACCGTGTGGATTTCCTCTGCAGCCACGGCCCTGCCAAAATGCTAACAACCAGTATGAGCATTGCTGACTTTGTTGGAAACTGTACGTCACTGCTGATTCATAGTGAGCTGATTGTCATTGGTAACAGCAATGGTGAGAGTCAAGCTGACGGTCAGACGGAGTTGATAATAGGATTTGACACATGCCAGAAGGTGTCTGAGGATAAAATGTTTAGTAAGGAAGGTATTGATTTAATAGTGAATTCAGAGATAGACAGCGTAGTGAGCAGTGTCGGTGCGTCCATTAAGGGCGCACGGGCGCTGTCCCCTCTCTCCAGCCACCCCGTATATGAATAATGGATAGATTCATGCACTGCATGAATCTATCCATGGCCGCCGCCTCCTATTTAGGTCTCCGGCCCCTTTTCGGACACCGGGCGCCTGACTTCCAGCAGCGGGGGTTGTATTTTTGAAGCACCTGATTAGAGACATGGGCTCTAATAGGCTTCAAAAAAGGTGAACTGCGAGCGCAGAGCATTGCTCTCGCAGTTCACCCAGGTGTGTTAGAACAGCGAATGAATATTCGCTGTTCTAACGCTGAACCGCCTCTACGTCAATCATAAAGCGCGGGTGTGTTACCCATCACCTGATTGGCTGAAACTACAGGCGCTGTGATTGGACACCTATCCGGAGGAGGGGAGGAGATGCATGGATGACACAGCTCGCCGCTGTCACCCGCTGCCCCACCGAGATAGGGTAAGTGCCGGGCAGACAGTGAGCGGGTGTGGGGAAGGTCACAGTGTTAACTTTTGATGGGCACAGTGGCAGTATTTGATCAGCACAGTGGCAGTATTTGATAGGCACAGTGGCGGCATTTTATGGGCACAGGGTCAGCATTTGATGGGCACAGTGGCGGCATTTGATGGGAACAGTGCCAGCATTTGATGGGCACAGTGGCGGCATTTGATGGGCACAGTGGCAGAATTTAATGAGGCACAGTGGCGGCATTTTATGGGAACAGGGGCAGCATTTGATGGGCACAGTGGTGGCCTTTGATGGGAACAGTGCCAGCATTTGATGGGCACAGTGGCGGCATTTGATGGGCACAGTGGCAGCATTTAATGAGGCACAGTGGCGGTATTTGATGGGCGCAGTGGCAGCATCTGATGAGGCACAGTGGCAGCATTTGATGGGCGCAGTGGTGCCATTTGATGGGGCACAGTGACAGCATTTGATGGGGCACAGTGGCGGTATTTGATGGGCACAGTGGTGGCATTTGATAGGCACAGTGGCAGCCTTTGATGGACAGTGGCAGCATTTGATGGCACAGTGGCAGCATTTGATAGGCACAGTGGCTGCAAAAGTGGCCACAGTGGCTGAGTTTGATGGGCACAGGGGCTGCTATTGATGGGCACAGTGGCTGCAATTGATGGGTACAGTGGCTGCATTTGATGGGCACAGTGGCTGCATTTGATGGGCACAGTGGCTGCAATTGATGGGCACAGGGAGACTGCAATTGATGTTTTTTTCGGAATTTTTCAGTTTGTTCCCCCAAAAAATTTTGAGCACCAGCCGCCACTGGTAGTGAAAGTGAGAGGAGGCCTCATACAAGTTCAGGATAGTAGATTGGGGAAAGATCTGCCACAGTGTAGGAAGTGCCAGGAAAGTCTTTACTGACCGCCTTATCTGCACATAAATAAAGAATTAGATACATTTAAAATGGAAATGGATCCTTAGCAGAAAACGAAAACCTTGAAGCTTGATGTGAAAGCCTTAAATTAGCTGGAGTAGATTAGTTGGAATCTGTGACAACTTTACATGAACCAAAATGTCAAGGTCTGGATTAAAACCCTGTCAGGGCTGGGTTCAGCCCTTCCTTCTCAAAGCTGGCCGCTCAGCTGTCGGCTAATTGCCAGCTCCTATCTCTCCACAGTGACTCACCTGTTGATGATATCCTGCTCGTCAGTCCTGCCTACTTAAGCCGTCCAGTCCAGATGATCTCTGTCTTCGCCTTGGTCACATCTCTAGAGGCGCTCTCCTGTGTTCCTGTTTAAGACTTGCTTGGCTGACATTCCTTTTGGCTCCAGATCCTGCTTGCTGTTCTACTACGCTCATCTCTGGCTTCCTGATGTTTTGACTTGTCTAACTATCCGTTCTGGTTCCTGAACTCTGGCTATGTTTTGACCACGTTTACTCTGTTTACCTTTTTTTATTATTATTATTAAACAAGTGTGATTTAACTGTACTTCTGTCTCAGTCTGATTCATAGTTTCTGACAGTAGGTGAAGGCCATGAATTCAGAAGATGCAGTCAATCCACTTGTGGGTAATATTGTTTCCAGATTGGATAAGAAGGATCACCGCATGGATAAGTTTGCCATGGCATTACAAACACTCCTGAGTCGCACGGCTCACCTGGAATCTTCCACTGTGGGCTGCTCTGTCTCTCTGCGAATGAGAGAACCCTTATTGAGGAGGGAGAGATTGTTCCATTATTGTGGCCAGGCAGGTCACTTTTTGAAGTCTTGTCCTACCCGTTCCAGAGAAACGCCCGAACCTTGAGGTCCTGTCACGGACAGACCTTAGGTGGCATTGTTTCATCCCCAGTTATCCAGAAGAATAAGCCCCTGGTTTCAGTTACCCTTTCTTGGGCTGAGTCGTCCATCGAGATACAGGGTCTAATCGACTCTGGGGCTGCAGGCCTGTTCATTGATGCTGCCTTTGTACCGAAGCACTTGATTCCGCTGCAGCTGCATGACACTCCACTTGCCATTGAGGCTCTTGACGGGAGACCTCTACAGCCTGCCCATGTGACTCATGAGACGGTTCCATTGTCCATGGCCATAGGGGCTCTTCACCTTGAGATAATCCAATTCCAAGTTATTTCCTCACCTAAGTTTCCGCTGGTAATTGGTTATTTTTTGGTTACAGAGGCACAACCCCTCTTTTGATTGGCTCCATGCTGAGGTTCTCTCCTGGTCGCCACAATGCAGTAAGACATGCTTCCAGAAGGTAGCCAAGGTCCTGTGCACCTCTTCACTCTCCTTCCTGCCGGAGGAGTACTGCGATTTTAGCGATGTCTTTGACAAAGGTCAAGCCGGTAGTTTGCCTCCACACCGGTCATATGATTTCGCAATTGACCTTCAACCTGGTGCCATACCCCCTCATGGCCGGGTTTACCCTTTGTCGGTCTTGGAGGATAAGGCCATGGGGGGTATGTTGCAGACGCACTTTCTCGAGGTTTCATCCACAAATCCTCGTCTCCTGCTGGTTTATTCTTTGTGAAGAAGAGGAGTGGTGAACTGAGACCTTGTATTGATTATAGGGGTCTCAATCATTTTACGATTAAGAATGCCTATCCGATTCCGTTGATTACAGAGTTATTTGACCACCTCAAGGGAGCAACGGTTTTTACGAAGCTTGATCTGAGAGGGGCATACAATCTTGTGAGGATTAAGGAGGGCGACGAGTGGAAAACTGCATTTAATACCAGAACAGGCCATTATGAGTACCTCGTAATGCCTTTTGGCCTTTGTAACACCCCGACAGCTTTCCAGGAATTTATTAATGATATCCACCGAGATTTGTTGCAGCTATGTGTGGTGGTTTATCTTGACGATATCCTCATATTTTCCAAGTCCCTGGAGAGCCACCACACAAATGTCTGTTGTGTGCTTCAGAAACTAATGCCCTATACACATGACCGGTTTTCCCGTCGGAATAAACTCTGAAGGTTTTTCCGACAGAGTTTCGACAGAATTCCACTGAAACTGTCTTGCGTACATACGATCACACCAAAGTGCGACCGTCAAGAACGCAGTGACGTACAAACACTGACAACGGGATTAGAAAAAGGAAGTTCAATAGCCAGTAGCCAATAGCTTCCGTCTCGTACTTGCTTCAGAGCATGCGTCGTTTTTGGTACGTCGGAACAGCATACAGACAAGCGGTTTTCCCAATATGAATTGGTTCCGTCGGAAATATTTAGAACATGTTCTCTTTCTAGGTCCGTCAGAATTTTCGACGTAAAAAGTCTGATGAGGCATACACACGATTGGAATATACGATGAAAAGCTCCCGTCTGACTTTTTCTGTCGGACATTCCGCTCATGTGTACGGGGCATAAGAGAGAACGATCTCTATTGTAAATTGGAGAAGTGTGAATTCCATCGTGAACAGGTTAAATTCCTGGGTTATGTAATTTCCACTGCTGGTTTTTTGATGGACCCAGAGAAACTTTCAGCAGTCCTACAGTGGTCCCTACCCATGGGTTTACGTCCTCTGCAGCGTTTTCTTGGCTTTGCCAAATATTATCGGAAGTTTATTCGTAACTTCTCATCTCTGGTCAAGCCCCTGACTGACCAGAAAGGACAGTGACCCACAGAGTTGGTCTCCGGAGTCCATTAACCTCCCTGACGGTATTCCCGAGTGTGGCTCGGGGTTCAATTTCAGCACCATTAGCGGTAACCCCGAGCCACACTCGGGATTGCATTGCAGGATCCTGGTGCAGGTTACTTACCTTGTCCCCAGGATCCTGCGATGTCCCCACGCGGTGTCTGCGGGCTCGGTCCTACTCCAAAGCCTCTCTGTTCCAGGCTCCGTTCCCTGCGAGCGTTGCAACGCATGGGGGCGGAGCCTGGCGGCAAATTCAAAAAATGTAAAAAGCATAACACATACAGTACTGTAATCTTACAGATTACAGTACTGTATGAAATCATTTCACATCCCTTTTGTCCCCAGTGCTTTGTCCAATGCCCTGCATGCAGTTTTATGTTATATATACTGTTCTTTCTGCTTGGAAACTTGAGATTGTCCATAGC
The DNA here is from genome assembly GCF_042186555.1 of Aquarana catesbeiana. Classification (NCBI taxonomy): domain Eukaryota; kingdom Metazoa; phylum Chordata; class Amphibia; order Anura; family Ranidae; genus Aquarana; species Aquarana catesbeiana. The sequence goes on from NC_133331.1 coordinate 305,470,728, forward strand.
AACCAAAAAGTGACCCTTTACGTCAAAAGTGGCTTTAGACCAGCTAGAAAACAGCGATAGTAAATTAGAACACTTGCAATCTTCTGTTAAAAAAAAAAATTAGAACACTTGCAGAATTGAGCAATAGTGAATCGTGGGGAAATTTATTTTATTATTATTTTTTTAAATTATTTATATTTATTTATTATATTATAATTTATGATTTTGTGTTTCAAGCGTCATCATACCCGGGATATCTACTAGACTCTTGGTGGACAGATTTAAGTGTGTTATTGTTAAGCATTACAGGCCTACAATATAAAACGCCAAATTTCCATGCAAAATAATTGTACCGCTTTCAGCACCTAAAATCCGAAATAATCATACCGCCAGGGAGGTTAAGGCCTTTGAGAGTCTCAAGGCTGCCTTTGTTTTTGCTCATGCGTTGGCACATCCTGATCCTAGGTTACCTTTTATCCTTGAGGTTGATGCTTCTGAGACTGGAGTTGGCGCCCTTCTGTCTCAATGTCCTAACTCTGAGAGCGCTATGCATCCTTGTGGCTACTTTTCCAAGAAATTGTCACCTGCAGAGTGCAATTACGAGATTGGTGACAGAGAGCTGTTAGCGATCATTTTAGCCCTGAAAGAATGGAGACATCTCCTCGAAGGTACCACTGTGCCGGTTCTCATTCTTACTTACCATAAGAATCCCACATTCTTGTCTGAGGCTAAACGCCTCTCTCCCAGAAGGGCGCAATGGGCTCTTTTCTTGTCTAGTTTCAATTACATTGTCTCATTCTCTTACCCGGTACTAAGAATGTAAGGGCTGACGCTTTGTTACATAGTTACATAGTAGGTGAGGTTGAAAAAAGACACAAGTCCATCAAGTCCAACCTATGTGTGTGATTATGTGTCAGTATTACATTACATATCCCTGTATATTGCGGTCATTCAGGTGATTATCTAATAGTTTCTTGAAGCTATCAATGCTCCCCGCTGAGACCACCGCCTGTGGAAGGGAATTCCACATCCTTGCCGCTCTTACAGTAAAGAACCCTCTACGTAGTTTAAGGTTAAACCTCTTTTCTTCTAATTGTAATGAGTGGCCACGAGTCTTATTAAACTCTCTTCTGCGAAAAAGTTTTATCCCTATTGTGGGGTCACCAGTACAGTATTTGTAAATTGAAATCATATCCCCTCTCAAGCGTCTCTTCTCCAGAGAGAATAAGTTCAGTGCTCGCAACTTTTCCTCATAACTAAGATCCTCCAGACCCTTTATTAGCTTTGTTGCCCTTCTTTGTACTCGCTCCATTTCCAGTACGTCCCTCCTGAGGACTGGTGCCCAGAACTGGACAGCATACTCCAGGTGCGGGCGGACCAGAGTCTTGTAGAGCGGGAGAATTATCGTTTTATCTCTGCAGTTGATCCCCCTTTTAATGCCAATATTCTGTTTGCTTTATTAGCAGCAGCTTGGCATTGCATGCCATTGCTGAGCCTATCATCTACTAGGACCCCCAGGTCCTTTTCCATCCTAGATTCCCCCAGAGGTTCTCCCCCCAGTGTATAGATTGCATTCATATTTTTGCCACCCAAATGCATTATTTTACATTTTTCTACATTGAACCTCATTTGCCATGTAGTCGCCCACCCCATTAATTTGTTCAGGTCTTTTTGCAAGATTTCCACATCCTGCGGAGAAGTTATTGCCCTGCTTAGCTTAGTATCGTCTGCAAATACAGAGATTGAACTGTTTATCCCATCCTCCAGGTCGTTTATGAACAAATTAAATAGGATTGGTCCCAGCACAGAACCCCACTACCCACCCCTGACCATTCTGAGTACTCCCCATTTATCACCACCCTCTGAACACGCCCTTGTAGCCAGTTTTCAATCCATGTACTCACCCTATGGTCCATGCCAACGCACCTTATTTTGTACAGTAAACGTTTATGGGGAACTGTGTCAAATGCTTTTGCAAAATCCAGATACACCACGTCCACGGGCCTTCCTTTATCTAGATGGCGACTCACCTCCTCATAGAAGGTTAATAGATTGGTTTGGCAAGAACGATTCTTCATGAATCCATGCTGATTACTGCTAATGATATCATTCTTATTACTAAAATCTTGTATATAGTCCCTTATCATCCCCTCCAAGAGTTTACATACTATTGATGTTAGGCTAACTGGTCTGTAATTCCCAGGGATGTTTTTTGGGCCCTTTTTAAATATTGGTTGCGACAATTTTCCTCCACTTCCAAGATGGAGTCGTTTCCGGTTCCTGTGACTCCTCCTGATCGTATTCTGGCTACAGTTCACACCAGTCTCACTTCTCCTTTAGGTCACAAAATTCTTGCTGCTTGGGTTCATGCTCCTCCTGAGAAACCTTGTGACCGCTGCTTTGTCCCAGAGAGTCTCCGTACTGCCATGCTCCAGACTTACCATTCTTCCAAGGCCACCCTGGAAAGAATCCACTCTTTTGGGCCATTTACTGGTGGCCTAGTCTACGTGCTGATGTAACCGCCTTCGTAGCTGCCTGTTCCGTGTGTGCTCAGAGTAAGACTCCACGACACCTTCCAGTGGGCCTCTTACCACCCAAACCCAATGGAGAAAGGCCCTGGACCCACCTTTCTATGGATTTCATTGTGGAGTTACCCAACTCCCAGGGCAACACAGTTATCCTTATGGTGGTTGACTGGTTCTTGAAAATATCCCATTGTATTCCACTTAAGAAGTTACCCACTTCTAAGGAACTGGCTTCCATTTTTGCTCGGGAGATCTTTCACTTACATGGGCTACCCAAGGTGATTGTCTCAGACAGGGGTAGTCAGTTTGTGTCCCGGTTCTGGCAAGCCTTTTGTGCACAGTTGGGAATTCAGCTTGCTTTCTCCTCTGCGTATCACCCGCAGTCTAATGGGGCCACAGAATGAGCCAATCAGTCCTTGGAGCAATTCCTACGTTGCTATATTTTAATTTATTACCATCATAACAACTGGTCAGACCTCTTACCGTGGGCGGAGTTTGCTCACAATAGTGCCTTGAATTCTGCTTCCCAATTGTCTCCATTTATGGCAAACTATTGTTTCCAACCTTCCATGTTGCCTGACTAATTTGTTCCGCAGAGTATTCCTGCGTTAGAGGAGCATCTCCGTGGTCTCCGTTCCACTTGGGCACAAGTCCAGGAGGCTTTGCGACATGCTAATGATAGGAACAGACTTCATGCTGACCGCAGACGCCTGCCTGCATCTTCCCACAAGGTTGGGGACAGGGCCTGGCTGTCATCTCGCAACCTCTGACTTTGTGTTCCCCCCTCTGAAGTTCGCACCTTGGTTTATTGGGCCTTTCCATATTCTTTGCAGGAATAACCCAGTGGCTTACGCATTAGACCTTCCTTTTAATGTGCGTATTTCTAATGTATTTCATGTCTCCTTATTAAAACCTTTGGTCTGCAACCACTTTATCACCTCGGTGCCTCGTCCTCACCCTGTACAGGTTGAGAACCATGAGGAGTATGAAGTACAGTCCATTGGTGACTCCTGTAGTTTCCATGGAAGCATACAGTACCTGGTGCATTGGAAAGGGTACGGTCTGGAGTAACGCTCTTGGGTCTCATCCTCGGACGTACATGCCCTGTCCTCCTCTGTGATTTCCATAGACATTTTTCCCTCAAGCCTGGTGGTCCTCAGAGGGCGAGGGGTCATTGAGGAGGGGGTACTGCCAGGGCTGGGCTCAGCCCTTGTTACTCTGAGCTGGCCGCTCAGCTGTCGGCTAATTGCCAGCTCCTATCTCTCCACAGTGACTCACCTGTTGATGATATCCTGCTCGTCAGTCCTGCCTCCTACGTTTACTCTGTTTACCTTTTTTTATTACTAAAAAAGTGTGATTTAACTGTACTTCTGTCTCAGTCTGATTCATGGTTTCTGACAAACCCGAGACCTCTGCTTTTTCTGACAGGAACTCAAAAAGTTCAGCAATAACCTTACCCTATGTCTTGTTTCTCTTGAACCTTGAACCCTTTGCTCCTAACATGAACTTCCTATTTCAGCCATGCCTTTGCACTTCCTGTTTGCCAGATTATTGTGCTCTCTCCAGCCAATATCTCACTCTTGTTACTCCTGCTGCTGTCCGTATCTTCGCTACCACTTGTTGGCTTGTTCCTTGACTACGGTTCTTCATGATCCCAACCTCCAACCACTTGTTATCGGCCTTTGGCTTGTTCATTGACTACCGTTCTTCATGATCCCAACCTCCAACCACTTGTTACCGACTCTTGGCTTGTTCCTCAACTATGCTTCCACTTGATCCCAGCCTGCAACTACTTGTTACCGACTTTTGGATTGTTTACTGACTATACTTCTGCTGGAATCCTACCTGTTATATCTGCAACTGAACCCTGGGAATGCTCACCTCCTGGTGGGGCGCTACTGAGACCCGCTACCCGGTACCAACATACAGCAAAACCCATCCCCACCATCAGACCTGTCTGTATACCTATCCTGTTCGGTGGGAGTCTCTCTATTGATATAGCTACTGGTCTCTGAGCCTGACCCCTGACCGTTACACAAAGACATCTGAATGGAAAGACAAAAGTCTGCGATGTTGCTGCAGTTATATGAGAATGTTATTGGTGAAACTGTCAAAATGAAGTGTGAAAGGGAAATGGTGAAACAAGAGAAGCTGAGTTTAAACACTGTATTAAGCAGTTCCCAAGGTATGATTTATAAAATTGAGGATAAAAGGAAGCTAATGGCCCCAAGAAAAATAAGCAGAAGGCGCTTTGGGAAGTGCACTCGTAGAAAGACGTGGGTATGTCTTTTTTAGAACCCATGATAGAGTAGTAGTAGGACCTAGAGAAAGTATTCAATTGTTCTCCTTTAAAATTATTGGAAAGAGTAATGACAGCCAGGAATGTGTCCATGTAGATGAGAGCTGCCACACAGGTGCCAAGGTGAGGGGTACCGGTTTATGTGTTCATGGGTCAAAACAGGGGGGGTGGGGATACCAGGATACCAAATTTTACATTTCTATGCCTTGTCACAGTATAAAGAGGATTTGGTGTTACCCGGGTTTCTCACTAATGCAGGTTAAGAGTCTCCAGAATGCATATTTAATGCAGAAGACACTGCATTTACAGTTTTCTCCAGGACTGGTAAGTCCTGGTCTCTGAGTGCAGGAGCTCAGAGGCTTTGTGGAGATGTGGAAGAGATGAAGCCTCCGAACTTGAGTCCACATTTTGTCAGCAACCAGCACCCATATAGTTTAGGTTTTTGTGAGGAAGGCTGACAGTAATTCAGGGCTCCTCCCTCCCCAAATAGTCCCTCTGGCTGCGAACCAAAAAGTGTGCTAGAGGTGTGTGATAGACTGTGTGGAAAGAGACAACCGGTCTGAGCGGACTGAGATAGCCAGCAGGCTGAAGTTAAACATTCAACTTACTTTTTGAAGAGGAATGCTGGAAAACCCCTTGTGAAACTACTTTAAAGAAAAATTGGCAAATAAATCACTAAAATTAAAGGAAGTGATGAGTTCTTGGAAGCCCAACCTTGAGCTAATGTTCCAGCAATCCCCCACAAAAATTAGATACCATATTTTACCTTTTTAATGTATTTTTAGATGATTCACCACCACTATACTCCTAAAAAAGTTTATGGTTATTTCAAGTCTGGACTCATTACAAATGGCTCCCTATAGATGATTGTTGATGGTGTACTTTAATATGTAGGATATGGTGTACCAGCATATGACATTTATTACTCACGATACAAGATTTGCTAAGAGGCACGGAGGAGCTCAGCTATGAGGAAAGATTACAAGTGTAGCAAATTCCCGGGGCCCCTGAAGCCCAATGATGACCTCCAGAGTTAAGGACAGCTGACATCCTTCAGGGTAGAGTTTGTTACCACCAGGCATGGTGGGTGTAATAATAATAAAAATAAACTGCGCTAAATGTCCTTTACATTATTAAAAACGTTATATATCATAAACGTCTGAAGTAGATATTAAGTAATACAGTCCAAGTATCCCTTTAAGCAAAAAAAAAAAGGCACTCCGGATCATCCAAATGCTTCAACATACACAAAAACGATTCACAGTCCAAACGTCATGATAATAAGTTGCCCTTACCAGAACACCAAATATAGTGGGCGGATGGCTTAAACCCAGCCAGGGCCTTTATGATAGAGACCGATCAGCTCTGTCAAAATTCAGGTGTAGTTCCTTCAGTTTCATACCGGAAGAAGAAAAATGGCAAGAAGGCTAGCCATAGTGTAGTATTATTATACAATGTGTGTGGACATACAAACGTGACCAACACCCTATTGTGCACTTAAAACAAAAGGTGATATCCCACCACCACAGCTGTAGAGTGTGCTTACCAACGCTCAGACTTTACACTCATTTGGCTCTATATCACACTGGGAGATTGCTGTAGTCAGGAAATCCTTATCCACAGTATACGACCCAAAAAGGAGATAAACTGACCATAGTGTAATACATTCAATGAACACTTTAATGAATAAAGTAATACACTTACAAACAGACGATCAAATTCGCATAAAATGTGTAAAAAACGCCGGCCGGCATAGCAATCACGAAGCGGAGCTCGTCCTCCTTCCCTGGTCACGTGGTAGTGTCACTACGTGCGTACCCAGATGCGTTTCGTCATCAAACGGACGTTCTCAATGGTGGGTGTAATGCAAGATGAACAGGTGGGCTCCAGACACTTTTTGAATGCAAAGAGATTTATTGTCTCTTAAACTGAACTGTGGGAGAGAGGATTAGGGCCAGGACACCCTTAGGTAGATGCAATGTTAATTAGCAGACTCAGACATCTATAGGTAGACAGCTATACAGGTGAAGGCCTCCAGCCGCACACCACTTCTGTATACGTAGGACCGCTGTCTCTTATGGAAACAATCTTGTAGCTGTTACTAAGGGTAAAGGTATTCAACTTTATGCAACAGGAACAGTTCTCTTTACCCCACACTCACTCACTGTGGGTCTTCACTCAACGAGCTCCCAGTCTCTCTCACTAGACTTCAGATCCACTAGCCACTGGATTCCCTGAGTTCTTTCACTGTAGCACTCAGTATCTTCCTTAAGCGTCACCCCCGCTACACTGCTGAGTCCCTGGCTTGGCACTCATAGATACTCCTCAAGCTTCACCCCTGCTGACACGTTAGATCCCTGGCTTGGCATTCCACAAGTGTCACCTCTGCTGTCCCGCTGGGTCCCTGACTTGGCACTTTCTGATGCTTTCCCACTTCTTCACCGTCCCCGGTTGGTGAGAAGTCTGCTCTGGTACTGGCCTCAGCTCACTCACTGTGGTCTCCGGTAGCAAGATGGATGGTCCCTTTGTGGGGACAGTTTCCCCTCTACCTCCGACCATGACAGATTCCCAGCGAAACCGTTAATTCTGGTTGGAGTACAAGCCCACAGTCCCAACTCTGCACTACTTCTGGATAGGCTCTCAGATAGCCTAGCAGCCAGATGTCCCCGGGATAGGCCTTAGGTTTCTGGCCTAGCAGCCCGTGGCAATACGACAAACGTCCACCCAGACAGTCATCCAGGTGGCACAGAACCCCGATCACCTGACTCCACCCAAATAAATAGGCTATCCCAGCAGGCCAAGGGACCCAAGAAAATACCTGCCCATTGGCTGAGACACCCCATTCATTCCTAATCAGTCCTTGCAATGCCCATGTCTTATCTAATGTCACCAGATACCCAGCCATCTAGTGAAAGAAGAGAGAAGTGCAGCAATTCCAGAATTAGGGTGGAATCAATTGATCTCCTATAAATTGGCCCAGGCAACTTTCACTTGGCAAATAAATTTAATAGCAACCCTGCCTAAACATCAGGGTGCTACATCCTCCCTCTGCCAAGAAAAACTACGTCTCAGAGTTTTCAGAAAAATAATTTGAGCTCTTAAGCCTCCTATCAATTGGCCCAGGCAACTTTCACTTGGCAATTAAATTTAATAGCCATCCTCCCTAAACATCAGGGTGCTACACAAGGTGCAAGGTGTTGCACAAGGTGTCCTTTAATATTGAAACATTTCCCGCACTCTGAACATAAATAGGCACGCTCACCAGTGTGAATTCTCCGGGGTTTAACAAGGTCTTCTTTATAAATGAGAGATTTCCCGCACTCTGAACATGCATAAGGGTGTTCACCTGTGTGACTTTTCTGATCAACAAGTGCTCCTTCCTGAGCGAAAGATCCTAACCTGTATGAATTCTCTGATGCTTAACAAGGCCTTTTTTATGAGTGAAGGATTTCTCACACTCTGAACATGGATAGCGACGCTCACCTGTGTGAATTCTCTGATGTTCAGCAAGTGCTCCTTCCTGAGTGAAGCCTTTCCCGCACTCTGAACAAGAGAAAGGACGCTCGCCAGTGTGATTTCTCTGGTGTACAATTAGTCTTTCTTTTTTAAAGAAACCTTTCCCGCACTCCACACACGGGAAAGGACGCTCTCCGGTGTGAATTCTCTGGTGTTCAATAAGATTTCCTTTTTTAAGGAAATGTTTCCCGCACTCTGAGCAAGGGAAAGGACGCTCACCCGTGTGAATTTTCAGGTGTACAACAAGTTCTCTTTTACGAGAAAAACTTTTCCCGCACTCTGAACATGAAAAAGGACGCTCACCCGTGTGAATTACCTGATGTCTAAGAAGGTCTGTCTTTTCAATGAAACATTTCCCACACTCTGAACATAAATAAGGACGCTCACCTGTGTGAGTTCTGTGGTGTATAATAAGGGTTGCTTTTTTAAGGAAACATTTCCCGCACTCTGAACAAGGGAAAGGACGCTCACCAGTGTGAATTCTTTGATGGGAATCCAGGGCTTCTTTCCGAATGAAACTTTTCTCACACTCTGAACATGGATAGGGACGCTCACCTGTGTGAATTCTCTGGTGTACAATAAGTTGTTGTTTCTGAGAGAAACATTTCCCACACTCTGAACATGTATAGGGACGCTCACCAGTGTGAATTCTCTGGTGCCTAAGAAGGTTTTTGTTTGCAGTGAAACATTTCCCGCACTCTGAACATGGATAGGGACGCTCACCAGAGTGAGTTCTCTGGTGCCTAAGAAGGTTTTTGTTTGCAGTGAAACATTTCCCGCACTCTGAACATGGATAGGGACGCTTACCAGTGTGAATTCTCTGGTGCATAAGAAGGTTTTTGTTTGCAGTGAAACATTTCCCGCACTCTGAACATGGATAAGGACGCTCACCAGTGTGAATTCTCTGGTGCATAAGAAGGATTTTGTTTGCAGTGAAAGATTTCCCGCACTCTGAACATGGATAGGGACGCTCACCAGTGTGAATTTTCTGATGCCTACGAAGTTTTCTGTTTTCAGTGAAAGATTTCCCGCACTCTGAACATGGATAGGGACGCTCGCCAGTGTGAATTTTCTGGTGACTACGAAGGTTTCTGTTATCAGTGAAAGATTTCCCGCACTCTGAACATGAGAATGAATGTGGATAGGGACGCTCACCTGTGTGGATTCTGTGGTGTGCAATAAGTTGTTGTTTCTGAGAGAAACATTTCCCACACTCTGAACATGGATAGGGACGCTCACCCGTGTGAATTCTCTGGTGCCTAAGAAGGTTTTTGTTTGCAGTGAAACATTTCCCGCACTCTGAACATGGATAGGGACGCTTACCAGTGTGAATTTTCTGGTGCATAAGAAGGTTTTTGTTTGCAGTGAATGATTTCCCGCACTCTGAACATGGATAGGGACGCTCACCAGTGTGAATTCTCTGGTGCATAAGAAGGATTTTGTTTGTAGTGAAAGATTTCCCGCACTCTGAACATGGATAAGGACGCTCACCAGTGTGAATTTTCTGGTGCCTACGAAGGTTTCTGTTATTAGTGAAAGATTTCCCGCACTCTGAACATGACAATGAATGTTCTCCTGTGTGAGCCCTCTTATGGCTTAAAGAAGATATCTGGGGATTAGATGGATCTGTTGATCTGTCAGCACTATAGGAACTTGGATGGACATCTGAAGTCATAGTATGGGATTTCTTAGAAGGTTCCTCAGGATTAGAAGGACCCATTGATCTTGGATGGACATCTGAAGTCATAGTATGGGATTTCTCAGAAGGTTCCTCAGGATTAGAAGGATCTATTGATCTTAGATGGACATCTGAAGTCATAGTATGGGATTTCTCAGAAGGTTCCTCAGGATTAGAAGGATCTATTGATCTTAGATGGACATCTGAAGTCATAGTATGGGATTTATCAGAAGGTTCCTCAGGATTAGAAGGATCCATTGATCTTAGATGGACATCTGAAGTCATAGTATGGGATTTCTCAGAAGATTCCTCAGGATTAGAAGGACCCATTGATCTTGGATGGACATCTGAAGTCATAGTATGGGATTTCTCAGAAGGTTCCTCAGGATTAGAAGGATCTATTGATCTTAGATGGACATCTGAAGTCATAGTATGGTATTTCTCAGAAGATTCCTTAGGATTAGAAGGATCCATTGATCTTAGATGGACATCTGAAGTCATAGTATGGGATTTATCAGAAGGCTCCTCAGGATTAGAAGGATCCATTGATCTTAGATGGACATCTGAAGTCATAGTATGGGATTTCTCAGAAGGTTCCTCAGGATTAGAAGGATCTGTGGATCTTGTCAACCAGTAAGTGTTCACTTTCGGAGAATATTGTGGAATGTCAGTATCTTCTGCCTTACAATCTGGAGATATAACAAGATGTCCCTCCGATGTATTTATATTCCAGAAACACCGTCCATCTGCTGGAAAGCAATATTTAATATAAGTCATATCTGTTCTCATACAGCTTGTATTCAGAAGTCATATGTATACACTGGGCAAGATGGTCAGAAAGAGAAAACATACTACAAGGGTGAAAAGATAATGGAAAAAAATAATAATTAAAACATTTAACCAACAAATGGCAGTTAGATTGCCGGAGTAATCATCTAGGTGAGGAAAACTCCAACTACAGTGGCCCATGTTTGAGAGCCTCACAATAAGTACAACAGGGTCACATGCAGCCCTCAAGTTCTACATTGTCTCTGATACGTCAGTTGGATAAACATAAGGAATTGTTGATAAATCCTTTACATGGTGTACAGTATCTCCTCCTCATTTGTTGGGAACATGACGTTATATTGAGGAATGGAGATGGACCTCTCATAGTCTTCCACAGGAACTTGTTCTAGCAGACTGAAAGAGCTTCTATAGTTTGTAAGAATCGTTGTAGAATGTTGATTTGGGGAATTATCTGTCTTTTGGAACACAGAACTTAACTTTATTTGGCTTTTCTGTCCTCCTCTGAATCAACTGTCACTTTGGATTTTTTTTTACTCAGTGGATATATGGTAAATTTCAATCCATGTAACTACATGCTTTATGCTTAGATAAGTAGAATGTGAACTTTCTGCATTTAGTGTTTATGACTTACTTGTGTCCATATGTAGCGAAGATTCCTCCTGTTTACTTCCCATAATCATCTCCCCTTCCTCCATAGACTGCTGATCTCCACTCACCAACCTCTCTTCTTCTTCCTCTTTATGCTTAACTTTGATGTCTTTCCGTTCTTCATTCTAAATTCCAGAGATGATAAAATATAACATCTGGAAACACTGTTGCCAATAATAAGAGATGACATAGAAGAATGTCCTTTTATAGAATTATTTTTTCGTTTTTTCAGGTCTCCTCTACCTGATCATTCTCTGTATAGTGGTGATCTTCACATGTAGAATTCTGGGAATACAGAGGACAACCCTCCTCTATAGACTGCTGATCTCCACTCACCAACGTCTCTTCTTCTTCCTTTTTAACTTCAACTTTAATATCTTTTAGCTTTTCGCCCTAAACCCCAAAAATGAAAGAATACATTTGTAATAAAGGAGCAAGAGATGACATATAGGAATGTTACCCCATACCGCAAATATATTTTTAGGTCTACATGCTCAGTCCCACCTACCTGATGATGGTGAGGGATGGTGTGACCTTCCTGTGTGGAATCCCGGGAATACAGAGGACGGGGACATCTCTCTGGTGGGTTCCCATTACTGGATCCATCTGTAGGAAACACACACACTGACTGAATACATTGTTTCTATGTGTTTATCAGATGATGGGATCTAGGTGGACCCTCCGTACTGCTCTCTCCTTTACAATAAAGTCTCCTCTTACCCGGTGATGTGAGGGGCGACTGATTCTCCATCATGACGTTCTTGTAGAGATCCTTGTATCCTTCTAAATACTCCCACTCCTCCATGGAGAAATAGACGGTGAACTCCTGACTCCTCAGAAAATCACAAAATCAGGAGATATAATTAGGATGTATCTGGTCTATAAACCAGAGGCTCTGGATGGACAGTTGGGTAAATGGTTCTTTATTTAGCATGTATCTGGTCTATAAACCAGAGGCTCTGGATGGACAGTTGGATAAATGGCTCTATATTTAGGATGTATCTGGTCTATAAACCAGAGGCTCTGGATGGACAGTTGGATAAATGGCTCTATATTTAGGATGTATCTGGTCTATAAACCAGAGGCTCTGGATGGACAGTTGGATAAATGGCTCTATATGTGCATAATGTATCTGGAATATAAACCATAACAGACATCACAGTGACTATGGAGGAAGAGGACGGACATGATGGGGGGATTACTGGGTGTAAATATAAAATAATATCTTATTACCTCCTCTGCTGCCAGTTCCAGCAATGTCTCCTCTCTGCTTCCCTCCCACTCTTTTACCTGGAACTTCCTGTTTATGCTCCAAAAATACTTCCTGTTTGTAGCATACATCACTTCCTGCCTGTAGCCTAGATCACTTCCTGTCTGCAGCGTACATCACTTCCTGTTTATTCCAAGTGACATCACCATCTTGTGTTGAAGATAAATACTGCAGTCTACATTAGGATTCATCATTTTGCCCGCAGCTTTGTGTTCCTTTCCTATATTTTGTTCCATCCATCAGAAATAATGTTTCATGTTCGGCCACCAGATACTTAGATGTCTTCACCGTTGGATGAGTTGGTACTACAGAGTACCTTTGATCAGAGCTCAGATAAAATACAATTGGGACGGTTTGACAAAACGTTTATTATCTGCAATGTAGGTGTTCTCTGTGTTCAACAGCGGGGCTGAGACTATATCTGCTGTTCCAGACCAAGATGATGCTAACCAGATTGTAGATAGCAAATATCCCTCATGAGACATAAGGCCCGAGACAGGATGAAAAACCAACAGATATCTTATCATTGCATTAAAAACCGTGTCTCACCAAATGGTGCGTTGGAAAACAAATTGGTATTGGTTGAGCTTCCAAATATCACCGGTGTGTTTTAACTAAATGTTAATTTTGTTGACAATGAAGAAAACCTGGTTTCATATAACAAATATGGAGGATCAGAACATTTGGTGGTGGAGTGTCAAGTGCCAGAGAAGTTGGTGAGATTGCCGCAGAAGATGACTACTCCGCCCTGTGGATTTCTTCTGCAGCCACGGTCCTGCCAAAACACTAACAACCAGTAGAAGCATTGCTGACTTTGTTGAAAACTGTATGTCACTGCTGATTCATAGTGAGCTGATTGTCATTGGTAACAGCAATGGTGAGGGTCAAGCTGACGGTCAGTTTAAGTTGATAATAGGATGTGACACATGCCAGAAGGTGTCTGAGGATAAAATGTTTAGTAAGAAGGGTATTGACTTAATAGTGAATTCAGAGATAGACAGCATAGTGTGCAGTGGCGGTGTGCCCATTAATGGTGCACGGGCGCCGCCCCCTCTCTCGAGCCACCCCCCTACTATATGAATAATGGATAGATTCATGCATTGCAGCCATTACAATGGATTGTTTACTGACTACACTTCTGCTGGAGTCCTAACTGCTATATCTGCAACTGGACCCCGGGAATGCTCACCTCCTGGTGGGGCCCTACTGAGGACCGCTACCCGGTACTAACATACAGCAAAACCCATCCCCACCATCAGACCTACCAGACATACACTGACCTACCTGACCTACACGACACACACTGACCTACCTGATATACACTGACCTACACAACACACACCGACCTACCCTGACCTACCTGACACACACTGACCTTCCTGACCTACACTGACCTGCCTGACACACTGACCTACAAGACATACACTGACCTACACTGACCTACCTGACATACACTGACCAACCTGACCTACATGACACACACTGACCTACCTGATATACATTGACCTACACTGACCTACCTGACACACACTGACCTACCCTGACACACACTGACCTACAAGACATGCACTGACCTACCTGATCTACACTGACCTACCTGACATACACTGACCTACACTGACCTACCTGACATACACTGACCTACCTGACTAGACTTCAGGTGTCCTCCTGCAGCTCAGCGGCACGCCCATCACACAGTAGAGTAGAGGAGAGGAGAGGAGAGCTGCGCGTCTGAGCGCCGAGTGGGGTCGGGATCTTCTGACAGTGGCGCAGCGGCCTTCTGGAGCCTGCAGTGCCTATGACGGATGTCACACATCCCGCGGTCCCGGCATTGGACCAGTGGGACGTCCATCAGCACTGCAGGCTCCAGAAGGCGGGACCTGCTATAACACTCAGCCGCGCTCAAGATCAGAATGGTCCCCGCTTGGCGGCGGAGCTCGGGGCTAATAATGGAACAGTACTCACTCGAGACCCGGGGCTTCTTGGGGACCTACTCGGGGCTTCATCCACTGTCAGCCCCCCCATGCCAACGCCACTGCCCTTCAGTAACCAAGAAGTAGCCCATACAAGAACCACATAGTCAATACGGTAGGTGCTCCCGACAGACTTGCGTGACAAAACCCTCCTGCATTAAAACTATGTTTGCTGCCTTGCTGAATAAAAGTGCGGGACCAACCTGCTTTGACTGTTCCTGGGTGTGCCCGGCTCGTGTATGGTTTTCTGCTGCCAATACCAGTTGAGTCTGTCCCCTTTCAAAATATAATTCTTTTTGCAGTATTACCAGGAAAGTAACAATGAAAGACTTGCCAAGCATGCCAACCATATTAGAGAACAGCACCCAGGGCTGCTGTTAGAAATCACGGGGCCCCGTAAAGCCTGACAGGGCCCCCCAAAAAATAAGAAAATATTTTTATGAAATAAAAATTCTAAGGGAATCGAATCCTGAACAGAGAAGGGGATTGGTGAGGCGTGGGCAATTACAGGAACCGATCCCCTGTGTATCTCCCCCTGCAGCAGCTGAAAGCCAATGGGAGGGAAAGGAGAAGCCAGCTTTTAGCTGCTGCAGGGAGAGGCACCTAGGTTCCTCCCCCCCCCCCCGCTTTACCAATCACCCCTTCTACTGCTGATATCTCATTCCCCTGCTGGCCTGGGCCTCGCACAGCACGATTGGTGCTACCCCCTTATCAGCGTCCCTGATAACACCCACTGGGCATTTGCAGTAGTGGTGCTACTTATCTACTGCACAGGAACCTACATTTATCCATCGCCACCCCTTCTTTTTTTGCAATTCTCTACATTTCGGACCATGATTGCAATGGGGAAAACAAAATGCACATGCCCCCCAACGTTGTGTGTGATTTAACTGAACTTTGCAGGTTAGTTTCCCCACATACAGTCCTTCAAAATCATGTAACTCCGCCCACTTAAAGCATTCGTACATGCAGTCCTGGGACATGTTGTCCAGCGCCCAGGGTGAGGATGCGGAACTGTGCCCCTCCTCTCACTGCTCATGAGTGCTGTAGAATGTGTGTACTGCCCTGTGCAGTTGGCATGGAGTGTGCAATGTGTGACCAATTGCTTGCTTTATGGTTGCCTGCCACTGGAGTGTGCATGTGGTGAGGGGGGTGCCCTTCCCCAATTGCTGCACCTGGGGCGATTGCCCCTCTTGCCCCCCCCCCCTGTCCCTGCGTACGTGTATACAATGATTTGAGAGATGTAACATGTATGTGAACCTGCAACTATAGAGGAAATGTGACCTCCATTTTCTCCATTTTACTTACAGCTTTTTTTTTTTTTTGTATAAGATTAATATCATTATCAATACACAATGGACTCATTTCTCTGTTATCAGACAGATTATATTTGAGCTAAAGAATGAAACAAATATAATGAAAAACAACAATTTAGATTTTAATAGTATGTATACATTTATTATTTATATATTTTAATATTTATAATTATTTAAAAAATCAAAAGAATGGAAGACAAACTTAACCGCTTCCATATCGGGCGATGTAAAAATCATCATTTTTTTGGCTAGAAAATTACTCAGACCCCCCAAACATTATACACTGAGCAACATTATAAACGCAACACTTTTGTGTTTGCCCCTATTTATCATGAGCTGAACACAAAGATCTACTACTTTTTCTATGTACACAAAAGGCCGATTTCTCTCAAATATTGTTCACAAATCTGTCTAAATCTGTGTTAGTGAGCACTTCTCCTTTGCCAAGATCCATCCACCTCACAGGTGTGGTGGGGCAGGTGCGGGATTCCCCTGGCATTTGGCGAGTGACGGGACCGGTTGTGTTTGGCAGGTGGGTGTCTTGCTTTGTTTTTTGTACGGGTCGGCGTTCATCATGATTGACACTAGAGGGACATTTATTTTTTGGGGGGTTTTTGAATAAAGGACTTGTCGAAAACTGTCTGCTTTTTTTTTTTTTCACTTTGCACATTTGTTGCTCATACTCATTCACAAGGAGGGGGTGGGGCTTGTTAAAGGGGGCTTACAGATTCCGATAAGTCACCCAAAACAACCACTGGGGCAGGGTTGTGGGGAAGAATCCCTTGTTCTCATCACCTTGGGGACAAGGCGCTTTGGGGGGAAGCCCCCTTCCCAAAAGCATCTCCCTGTGTTTAGGGCATAGTATGGTTCAGGTGGGGGGGAAATGCTCACTCCCCCCCTTTTCTGGCCTGCGTGCTTGGATAAAAAGTCATGTATGGATTTCAAGGGGACCCCATGGCATTTAAAAAAAAGGGGGGCTTGGGTTTCCCCTTAAAGGAGTTGTAAAGGCAGAAGGTTTTTTACCTTAATGCATTCTATGAGCGAGTTTGGGTTGGAGGAACTTGACTGACCTGCACAGAGTCCTGACCTCAACCCGATAGAACACCTTTGGGATAAATTAGAGCGGAGACTGCGAGCCAGGCCTTCTCATCCAACATCAGTACCTGACCTCACAAATGCGCTTCTGGAAGAATGGTCAAACATTCCCATAGACACACTCCTAAACCTTGTGGAAAGCTTTCCCAGAAGAGTTGAAGCTGTTATTGCTGCAAAGGGTGGGCCAACTCAATACTGAACCCCACGGACTAAGTCTGGGATGCCATTAAAGTTCATGTGCGTGTAAAGACAGGCATCCTAATACTTTTGGCAATATAGTGTATATTTCTATCCCCCTAGGTGGGAGTGGAGATGAGAGCACAACGCCGTGTTCTCAGTCTGAGATGTTTCTCAGGGCTGCAGTTCTTCTGAGCTCCACAAGGTGGTGATCTCACTTATACCAAGACAGGAAGTCTCTATGGAAGACAGGAAGTGAAGGCAGGTGTCCCAATATTTTTGGTAATATAGAGTATGTGAGCTTTTCTCCAACTGACCACCAATGGGCAATTTTCATGGTGCTGTCGGTGTAAATATTGGACTAGCTCAGTACTATTTCATATGAGATCCGTGTTCCTATAATTTATTCCTTATGGGTTTATACCGATCACACCGCACCCCTAAAAAATAAAACATTCTTACTATACCCCCAATGTACTGTGATGTGCTTTGTACACCACTTGGGACTATCTGACCCCCTCCCTAGGAGAATCTGAGGCTCGTAGGGTAACATTTGTTCTCTTGGTATGTCCCATCATCAGAGTCTCCAAGAATTAGAAGAAGACAAGGGAAGACTCGCTCCATCAAACTCCACCTAGAAATGAAATATCACTTTTCCCGGGATGTACCCCTTTGAAGAACATTTTCTTGTCCTCCAGATGTTCTATGGACTCAACAGTTCCACCTGGAAAAGTCATCGTCCATTTGTCAAAAGAATCGGCAGGTGGGTTCTCTCTGATGTTCCTGATTTTTTTTATCTGCAAACCATTTCCCGGTCTCTCTGCGTTGTGTCTTCTCTGGTGTTTCTGAAGGTTTCCTTTATAATTGAAAGATTTCCTGCACTCTGAACATGAATAGGGACCCTCACCAGTGTGAATTCTCTGGTGTTGAACAAGGCCTCCTGTATAAGAGAAGGACTTCCCGCACTTTGAACATGCATAAGGGCGTTCACCTGTGTGACTTCTCTGATGTTCTACAAGTGCTCCTTCCTGAGCAAAAGATCCGGACCTGTGTGAATTTTCTGGTGTTTAACAAGGCCTTTTTTATGAATGAAGGATTTCCCGCACGCTGAACATGGATAAGGACGCTCACCTGTGTGAGTTCTCTGATGTTCAACAAGTGCTTCTTTGTTAGTGAAAGATTTCCCGCACTCTGAACATGGATAAGGGCGCTCGCCAGTGTGATTTCTCTGGTGTACAATAAGTCTTTCTTTTTTATAGAAACCTTTCCCGCACTCCAAACAAGGGAAAGGACGTTCACCCGTGTGAATTCGCTGGTGTTTAGTAAGATTTCCTTTTTTAAGGAAACATTTCCCACACTCTGAGCAAGAAAAAGGACGCTCACCCGTGTGAATTTTCAGGTGTATAGCAAGTTCTCCTTTACGAGTAAAACTTTTCCTGCACTCTGAACATGAAAAAGGACGCTCACCTGTGTGAATTACCTGATGTCTAAGAAGGTTTTTTTTTTCAATGAAACATTTCCCGCACTCTGAACATAAATAAGGACGCTCACCTGTGTGAGTTCTGTGGTGTATAATAAGGGATTCTTTTTTAAGGAAACCTTTCCCGCACTCTGAACATGACAAAGGATGCTCACCTGTGTGATTTCTTTGATGCACATTAAGTGCTTCTTTTTTAAGGAAACTTTTCCCACACTCTGAACAAGAGAAAGGACGCTCACCTGTGTGATTTCTCTGGTGTATAATAAGGGATGCTTTTTTAACGAAACCTTTCCCACACTCTGAACAAGAGAAAGGACGTTCACCCGTATGAATTCTGTGATGGGAAACCAGGACTGATTTCCGAATGAAACTTTTCTCGCACTCTGAACATGGATAGGGACGCTCACCTGTGTGAATTCTCTGGTGTACAATAAGTTGTTGTTTCTGAGTGAAACATTTTCCGCACTCTGAACATGGATAGGGGCGCTCACCAGTGTGAATTCTCTGGTGTCTATGAAGGTTTGTGTTTGTAGTGAAAGATTTCCCGCACTCTGAACATGACAATGAACGCTCTCCTGTGTGAACCCTCTTATGGCTTGAAGAAGATATCTGGGGATTGGATGGATCTGGTGATCTGTGGGAACTTGGATGGACATCTGAAGTCATAGTATGGGATTTATCAGAAGGTTCCTCAGGATTAGAAGGATCTGCGGATCTTGTCAACCAGTAAGTGTTCACTTTCGGAGAATATTGTGGAATGTCTGTATCTTCTGCCTTACAATCTGGAGATATAATAAGATGCCCCTCCGATGTATTTATATTCCAGAAACACCGTCCATCTGCTGGAAAGCAATATTTAATATAAGTCATATCTGTTCTCATACATCTTGTATTCAGAAGTCATATGTATACACTGGGCAAGATGGTCAGAGAGAGAAAACATACTACAAGGGTGAAAAGAAAATGTAAAAAAAAAAAATTAAACCATTTAACCAACAAATGCCAGTTCGATTGCCGGAGTAATCATCTAGGTAAGGAAAACTCCAACTATTGCAGCCCATGTTTGAGAGCCTCACAATAAGTACAACAGGGTCACATGCAGCCCTCAAGTCCTACATTGTCTCTGATACCTCAGT
Organism: Aquarana catesbeiana; assembly: GCF_042186555.1. Lineage (NCBI taxonomy): Eukaryota > Metazoa > Chordata > Amphibia > Anura > Ranidae > Aquarana > Aquarana catesbeiana. Next base: position 305,490,609 of record NC_133331.1, read on the forward strand.
TGGATAAAGATAAGGAATTGTAGATAAGGCCTTTACGTGGTGTACAGTATCTCCTCCTCATTTGTTGGGAACATGACATTATATTGAGGAATAGAGATGGACCTTTCATATAGTGTACAGTATCTCCACCTCATTTGTTGGGAACATGACATTATATTGAGGAATGGAGATGGACCTTTCATATGGTGTACAGTATCTCCTCCTCATTTGTTGGGAACATGACATTATATTGAGGAATGGAGATGGACCTTTCATATGGTGTACAGTATCTCCTCCTCATTTGTTGGGAACATGACGTTATATTGAGGAATGGAGATGGACCTTTCATATGGTGTACAGTATCTCCTCCTCATTTGTTGGGAACATGACATTATATTGAGGAATGGAGATGGACCTTTCATAGTCTTCCACAGGATTTTGTTCTAGCAGACTGAAAGTGCTTCTAATATTTGTAACAATCATTGTAGAATGTTGATCTGGGGAATTATCTGCCTTTTGGAACAAAGAAGGAACTCTTTTAACTTAATGAATTATGTACACACTTTATGTGGCTTTTCTGTCCTCCTCTGGATCAACTCTGGATTTTTTTTTTTACTCAGTGGACATATGGTATATTTCAATCCATGTAACTACACGCCTTATGCCTAGATAAGTAGAATGTGAACTTTCTGCATTTGGTGGTTATTACTTACTTGTGTCCATATGTAGAGAAGATTCCTCTTGTTTACCTTCCATAATCATCTCCCCCTCCTCCATAGACTGCTGATCTCCACTCACCAACGTCTCTTCTTCTTCTTCCTCTTTATGCTCAACTTTGATGTCTTTCCGTTCTTCATTCTAAATTCCAGAGATGATAAAATATAACACCTGGAAACACTGCTGCCAATAAGAGATGACATAGAAAAATGTCCTCTTCTATAATTATTTTTGAGTTTTTCGCCCAGTCCCATCTACAGTACCTGATCATTCTCTGTATAGTGATGACCTTCCCATGTAGGATTCTGGGAATACAGAGGACAACCTTCCTCTATAGACTCCTGATCTCCACTCACCAACGTCTCTTCTTCTTCCTCTTTATGCTCAACTTTGATGTCTTTCCGTTCTTCATTCTAAATTCCAGAGATGATAACATATAACACCTGGAAACACTGCTGCCAATAATGAGAGATGACATAGAAAAATGTCCTCTTGTAGAATTATTTTTGAGTTTTTCGTCCAGTTCCATCTACCTGATCATTCTCTGTATAGTGGTGACCTTCCCATGTAGAGTTCTGGGAATACAGAGGACAACCCTCCTCCATAGACTGCTGATCTCCACTCACCAACGTCTCTTCTTTTTCCTCTTTAACCTCAACTTTAATGCCTTTTAGTTTTTTACCCTAAACCCCAAAAATGAAAGAATACATTTGTAAAAAGAAGCAAGAGTTGACATATAGGAATGTTACCCCATACCGCAAATATATTTTTAGGTCTACATGCTCAGTCCCACCTACCTGATCAAGCTGGGGGATGGTGTGATCTTCTTGTGTGGAATCCGGGGAATACAGAGGACGGGGACATCTCTCTGGTGGGTTCCCATTACTGGATCCATCTGTAGGGAACACACTCACTGACTGAATACATTGTTACTATGCGTTTATCAGATGATGGGGGGGTCTAGGTGGACCCTCCATACTGCTCTCTCCTTTACAATAAAAATCTCCTCTTACCCGGTGATGTGAGGGGCGGCTGGTTCTCCATCATGACGTCCTTGTAGAGATCCTTGTGTCCTTCTAAATACTCCCACTCCTCCATGGAGAAATAGACAGAGACATCCCGACACCTCAAAAAAATCAGGAGATATAATTAGGATATATCAGGTCTATAAACCAGAGGCTCTGGATGGACAGTTGGATAAATGGTTCTATATTTAGGATGTATCTGGTCTATAAACCAGAGGCTCTGGATGGACAGTTGGATAAATGGCTCTATATTTAGGATGTATCCGGTCTATAAACCAGAGGCTCTGGATGGACAGTTGGATAAATGGTTCTATATTTAGTTTGAAGACATACGATAAACAGACATCACAGTGACTATGGAGGAAGAGGACGGACATGACGGGGGGTTTCCGGGTATAAATAGAAAATAATCTTATTACCTCTGTCAGCTCTAACGTCTCCTCGCCTCTTTCTCCAGAATGACCTCTGACCCGGAACTTCCTGTCTGTAGCACTTCAATTGTGTTCTTTGTTTGGTATCATCTCGCTGCTCGGCGTTCCCCAAACAATAAGTGAGATCACCACCTTGTGGAAGTTTTTAGAACTGCAGCCTATATTTATTTATTTTTTTTATAAATTGACAGCTTCTTTTTGGTACATTCTTAATTTTTTGCATATTTTACTCCTGAGTGGATACTTGACAAATGAAAAGTTATAATAACAATATAAATAAAATATATGTGAATGAATATGTAGGACTGAAATAAATATTTTTTTTTATTTTATTCCCCCTACTTAAATAATAAATATATGTTCCTATAATGGGTTATTCTGATAATATTAATGGTAAAAATTATGAATAACATTAGCTATAATAATATGAAACAATATAATAATATAAATAATATAAAACCAAAAAAAAAACAACATAAATGTAAGCATACATATGTTTTATATATATATATATATATATATATATATATATATATATATATATATATATATATATATATATTTATGGTCGAAGCCCTACAACCAGGACAGATGTGAACCACATAAACTCGCCACAAGATTAATAGCATGAAGTAGACCTGAGGGGGCAAAAACACTTGGATAGGGAGGTAACTATTTGATTGAGCTGGTAATGTACTACTGAGCAAGCTTGCTGAAGGCTTGCAACATCTCTACTTGAGGTTTGAGAATATATCGAGCAAAGCAAGCTGATTTCCACCTGCCCAACTTCCTGATGACATGGTATGGTACCCGGTGTTGTGATGCGGCTGACGCTGCTCTGATCCGGAAGGAATGTCCAGAATAGTGGCTGGGGTCAAATCCTAGGTTAAGCAAGAGGATCCTAATGTGTCTGGTGAACTGGCTACCACTCAGATGGTTGGTAAGGAAAGGTAGCAACTGGCTAGACTCCGATAGGTGGGGCAGATGAGATAACTGGTTTAGATCCGCCACTGGGCACCAGGCGTTGTGGGTCTGGAAAAGCTTGACCTCTACCCTGGGTCCGGACTGTTGCGTTTTGGACATTATGAGGTGTAGGACAAAGTGATCTTGTTGGCATGTCAGATGGCTTCTGCATAGTATCTGACAGCTGGAGCCAGTGATGGTGAACTCGCTTGGCCTTAAGAAGCCGTAGAAGGCCAAGTAGATGGCTGCTTGGATGACCAGGCTGGAAAAGAACCTGAACGGGGAGCGTGAAAGGATGGTAGACATGTCCCTGAAGATGGCACTAGTAATGGGTAAGCGCTTGCTATTGGTCTACGGGCCGCTGCCTCTGGATACCGCGTAGGATGGATTTGACTGCATAGGCTGCAAACAGGGATGGCTTAGCAGGTTCCTGTAAGGAGACAAAATGCTGGATGCCAGCTAATTAGAGTATGATGGTATTATGTGATAGAGCCAGCTGCGTGTGGCATTATGAAATAAAGGCCAGGACATGCTTGATGTCTTCCGACACTGCCCCAGGTTATGAGGCTAGAAACCCATCGTCGGTGTTCCAGGCGGTGTGGTAGGCCTTCAGTGTGTTGCGGGATAATGACTGATTTATGAGGCGGGTCGCATTGTGTAGGTGTTCCTTTAACCCAGCGTCAGCTGCGACCAAGGTGGGATAAGCGAAGTGGTCGGGTCAGCTCCAGGTTCCTGCAAAAAGAATAATGCATAGTTAAAACGTGACAGTGCGTCGGCCGAGACGTTGCCCTTGCCCGGGATATAGATGCAATGCACATTGAACTGATGCTGCAGGGATAATTGCACCAGCCTGAGCAGGAAGGACATGATGGCTAGTGATTTGGACCTGCCTTTGTTTACGATATTAGCTGTGGCCTGATTGTCTGTGGCAAAGATCACTTCACTTGTTTGTCCTGCCCAGGTGCTGCCACAATGGTGTAGATTTCGAAGCGTAAGGATGACTGACTGAACCCGGGGTTCATGTGGATTTCTGGTGGCCATGGCCTTGCAAACCAATGATGGCCCAAAAATTGCAGTGTAGTGGTACCCCCATGAGGGCTGCTCATAGACTGTACCCCACTGATTACCTCAACTCTGCAAATCCTTCATTACCTCTGACACCCTGGGTTCAGTCATCTTACCAACTGTATTAAGAAGGAGAGACTCACACAGTATCAATGAAACAGTTCAAGTTTGTTTACTGTATTTGTGAAAACACAGAAATAAGTATATCTCAATACTGTAAGATAATAAAAAGGCACACTTACAAATACTTTATACTTATGAAAAAGGCAACATAGTGATCTGAATTTCCTTCAACTGTAAATGAACACAGATATTAACCAAATCACAGACACCTATGTGAACAGGTCAGCAGGAGGGTAGAGAGCTGGCACTGTATCTTCTATGTCAGGCTCCTCCCTTCTGTCTCCTCAACCCATAGGCCATTAAAACTTGCACAACATAAAGAAACCAATATGCGGACTATTATATTCAAATTGGCTGGCTCCCTTTAAATGAAGTCCGATGGAATTAAAGCAGATGAAGAAAAGGATAACAAAAGGTAAAAGGGTATTCTTTGAAATCCAGATGTCTTCAGCTAGGCTTGTTGTATTGTAACTAAGGTAATCCTGGATAATAGGGTATAGCAAATTTGGAAGAACTTTAAGGTATCCTTGTTGTATTATAACTTCCTCTCGGATGATCCTAATGGTGTTATCCAGTGCAGCTACAAGAATCAATAATGTGAACAAGGCATAGATGTCTGCTTTCAGTGTTCGATATAGCATAAGAACTGACTTCCAGTGGAACTACAAGTACCACCAAGCTGTACTGTGTGAATGAAGTCTGAAAGCAGTGTCTTAGATACAGCTGGCAACATGTAGGTGATGAAGAAGACTCTATCAGGAACTCTCTCTGTATCCTGGCTCTGGGAAATGGCACCCGCCGCGCCATGCTGTGGCCTACTTGGATCTGAAGTGCAGGCGTGTCTGGATAACCTGGAACACCCCTTGGTCCGCAGCAGGTAAGAAGGGATGCTATCCACAGAGGTCCCTCTGGGTATAGCTGAATGGCTCCGTGCTGTGTAGGCCATAAATTAATAGCAGCTCACTAGCACACAGACCTCCTGCTGGCAGAGTCAAACGGCGTCCCAAGAGGAAGATATAGGCCGCACCAGCCCTTTTATATCCTTTCCCAGCAGTCTGTTCTGTCTACACAGCATTCTGTTAATTATAGTTCAGATCAGTCTTGCTGGCATTGAAACTTCAGCATTCTGAACTACATATCCCATGATGCTTTGCTCTGAATCATGGCACAAGAAAAGGAAATGACACATAGAGTCTAGCAAACACTAGAGGGAGCCAACCCCACATTATTAACACAGCAAAAATGTCTCTGAATTGCAGGCATAATAGCCAGCTCCTGGCTACATTAGCGAAGCCTGTAGAGGCTGCGGCGTCCATGACTACCCGAGGTGAAGAAGAGGATACTGACGGAATGAACATTGATATACCATTCCAGTTTGTGAGAAATTCATCCCACATTGACAAATCTGCTATTGCTGCTGTGTCCAGCTTGAGAATTTGGTCGGGGTCTTGCTCTTGCGAGAGAAAAACCAAGAGGCGCAAAAATAAAGGACCGCCCCTGAGGGATGATCCTCATGGCCAAATTAAGCATGCCAAGCAGAGATTGCAGCTGCCCTCCAGTAAGGGTAAAGGTGTGAATGACCGATCTGATCTGCGCCAACTTATCGAGAGACAGGCTGGCCTGAATAGAGCGTGTGTCCAGCGCGACACCCAAGAAGGTGATAGGCTGTTCCGGGCCGTCCACTTTATTCTCTGCTATGGGCACATTGAGATTACCAAATACCACTCTTAAAGTGGAGGGCCACCCTGGGGAAAAAAATGCCACCAAAAATCGTAAAAAATGTAAAAAAAAACTTTGGAAAAAATTTTTTTTTAATACTTACCTAAACTCTTGTTGCTAGGCAGTCTTCCTAATCTGCCTCTTCCTATTCCACGGCATGTTCTTCTCCTCGGTGAGCGGCGCCGTTGTCTTCTGGGAATTGTGTGTGTTCCCAGAACACCACGGGGCCATTCACAGATCGCCACGCCGCTCGCGCGTGCTCAGTAGGAAACTGGCAGTGAAGCCGCAAGGCTCCACTGCCTGTTTCCCTTACCTAGGATAGTGGTGCCAGGACCCAAAAGCCGAGGGATGCTTCGGCCTCGGGCGGCCGACATCGCGGGCATCCAGGACAGGTAAGTCTACTTATTTAAAGACAGCATCTATAGTGTTTGTAGCTGCTGACTTTAAAAATTTTTAGCTGGCCGGAATCCTGCTTTAAGCTTTCCAAGCTTCCACCGGGTTTTTCGATGAGCAGGAAGTCATCAAGATAGTGAATCACTTTCTGGCACTGTGCCTGGTGTGACAGGATCCAGGAAATGGACTGGTATCGGCCACGGGCTGCTTTTAAAGCCAAATGTCAACCTAGTGGCAAAGTATTACAAACCTTTCCACTTGATGCCATGCCATCCCCAGAGGGATGGCTCGATGGGCAGTAATTTGAATGCGTCTGAGATGTCCACTTTGGACAGCCAAGCGCCTACTCTTATGCTAAAAATGGCTTGAATAGCTAGGTTGACTGATGTATATTTAAGGGAAAATTCCTCAGAGGGTATTAGGGAGTTTAACTTGGGATGTGAGAACAATGAGGCGCAGACAAGTCGTACACTAAACAAAGTTTATTTGAAAACTTGCCCTTGACAAGTCCAATAGGGCTGACTCTCCAGATAGTGAAAGGCGACTTGGTAAAGGGGCAGATCATGTACCCCCGGTCCAGTTCGGATTGTAACAAGGTACTGGCTAACTCATCGGTGGCAGCTGAGAGGAGGTTCCTGCATTCGTGGGTCAAGTGGGGCAGCGTGATGAGGCCAGCATGGAATCCTGATGTCAATCCCTGCACGAGGAAGACCGCCAGGGAGGGATTGAGGTGAGAGGAGAGGTAAAACCCAAGCCACCCGACGTGCACTCGGCCTAGTCATGATGTACTTTGCTGCTTAATGCCGCATGTGAGTTTGGAATGCGCTTTATGACATGAGAGGCAAACATGAAGGAGACGACACTAACTGAAGTTGCAAGTCCCGAAGTTTTAATTGTTGCAGATTGACTCGCCCCCCACTGACAGAATCGGTCGTCCTAACTTGTCCACATGGGGTGGCTATATGAGGGTGAGCAAGCCTTGACCAGCACCAGAGGTGGAGGAAAAGTTGGAGAGGTGTCTACCACCTGCATCGGAGCACCAGTTTACTGTATGGGTGTCAGACTGGCAGATGGCACAAAGTGGGGAGCGTAGACCCGCAAAGTGGTGGCATAACAGCTCTGTATGGATTATACTCCAGTTGGTGGTGATCTGGAACTGTGAAAGTCTGGCTGCTGCTTTTGGCTGAGAACGACCGGTGGAAGTTGTAGAATGAAAACCCTCTGTGCTTGTAACCCAAGTCCACCACTGCATGTAGATACTGAGGTTGGCCATCCAAAGGACATCTCTAACCTTCCTGAAGGCTAGCACAAACCCGGTGATGGTGAGCTTGCGGTTGAGCCTAGGGTCCTTAGCTTTGAGGACCACTGAGATGTCTCCCCAGGTATATGATTTGTTTGCGGCCACATCGTGAACTGATATGAGGAGGGAAGCTAGGTTAACATCCTTGCCGTCCAAGTTGTCCTTCCTGATGCCAGCTGGGACGAGATGCAAAGGGAAGACAGTAGTGAAGATCTCTGGCATACCTGCGGGTGAAGGCGTCGGGATGGTGATGGTGACCGGGTCCGGTAGGGCAGCGGCTGGGCTCACTTCCAGGGCTCCCACTCTGGCCTGGACATCAGCGACTGCTGTGGACAGTGTGGTCACCACAGAGTGGAGTTGGGCAATAGCCGAGGAGATTGACTGCAGGGATGCCTGGGTGCCGGGCTGGGCTGCTGCTGGTGGTGGGAAAAGCAGCCTATCCTGGCTGTGGCGGAACAGGAAATACCCCTGCGCAGCAGCTCCCCTGTAAGCTTGGGGATGGTCCAAGCCCTGGGGGACTGAGTGCTGCCGCTCTCTGAACCCACGGAGGGTGACAAAGGGGCAGAGGCGAAGTCTTCGCTGCTGGCTTGTGACATGGTGTCAGCAGGGCCGCCATCAGGGGGGTACAGCCGTTACAGCTGTAAGGGGCCCGCCTGGGCCAGAAGAAGGCAGGACGGGTGAAGGGGAGGGGGGGCGTTGACATATATACAGGTGTGTGTAGGGGGGTGGCTGACATATATACACTTGTGTGTGGGGGGTGCTGACATATATACAGGTGTGGGGGGGGGCGCTGACATATATACAGGTGTGTGTGGGGGGGCTGACATATATACAGGTGTGTGTGAGGGGGGCTGCCATATATACAGGTGTGTGTGGGGGGGCTGACATATATACAGGTGTGAGGGGGGGCTGACAAATATACAGGTGTGAGGGGGGCTGACATATATACAGGATTGAGGGGGGGCTGAGTGCCTACAGGTGAGGTGACCGGTGTGCGGATTCGGTAGGATGGCCCATAGGCAAGCCCTGGGGAATGTTGGTGGACAGGCTCGGGGGGGCGGGGGGCCCAGGTCTAAAGCTGTGTAAGGGGCCCAAAAATTTCTGATGGCTGCCCTGGCAAAAAGACAAGGAGAGGGGGAATGCCTATGTTAAGATAAGTTGTAAAGGCAGGAGGGGACAAATGAGTTGCATATAGAAAAATGGAGAAGAAAAGAAACAAGAAGGACAGAAAAAGGAACGACCCTCTGACACCACGGGGGCTTCCCCGTGGCCTCCCCATGGCGTCAGAGGGGGGCGGGGTCACCCATTTATGTCACCGGGTGGCCCCGCCCTCAGTTATATAAGAACTGTCACAAAGAAGAAGCATCAGTTGGCGGGAGCCTCCCATGGAGGCAGAACAGTTGCAGCTTTTTTTTCTTTTTTTTCGGTTCGTTGGGCGGCGTGAATTTACATTGTGGGACATTTTTAATTTTTAATGAAGGACTTGTCCCAAGCTGTCTCTTCTCTTTTTTACCATTTTTGACACTTTTTTTGTCAAATGGTAGGGGTACAATGTACCCCATTACCAATTCACATAGGGGAGGAGGCCGGGATCTGGAGGTCCCCTTGGTAAAGGGGGCTTCCAGATTCCGATAAGCCCCCTGCCCACATACCCCCACAACCACGGTTGTGGGGATGAGGCCCTTGTCCCCATTAACATGGGGACAAGGTGCTTTGGGGTCAGACCCCAAAGCACGCTCCCCATGTTGAGGGCATGTGGCCAGGTACGGTTCAGGGGGGGCGCTTGTTGTGGAATCTCATATTAGCCAATGTATTTCATATTGTATATATTGATTTGCATATATTTATTGATAATTATTATTATTATTATTTATATTATTATATAGTAGTGGTTTTATCAATATTATTATTCAATAAGTAAAGCAACAATTGTTAATCTTTAATAATGTATACTGTGTTTTCCAGATTTAGAAAGTCTTCATTTTTAAGTGTTGAACTTTAAATGACCTCTGCTTTATGACAAGTACTTGTAAACAGGTGTTCTCGAAAATGTATTAAGATAGTCTACTGGATGAAAGTTCATTAGAATAGATTCAAGTTATGAAGAATTTTCTCAGACAGATAAGAAAACAGGTGGTTAAAATAATTAGGTGGAATACAGGAAAGTTATGTACAGAACATTAATTAAGTTTGACAGGGTCAATTAAAGGTCTGCTTGTGCCCTCATTAAAACTGTTAAAATACATGCATATAGTGAAACATATAAAACATCTGGTGGGGTTATTGAAAGTTAATTGTCTCAAAGTTGTAAATCTGCAAATCCTTGAAGCTAGTATCAAGATAAGGAGAGTCTGATAACACAGCTGGGTGCCAGACTGTCTCTATACAGGTGTTTTTAATTGGACAAAACCAGTTATAAATCACTTTAATGAACATATAGGAATTTTGGGAATAATTAAGTTTATCTGGTTGTAGAACAGGTGTCAGATTTATGGTTGGTTACTTTGATGTAGATCTTAGCGACCAATCATATGTAAGAGATAAGTTGAGATAAGACTTGTAAAAGTGTATATAAATGCAAGCTCTGCAATTGTTAGACAGACAAGTCAGATAGGAGCTCATAAGGCTGAACTCTATGTATGCTGCCCTATTGCACGGGTCATAGAGGTCAGAACCAATGGGCAAGTATCTGTCCACAACTTGTCTCCTCGTACGAGTCAGAGAAGACTTCTTAACTTGTTCCAGAATGTGGTCTCAGGTGAATTTCCCTCAAGAACTTGGTCGAGCTGGAACCCAGAACTCTGTGAGAGGACCAGACCATCGGCAGATCAGGCTGGTCCCTATCAGGTGAGAGGTTCCCAAGAATTGGCAGTAAAGACCCATTCTGGTTCAAGGTGAGAACACTTCACAATCTTTTCAATTTGGTTAGAGGATAAGAATATTTATATCTAATATGCATGCATTGTAAGAAACTGTATAAATTAGACCTGTATATTGTAATATTTTGAACATAAACCTGTATGTTATCAGCTGTTAATAAACCTGCATTGCTGAAGTTCTGCCTGGTTCGATACTTTACTATTCTACTTCATTTGGTGGCCCGTACGGGGACAGCATAACCTCAACTCCGATCTTGCCTAACTCCATGCTGGTGAGGCACTGAGCTCAACACAATTTTGCGCAATTTATATCAGGTTAGCAGACACCTATTATTAGTTCTGCATTGTGTTGTGCCGTGTTTTGCTAGCGCTAGGAGGGGCAGGTGGTTGTTGTTGGGGTATCGCTGTCCACCAGGCAGATCTTTGTGATGGTAGGTTGGGTTTTCTCAACTGTGAATGCCTTAAAATGTATTGTACAGGATGAAATACCCTGGGTAACAAAACAAAAAAAAAAAAAAAAAAAATGGAAAAATTTTTCCAGAGGGGTACCCCTGTAGAAGGCTAGCTACTCTCTGTGTGAACCTACCTTTAACATGCATGTTGGTATCCTAGACTGAATAAATCAGTCTAGAAGAGGTATATTTTGATTGGTATCCTAGACCTACAAGAGGTCTGGACGAGGTTTTGGGGTAAATGTTTTGACCCCTGGAGAACCTACCTTTAACATGCATGTTGGTATCCTAGACTGAGTAAATCAGTCTAGAAGAGGTATATTTTGATTGGTATCCTAGACCTACAAGAGGTCTGGACGAGGTTTTGGGGTAAATGTTTTGACCCCTGGAGAACCTACCTTTAACATGCATGTTGGTATCCTAGACTGAGTAAATCAGTCTAGAAGAGGTATATTTTGATTGGTATCCTAGACCTACAAGAGGTCTGGACGAGGTTTTGGGGTAAATGTTTTGACCCCTGGAGAACCTACCTTTAACATGCATGTTGGTATCCTAGACTGAGTAAATCAGTCTAGAAGAGGTATATTTTGATTGGTATCCTAGACCTACAAGAGGTCTGGATGAGGTTTTGGGGTAAATGTTTTGACCCCTGGAGAACCTACCTTTAACATGCATGTTGGTATCCTAGACTGAGTAAATCGGTCTAGAAGAGGTATATTTTGATTGGTATCCTAGACCTACAAAAGGTCTGGACGAGGTTTTGGGGTAAATGTTTTGACCCCTGGAGAACCTACCTTTAACATGCATGTTGGTATCCTAGACCGAGTAAATCGGTCTAGAAGAGGTTTACTTTCGATTGGTATGCTAGCCCTACAAGAGTTCTGGAAGAATTGGTATCCTAGACTGGTAAGTCCAATTTGGAAGAGGTTCTTGAGTTGCCTAAATTTACATGCATGTTGGTATCCTGGATTGGCAATCAATCTGGAGGAGGCTTTGGGGTTATCAGACCCCTGGAAAGCCTAAGTTAAAAACAAAAACAGTACTGATATGTAGCTACTAGTAGAAAAAGGTACCTTTGTTTTGTATATTATTGAACATAATAATTGTGGTGTAAAATAATACTCATGAGTTTAGAAATGTCAGGAGAGGTAAGTCCTGACAGGTAAATAAGGTAAAGGTTTTGGAGCTCCATTTGTTAACAAAGTTAAAAGGTATGTATTGTCTTTGTGCTATAAGTGTATGTGTTTATATGTATCTGTTATAACGGTCTGTGTACTAACTGAGTTAAGATCAGGTTGAGACATTCCTGATCGCCGTGGCAAGCAGGGCTTGGCGGTTTTTGTGTCTTGAGACAAGCATTTTGGTAAGGAGACGTATGCGCGTACGGTGCCTATTGGCTTTACTCTGAGCACTGCTGTCCATAAGTAATTACTAACTAACCTGTCAGTTTTAATAATTCTGTGAATATTTGTATATTTATATATAGTCAGGAATTTGTGTTCATGTGTATGCATACTTTGCTAGGTGGAGTGACTGTATTGCTATATAGAAAACAGAAGATAATGACATTTTGTTAATGAATGTTCACAAATGTAAGTTAATTTCTTTGTAATCTTTGTAGACTGTTAGGGAATATTGTATGTGTGAGGGAGACTGATCATCTCCCATATTAGGTTAGAATAATTCTGTAGTGGTTGTAAAAACGTTGGTGTGAAAGGACCCTGTGTGTTAGTTCTATGAGTGAATTGTAAGAAGTATGTAACTGATGCTGAATTCTGCATAGTGTATGATGAATAGGGAAATGGTATGTATCTTCCATACAAATACAATTATAACTTTCTGTGTCATATCTTTGATTTTGTGACACTTGTTATTAGTATTTGTTAGGAGGATTTATATTTATATGAGTTAAATGTGTGTGTGTGTGTGATTTTTTTTGTATGAGGTGTGAAATGAATCCCTAAGTGAATGATTGTATGTGTCTTTCATGGAGAGGCTAGGGATTGATACATCTATGGTGACTGATTGACTTTAGCATCAAAGTTCTACATGTTATTGGCAGTGAGTGAGTGTGTGTGTTGAAGGCACGATTCATTATTTTTTTTTTTATATTCTTTAAATATGTACCTCAGCTAGATAGCGCCATGAATGAGCTGAGGGAGTTAGAAGTTATTTAAACTGTAGAAAAAAGAAAGTTGTTTGTTTTAAGTAATTTACGACACAAAGTTCACCCATATTTTTTTTTTGTATCCAGCATACTGCTTCTGAAAAAAAAAAAAAAAAAAAATCTGTAGATAAATTCAATGCCGCTAATGTAATTAATGTCATGCTTAACAGATTTTACAGTTGTAGGTTTTACATGTTAGACGTTTTTTTTTTTTCAGTATGTGTTTAGGAGCTTATGTGCAAAAGCATTGAATAACTTTTTGTGACAGCTCATCTCAGAGCTCTGTACCAAGATGAAAGGGGCACGTATAGGTGCCTTTAGACAGAAACTGGATGAGCTGACCAGAAAATAAATAAAATCTCAGAATACGTTCTTATTCTTAAACATTTGTTGATTTTTTTTAGAATATAAACTGTAGGTTATAATAGGTATTCTGTCTTTTATATTATGGACTGCAGTAGTGCAAGGTGAATTTTATTTTTAGTGTATCACTCTTGTAAGTATGGTGCTTATTCTCCCTTGTAGCTTTTGTTGTTTATTTTGTCATGTCCCTATCTTATTGTACAGTATTATGTATACTGTCATCTTTATATATTTGCCTACTTAGTAGTAATTACAAAAATAGTAATGGGATTTATTTGGTACAAGGGAACTCCAAATTTATTTTTGTTTCTTATTTTCTAAAAAGAATAGTGAAGAGTGATGCATGGTAACAACAGTGCTACCATCTTATTATATGTGCTATATGTAGCACATACAGGGGGGTGAATTAGATAATTAGAGTCTTAATTTTGAATCTTAGCTTGTAAGCTCTGGTGAGCAAGGTCCCTTATTGGTATTGGCTAGAACTTATTTTGTCCTACCTGATTACAATATTTAGTAATTATCAGGTTGATTATTAGTTTGCCTAAATAAATAATTTGTTTCTTTATTCCAGGAGCAGCCAGCACGTTTTCATATGTAAAGTTATACTTTGTAAAATTTCACTCCTTTTGATTTTTTTATTATTCAAGTTCCTAGTTATGCTACTACAGGTGGCAAAGTCAGTTTTTTGATTAGGGTCACTCTGCATTAATATGATCTAATTAACAATAAAATTTGTATATAATTATTCTTAAGGAAGGGACATAGTAATGCACATTTTCTTAACCTCTTTAGATTTAACAGACTGTGCAAGTGACCATGTAATTTTATTTTGATTTCTTTTTAATTATGAACAATCACAATGTAATTTTATTTTGATTTCCTTTTACTTATAATCAATCACAATGTAGTTTCACAAAATGTAGTTCTTCAAAGTCTATTTTGTGTGCCTGTATATAGACTTTATTGCAATGAAAGAACAAAGCTGTAGATATAGATATACTTTAATAAATGTATGCTCCTTTTAACGTAAATCACAGTTTTTCATATGGTCATGCAAATGTATGAGACAACAGCTAAGTGTCTGATGTGGGAAATTTTTCCCAGGCTTGGAGTGTATACAGCACTGATATCAGATAATTGTACCCATTTTTATGAAAAATCAGTTCCATTTTGCTCTATGCTTGGCATAGACAATAGAACCTTGTGTCCACACTCATAGTCATTGGTGGATAGGTTGTATGGGCTGTTGTAGACCAAATTAAATACAATTTGCTGGGCCATATGAAACTTTGGATATATTTGTCACTAAATTTAGGAGTTCTAGAGGCAGATCATAGTTGCTTAGACTTCATGCTGTACAGTGGGAGATAAAATGTTCATGTGTTTAAAATAATTAACCAAATTGGTGTAGTTTTGTTTCTAAACAGATCCTTGTTTTAGATGTGATCTCGTGTTCCAATCAAAGCCACTAAAGGAATGTATGTCAGTAACCCTTGATGACTGCAAGTACATTAAAGATCATAAAAGGAAGTGGAAGAATTCACAATTCAAGTGTCAGTTTAAATCCACATTTGTGACAGTGACATTTTCCATTTCTATAGTAGTCAAAGTCTGACTGAGATTACCAAGAGTGTTATTCACATAAGTGCAAGTGGAATACATACAAGAGACTGTTGCAGACAAAGACATTGGAAGTATTTCAGTAATGGACAATGCTAATTAATTATATGTGATACTTTGTATGTAGAGACTTGCTGTTGTTTTGTTTGTTATATATGTTATAAGTATTATTATTGTGAACACCTTAAAGTGGAACTTTGGTCAGAAACTTAATTCCTGCTGGATCACTTGAGGCTGACCCCTTTTGCAGGTGTAGCTATGACACACAGTAAAAAAACACAAGTGCCTATACTGTTTAAAATCCACTGTTCCACCCTGCTCTACACAGGCTCAGTTGTGCTCTATTTTTGCACTGATTAAAATCTAGAGGACAGTCTGCTGACAGCCTGAAATTCTACTGCTGCTCAAAGGTTATGGGTTTCAGTAAAATGGTAGCATAATAATTAATGTGGAATGTATTTTTCTTGCTAAATGAACCTTATTTTATCACATTTTGTGAGTAGAGTTCCACTTTGAGTAAATGTTCAATCATTATAAACAAATAGTTTTATCATTTTTTGCTTAAAAAAAAAAAAAAAAGTGGAGAGGTGTAATGTAATGAGTATGACATTATCGCTAAAGACTGTATGCTATTAATGCTTTATAGGATATGTTATGATATTTGTCTTGATATTGTTTTATAATTCATGTTTTAAGACATAGGAGAGGTAGGCTACTGACTTAGACAGTATAGCAGTGACTGACAGAAGAGACCCATGCTGACTGTTATTGTATAATATTCTGCAGTATAGTATGTGCAGAAATGGACAAAAAGTGAAATGGTTTTGGGTTTAGCAAACTTTGTGGGAAGACTACAAAATTAAAACTAATGAAATTTCTGGACTGACTATATTGACAGTTAGACATGACCAGGGTAATAGTGACTGATAGTTGGAGTCAAGGTTAAGAAATGATAAAAATTTTACAATTATTGTATGGGAAATAGTATAGGTTGGGAAATGTAAAAAGAATAGTCTATATAAAATACTTTGTAGTGAAAACATGTACTTGAAAGGATTTATAATAATAAATATTATTAATATTGTAAGAGTATTGTATTATGATAAAACTATATAGATACATGTATATTATTTTAGCGGATGTTGTAGAAGTAAAAGGAAGCCACTAAATTAAGTTATTAGATAAGATGAGAGTGTAGGAGCCATTGCTTTGTAGGTTGCCCTGAAATGCTTGCCAGAGTCCTATTGTATCCTGACACTGACTTTATTTTTATTTTTATTTTTTATAACTATATTTTTGAAGTGTATTTTATATCCAGACAAATATCGGGTGATCGCAGAAGACATGATGCAACTTGTTACAAATGTTAATTGCTACAAAGGAAGGATTTCATGCATAAAAGGAGGAACTGGAAAATCTGAGACTTGTATCCTTGCAGAACAGGTATGCACTGAACTTGTGTCTTACAGCATCCAAAGCAGCTTGTGCTATGATACTGGACCAGCAAATGATGATGAAGGAGATCTCTCCAGACACATCAAGCACTTGGCTAAGCTGAAAAGACCTATGCAGGAAAAGGCAGAGCCTTATGGGACCGAGTCTGCTGAATGCTCCTTGGGACCACATACTTGGCTTTCATTCACTAACTGAACGGATTGTTCCTCTTCCCTGTTATCCTTGATGTGATGTGGCTGAGTAACTGTTGCCTGTTGCAAGTAGTTTGTGGCAAGAATGATCACAATGCCACTGAGACTGACAACTATGTTTTCCGTGCCACATATGGAGAAGGACTTTGCAGCTACAGAAGAAGATGCAGTGTTTTTGATTGGACTGATTTATTTATTTATTGCAGCTACAGAAGAAGATGCAGTGTGTTTTTGATTGGACTGATTTATTTATTTTTTATTTTTTGGACTGATTTATTTTTATTTTTTTTGGACAATTTATGTGATCAGTGTTGGGTGCATGGGGTCTCTGAGGAGCATGGTGGGTGATCTGTATTGTAATTGCTGTGAGGCTTGTGTGAAGCCTCAACAGGGGGGAAATGTTGTGGAATCTCATATTAGCCAATGTATTTCATATTGTATATATTGATTTGCATATATTTATTGATAATTATTATTATTATTATTTATATTATTATATAGTAGTGGTTTTATCAATATTATTATTCAATAAGTAAAGCAACAATTGTTAATCTTTAATAATGTATACTGTGTTTTCCAGATTTAGAAAGTCTTCATTTTTAAGTGTTGAACTTTAAATGACCTCTGCTTTATGACAAGTACTTGTAAACAGGTGTTCTCGAAAATGTATTAAGATAGTCTACTGGATGAAAGTTCATTAGAATAGATTCAAGTTATGAAGAATTTTCTCAGACAGATAAGAAAACAGGTGGTTAAAATAATTAGGTGGAATACAGGAAAGTTATGTACAGAACATTAATTAAGTTTGACAGGGTCAAACAAAGGTCTGCTTGTGCCCTCATTAAAACTGTTAAAATACATGCATATAGTGAAACATATAAAACATCTGGTGGGGTTATTGAAAGTTAATTGTCTCAAAGTTGTAAATCTGCAAATCCTTGAAGCTAGTATCAAGATAAGGAGAGTCTGATAACACAGCTGGGTGCCAGACTGTCTCTATACAGGTGTTTTTAATTGGACAAAACCAGTTATAAATCACTTTAATGAACATATAGGAATTTTGGGAATAATTAAGTTTATCTGGTTGTAGAACAGGTGTCAGATTTATGGTTGGTTACTTTGATGTAGATCTTAGCGACCAATCATATGTAAGAGATAAGTTGAGATAAGACTTGTAAAAGTGTATATAAATGCAAGCTCTGCAATTGTTAGACAGACAAGTCAGATAGGAGCTCATAAGGCTGAACTCTATGTATGCTGCCCTATTGCACGGGTCATAGAGGTCAGAACCAATGGGCAAGTATCTGTCCACAACTTGTCTCCTCGTACGAGTCAGAGAAGACTTCTTAACTTGTTCCAGAATGTGGTCTCAGGTGAATTTCCCTCAAGAACTTGGTCGAGCTGGAACCCAGAACTCTGTGAGGGGACCAGACCATCGGCAGATCAGGCTGGTCCCTATCAGTTGAGAGGTTCCCAAGAATTGGCAGTAAAGACCCATTCTGGTTCAAGGTGAGAACACTTCACAATCTTTTCAATTTGGTTAGAGGATAAGAATATTTATATCTAATATGCATGCATTGTAAGAAACTGTATAAATTAGACCTGTATATTGTAATATTTTGAACATAAACCTGTATGTTATCAGCTGTTAATAAACCTGCATTGCTGAAGTTCTGCCTGGTTCGATACTTTACTATTCTACTTCACGCTCTCTCGTCCCCTCCTCTTTTCCTGTGGCCTGCCAGCTTGCGTGCTCGGATAAGGGTCTGGTATGGATATTGGGGGGACCCCTATGCCATTTTTTTAAAAAATTTGATGCAGGGTTCCCCTTAAAATCCATACCAGAGGTCTGGTATGGATTTTGAGGGGACCCCTACGCCATTTTGTTTTTAAATTTGGCACAGGGTTCCCCTAATTTTCATATCAGACCTGAAGGGCCTGGTATGGATTTTAGGGGGACCCCCACGCAATTTTTTTAAATTTTGGTTCGGGGTTCCTCTTAATATAAATACCAGACCCAAAGGGCCTGGTAATGGACTTATCTATATTGCCGAGACCTGACAATTCATTACAGCTGCGATCAGTTTTAAATTACAATTTTTCCTTTAGAAATCTAATTTTGCTGTGGTACATGGGTATACACCACTCCTGCCACCACTGAAATCAATGGGGCAGCGCGGCAATACCGCCGGCAAAGTGCCTCTGCAGAGGCACTTTGCGGTGGTTTTTAAGCCTTTCTGGGCCGCTAGCGGGTGTAAAACCGCCCCGCTAGTGGCCGAAAACTGCCGCTAAAATGACGGTAAAATGCCGCTAATAATAGCGGCGCTTTACCGCCGGCGCACCTCCCGCCCCAGTGTGAAAGGGGCCTTAGGATGTATCTGGTCAAAAAAACAAGAGGGTCTGGAGTAAAACTTGGATAAATGGCTCTATATTTAAGAAGTATCTGGTCAATAAAGCAGAGGCTCTGTAGTAAAATGTGGATATATTGCTGTATATTTAGGATGTATTTGGTCTATAAACAAGAGGATCTGGGTATACAGTTGGCTAATTGGCTCTGTATTTAGGATTTTTCTGGCCTACAAAGCAGAGGCTCTGGATGGACAGTTGGATAAATGGTTCAATATTTAGGATGTATCTTTTCTATAAATCTGAATGGACAGTTAGATAAATGGCTCTATATTTAGCATGATCCAGTCTATAAACCATACGCTCTGGATGTACAGTTGGAGAAACTGATCTATATTTAGGATGAATTTGGTCTATAAACCAGAGGTCCTGCATGGACAGATGGATAAATAGCACTATATTTAGGATTTATCTGGTCTAAAAACCTGAAACTCTGAATGTACAGTTGAATACATGGATCTATGTATGTAAACCAGAGGCTCTGGATGGACAGTTGGATAAATGGCTCTATGCTTATGAAGTACCCTGTCTATAAACCAGAGGCTCTGGATATAAGGTTGGATAATTGGCTCTGTATTTAGGATATACTGTATCTGGTCTATAGACAAGAGGCTCTCGAGTAAAACTTGGATAAATGGTTCTATATTTAGGATGTATCCAGTCTATAAACCAGAGGCTCTGGATATAAGGTTGGATAATTGGCTCTGTATTTAGGATGTATATGGTCTACAAACTTGAGGCTCTGTGTGGACAGTTGGATAAATTGTTCTATATTTAGGATGTATCTTTTCTATAAATCAGAGAATCTGGATGGTCAGCTGTATAAATGGCTCTATATTTAGGATGTAGCTGGTCTTTAAACCAATAGCTCTGGATGCACATTTGGATAAATGGTTCTATATGTAGGATGTTTCTGGTCTGCAAATCAGAGGCTCTGGGTGTACAGTTGGATAAATTGTTCTATAATTCGTTTGTATCTGGTTTATAAACCAGAGTTTCAGAATGGACAGCTGGATAAATATCTTTATAATTAGGATGTGACTGGTCTTTTAACAAGAGGCTCTGGACTAAAACTTTGATAAACGGCTCTATATTTAGGATGTATCTGGTCCATAAAGCAGAGACTCTGAAATCATACATGGAAAATGGCTTTATATTTAGGATGAATCTGGCCTATAAACCAGAGGCTCTGGAGTAAAACTTAAAAAAACTGGCTCTATATTTAGTATGTATCTGGTCTACAAACCGGAGACTCTGGATGTACAGTTGAATACATGGTTCTATATTTAGTATGCATCTGGTCTATAAACTAAAGGCTCTGGATGTACAGTTGGATAAATGACTCTATATTTAAGAAGTGTCTGGTCTATAAACCAGAGACTCTGGAATAAAACTTAGATAAATGGCTCTATATTTATCAGGAATCTGGCCTAAAACCAGTGGCTCTGGAGTTAAATGGTTCTATATTTAGGATGTATCTGGCATATAAACCAGAGGCTCTTTAGTAAAACTTGGAAAAATGTCTCTATGCTTATGCTGTATCCTGTCTGTGTACTTTTGGAGAAATGGCTCTATATTTAAGATATAGCTGGACTATAAACCAGAAGCTCTGGATGTACAGTTGGATACACGGTTCTATATTTAGGTTGTATCCGGTCTATAAACCAGAGTCTTTGGATGGTCAGTTGGATAAATGGCTCTATAGTAACCACTTAAGGACCAGGCCTATTTTTCAAACTTGGTGTTTACAAGTTAAAATATTTTTTTTTGCTAGAAATTACTTAGAACCCCAAAACATTATATTAAATATATATATATTTTTTTTCAGACACTCTAGGGAATAAATTAACAGTCATTGCAATACTTTATGTCACACCGTATTTGCGCAGCGGTCTTACAAGCGCAATTTATTTGGAAAAAATACACTTTTTTGAATTAAAAAACAAGACAACAGTAAAGTTAAACCAATTTTTTAATATTGTGAAAGATAATGTTATGCCAACATGTCATGCTTCAAAATTGCGCCCCCTCATGGAATGGTGACAAACTTTGACCCTTAAAAATCTCCATAGGCGATGTTTAAAAATGTCTACAGGTTTTGACTTATAGAGGAGGTCTAGTGCTAGAATTATTGCTCTTGCTCTAACGAACGTGGCGATATCTTACATGTGTGGTTTGAACACCATTTTCATATACGGGCGCGATTTACATATGCGTTCAATTCTGCGTGCAAGCTCGGTGGGACGGGGCGCTTTAAAGAAAATGAATTATTATTTATTTAATTTTTTTATTTTTACATTGTCCTTTAAAAAAAAAAATGTGGGTCGCTTTTTTTCCTATTACAAGGAATGTAAACATCCCTTGTAATAGAAAAAAGGCATGACAGGACCTCTTAAATCTGAGATCTGAGGTCAAAAAGAACTCAGATCTCACAGATCTTATACTTAAATGCAATAAAATATAAATAAATGTCTTTTAAAAAAAATTGCCCTTTAAGACCATGGGGTAGAAGTGATGTTAGATGTCGCTTCCCCCATCCAATGTTGTGTAGCCAAGTGGGGGCCATCTTTTCCTAACTCAGCTCCAGGCCTGTGAGGAGAAAGAACGTGATCGTCTACGCCGCTACCGACGGCTCTGGTAAGTGGCAGAGACTACCAGAGCACGGCGGGAGGAGAGCCCCTCTCCCACTCCCTATAAAAGTGATCTGGCAGTGAATACGCCGCAGAAGCCACTTTTATCTGAAAGAGAACCGTCCGCTGTTTATGGCAGCTATCAACTACCTACATATAAAGACTACAGTGGCTGGTCCATAGGTGGATAAGGATGTAGCTGGTCTAAAAACCAAAGGCTCTGGATAAACAGTTGGATAAATGGCTCTATATTTAGGATACAGTATATCTGGTCTATAAACCAGAGGTTCTGAAGTAAAACATGGATAAATGGTTCTATATTTAGGATGAAGCTGGCCTAAAACCAGCAGCTCTGGAATAAAACTTAGATAAATGGCTCTATATTGAGGATGTATCTGGTCTACAAACAAGAGGCTCTGGATGGACAGTTAGAAGATAAATGGTTCTGTATTTTGGATGTATCCAGTCTATAAACCAGAGGCTGCGGATGTACAGTTGGATAAATGGTTCTATATTTTGGATGTGTCTGGTCTATAAGCCAGAGTCTCTGGATGTACGGTTGGATAACTGGTTTTATATTTTGGATGTATCCGGTCTATAAACCAGAGGCTGCGGATGTACAGTTGGATAAATGGCTCTATATTTTGGATGTATCTGGTCTACAAACCAGAGGCTGCGGATGTACAGTTGGATAAATGGTTCTATATTTTGGATGTATCCGGTCTATAAACCAGAGGCTGCGGATGTACAGTTGGATAAATGGTTCTATATTTTGGATGTGTCTGGTCTATAAGCCAGAGTCTCCGGATGTAGGGTTGGATAAATGGTTTTATATTTTGGATGTATCCGGTCTATAAACCAGAGGCTGCGGATGTACAGTTGGATAAATGGTTCTATATTTTGGATGTATCCAGTCTATAAACCAGAGGCTGCGGATGTACAGTTGGATAAATGGTTCTATATTTTAGATGTGTCTGGTCTATAAACCAGAGGCTCCGGATGTACGGTTGGATAAATGGTTCTATATTTTGGATGTTTCTGGTCTATAAACCAGAGGCTTTTGATGGACAGTTGGATAAATGGTTCTGTATTTTGGATGTATCTGGTATCTTCTTGTCTTCATCTTCTTTTCGGGCCGCTCTGCATCCATGATTGGATGGGAGGCTCCCGCTGTGTGGCGCTTCTCGTCTTCTGACTGTTCTTATATAACGGTGAACCTGCCCCCCTCTGGCGTCACGGGGAATGCCACAGGGAAGCCCCCGTCAAGTCCCCGTGCATCAGAGGGGGCGGGGTCACCCTGCCCTTTGTTATATAAGAACAGTCAGAAGACGAAAAGCGTCACACAGCGGGAGCCTCCCCCCATGCCATCATGGATGCGGAGAAAAAGATGAAGAGAGAAGCGTCACACAGCGGGAGCCTTCCATCCAATCATGGACGTGGAGCGGCCCGAAAAGAAGATGAAGAGAAGAAGATGAAGATAAGAAGATGAAGAGAAGAAGATGCCGCGGAGGGAGATGCCGGACGAGAACACCGGAGAAAGAAGCAGAGGATCGGAGGAAGAAGATGGAGGAAGAAACCGAGGAAGATAGAAGAAAGTAGATAGAAGATGGAAAAAAAGACTTTAAATAAAGGAATAGTCAAAAACTGTCTCTTGTCATTTTTAACATTTTTGACAGTTTTTTTGTGAAATGGTAGGAAGTACCCCCTTACTATTTCACACGGGGGGGGGCGGGATCTGGGGGTCCACTTGTTAAAGGGGGCTTCCAGATTCCGATAAGCCCTCCGCCCGCAGACCCCCACAACCACCGGCCAAGGGTTGTGGGGATGAGGCCCTTGTCCTTATCAACATGGGGACAAGGTGCTTTGGTGGGCTACCCCATAGCACCCTCCCAATGTTGAGGGCATGTGGCCTGGTACGGTTCAGGAGGGGGGCGCTCTCTCTTCCCCCCTCTTTTCCTGCGGCCTGCCAGGTTGCGTGCTCGGATAAGGGTCTGGTATGGATTTTTGGGGGGACCCCATGCCAATTTTTTTTTTTAATTTTGGTGCGGGGTTCCCCTTAAAATCCATACCAGAGCCTTCAGCTCTGGTATGAATTTTGAGAGGGACCCCTACGTCATTTTTTTTTTAAATTTTGGCGCGGGGCTCCCCTTAATATCCATACCAGACCTGAAGGGCCTGGTATGTAATTTAGGGGGACCCCCACACCAGTTTTTTTTTTTAATTTTGGTTCGGGGTTCCCCTGTGGGGAAATCCCATGCAGTTTTTATCAATGAACTTTTATGTGTATTGTCGGACCAGCAATTCATTAAATAGCCGCGAGTAGTTTTAAATGACTTTTTTTCCTTTGAAATGTCACTCTGCTGTCAGACTGTTCTAAACATGGGAAACATGCGCCCCTTTACAGGAATACTATAGACACCCCCCAGGTACGAAATTTAAAGGAATATTACACTTTTATTGTTTGACTTTAAGCATTATTAAAATCATTGCTCCCGAAAAAACGGCCGTTTTTAAAACTTTTTTTTGCATTGATACATGTCCCATGGGGCAGGACCCAGGTCCCCAAACACTTTTTAGGAAAATATCATGCAAATTAGACTTTAAAATGAGCACTTTTGATTTTAAACGTTCGCGTCCCATAGACTTCAATGGGGTTCTAACGTTCGTGCGAAGTTTTTGTCTGTTCGCAAGTTCTGGTGCGAACCGAACCGGGGAGTGTTCGGCCCATCCCTAGTGCCCACCATTGCAGCCTCACTGTGCCCACCACTGCAGCCTCACTGTGCCCACCATTGCAGCCTCACTGTGCCCACCACTGCAACCTCACTGTGCCCATCATTGCAGCCTCGCCTGGACAGAGGAAGAGAGAGGGTGGCCGGATCATGACTGGAGGAAGAGGAAAGCCGTGGGATCACAGAGCAGGATAGCACGCTGTAACAGCTTACATTACAATTGCCTCCACCCTGCTTGCCTTCATACACAGCCCTGCCTCCTCCTGACCTTTTGTTGGGGACATAACGTTATATTGATAAATGGAGATGGACCTTTCATAGTCTTCCACAGAAACTTGTTCTAGCAGACTGGAAGAGATTCTATAGTTTGTAAGAATCATTGTAGAATGTTGATCTGGGGAATTATCTGCCTTATGGAACAAAGAAGGAACTTTTTTAACTTAATGAATTATGGACAAACTGTATGTGGCTTTTCTGTCCTCCACTGGATCAACTGCCACTTTGGATTTTTTTTTACTCAGTGGACATATGATATATTTCAAACCATGTAACTACATGTCTTATGCTTAGATAAGTAGAATATGAACTTTCTGCATTTAGTGTTTATGACTTACTTGTCTCCATATGTAGAGAGAATTGCTCCAGTTTGCTTCCCATAATCATCTCCCCCTCCTCCATAGACTGCTGATCTCCACTCACCAACGTCTCTTTTTCTTCCTGTTTATACTCAACTTTCATGTCTTTCCGTTCTTCATTCTAAATATCAGATCAAGATAGTAGAGATGATATATTATAACATATGGAAACACTGCTGCCAATAATAAGAGATGACACAGAAGAATGTCCTCTTACAGAATTTTTTTTACTTTATTTGCCCGGTCGCATCTACCTGATCATTCTCTGTATAGTGATGACCTTCCCATGTAGAATCCCGGGAATACAGAGGACAACCCTCCTCCATAGACTGCTGATCTCCACTCACCAATGTCTCTTCTTTTTCCTCTTTAACATCAACCTTAATTCCTTTTAGTTTTTCATCCTAAACCCCAAAGATGAAAGAATACATTTGTAAAAAGAAGCAAGAGATGACATATAGGAATGTTACCCCATACCGCAAATATATTTTTAGGCCTACATGCTCAGTCCCACCTAACCAATCATGCAGGTGGATGGGGATTGATCTTCTTGTGTGGAATCCCAGGAATACAGAGGATAGGGACATCTCTCTGGTGGGTTCTCATTACTGGATCCATCTGTAGGAAACGCACACACTGACTGAATACATTGTTTCTATGTGTTTATCAGATGATGGGGGATCTAAGTGGACCCTCCGTACTGCTCTCTGCTTTACAATAAAGTCTCCTCTTACCCGGTGATGTGAGTGGCGGCTGATTCTCCATCATGACGTCCTTGTAGAGATCCTTGTGTCCTTCTAAATACTCCCACTCCTCCATGGAGAAATAGACAGTGACCTCCTGACACCTCACAAAAATCATCAGGAGATATAATTAGGATATATCAGGTCTATAAATCAGAGATTCTGGATGGACAGTTGGATAAATTATTCAATATTTAGAATGTATCTAGTCTATAAACCAGAGGCTCTGGATGGACGGTAGGATAAATGGTTCTATAGTTAAGATGTATCTGGTCTATAAACCAGAGGCTCTGGATGGACAGTTGGATAAATGGCTCTATATTTAGGACGTATTTCGGTTTATAAATAGGGTTGCCACCTCATCCCTTTAAACCCAAACACATATGAATTACACAGGTTCTGAGGCTAATTTAATGCAGATAAGGCACCAAGTGAGTTTAATTACCACCTTAATCAGCCTCAGAACCTGTGTAATTAATATGTGTTCTGTTTTAAAGGGATGGGGTGGCAACCCTATCTATAAACCATAACAGATGTGACAGTGACTATGGAGGAAGAGGATGGACATGACGGGGGGTTACTGGGTGTAAATACAATTTAATATCTTATTACCTCCTCTGCTGCCAGTTCCAGCAATGTCTCCTCTCTACTTCCCCCCATTCTGCTTTTACTGGGAACGTCCTGTTTATACTTCCTTCCATAGATTACGTAACTTCCTGTCTGTACCTTACATCACTTCCTGTCTGTATCTTACATCATTTCCTGTCTGTAGTTACATCACTTCCTGAATGTGTGTTCCACGTGAGATCACCACCTTGAGTTGAATATAAATACTGCAGTCTACCTTACGTTTCATAATTTTGCCCGCTGCCTCCTGGTCCATTGCTCTTTCATGTTCCCGTGTTTAATGATTTGCAGAGAAGGAAATGTTCCTGTTTTTAGTGCAGAGCAAGAGGATCATAGTAAAAAGAATGTGGAAATGTAACTGTGATGTTTATAGACGTGATATCATAAAATGTGTTTCATTTTCATCCACCAGATATTTAGGTGTCTCCGGCGTCGGATGAGTTGGCAATGCGGAGCACCTGTGATCGGAGCACAGATAATATAGATTTGGGATGGTTTGGCAAAACCGTTTATTATCTGTAATGCGGAAGTATTCTATGTTCAATAGTGGAACCGATACTATATCTGCTTTTTTAGACCAAGAGGAGGCTAGCCAGACTGTAGATAGCAAATATCCCTCATGAGACAGAAGACCCGAGACAATGTGGAAATCTAGCAGAAACCCTATCCTTGAATTAAAAACCATTTCTTGGCAAAAACTGTGTTGGAAAACAATATGGTATTGGTGGAATCCCCAGAAGTCATCGGTGTGTTTGAGGAGAATGGTAACTTTGTTGACAATGATGATAATCTGGTTGCATATAACAAGGGTTTAGGGCTGTCTCACTTATTCTCATTACTGTGTTAGTCTGCTGCTAGGTGAAAAGACTGACTGCTAACAGAAAACTAAAAAGGTACAAGTGGTGCCTATTTTAGGGAACCCCAGAGGGGGCACCCTTTTAGACAGGAACTGGGTCTTGTTAGTAACTCGGATGATGTTTTGTTTGTTTTATGCTATAGACTTGCTTGACAAAAGCTTGTAAAACAGACATGGTTTACTTTTTAAGGATGGGTCCTATGCCCAAAGGGAGAGATTACACACACAGCAGATGAGGTGGTAATTAGCAGTAAGAGATTAAGTCAGTTCCAGTAACATTCATTGCAGTAATATAGTGGTTGGTAATCTAATTTGGCAATCTTACTAGGTTTGGGCCTGTATTACCAGGATGGCTTCCTCTGGAGGGGTGGTGGTCTGCGGTGTGCTGGGATAACACTGAGATGTTGCCAAGAAGAGCCCCACTTTGGGTTTCTGGAAATTGTGCTGTGCACAAATGAAGTCCTTGGACTGACCCTACTCATCAGGAACCTTTCCCTGTGCTAGTCACTCTCCCTAAGGACTCATTTACACTTGCTTTGGCTTCAACACACATTAAAGCGCCTTCCGCTTCAACATGTGATGTGTTTATGATGCTTTGGTGGTGCTTCGATGATGCTTCAGTGATGCTTTGATGATGCTTCAGTGGTGCTTCCATGACGCTTCGGTGATGCAAAACGATCCGATACCCTGGAGCGATGGGCAGGAAGTCGAATGGGGGCAAGATGGCCCCCCACTTGACTCTATGCCCTTCGGGGACCGGAGTGACGGCCTTAAAGGGACAATTTTTTTTTTGGTAAATGTAAAATTTTTTTTTTGCTTCTCAGTGTAAATGTGAGATCTGAGGTCTTTTTGACCCCAGATCTCGCAATAAAGAGGACCTGTCATGCTTATTTCTATTACAAGGGATGTTTACACTCCTTGTAATAGAAATAAAAGTGATCACTTTTTTTTAAAGAGACAATGTAAAAAAAAAAAGTAAAAGAAATAAGAAAAAAGAAAAAAAATTTAGAGCTCCCCGTCCCTCCAAGCTCGCGAAGTTAATGCATACGTAAGTCGCGCCAACATATGTAAACAGTGTTCAAACCACACATGTGAGATATCGCCACGATTGCTAGAGTGAGAGCAATAATTCTAGCACCAGACCTCCTCTGTAGCTCTAAACAGGTAACCTGTAAAAAAAATTTAAGGAGATTTTTAAGTACCGTAGTTTGTCGCCATTCCACGAGTGTGCGCAATTTTAGAGCATGACATGTTAGGTATCTATTTACTCTGTGTAACTTCATATATTGTGTTTTTTTTAATTAATTTAAATGTATTTCTTTCCCCAAAAAAAATGCATTTCAAAAACCTTTGCACAAATACTGTGTGACATAAAAAATTGCAACAATCGCCATTTTATTCTCTAGGGTCTCTGCTAATATATATATATATATATATATATATTTAATTTTGGGGGGTTATAGGTAATTTTCTAGCAAAAAATACTGATTTAAACACAAAAAGTGCCAGGAAAAGGCCTGGTCTTCAAGTGGCTAATACATGTTCAGGGGATATAATAAAACAGTATGGATGTGAAACTGAAACTACTCCATTTTACTTCCTATATTTTTATTTTAGGACTAATATAATTTTTTATTTGCAAAGGACTAATTTTCTTTATTATCGCACGCTGATTATATTTCAAGTAAAATACAGTTGAAGTTGAAAAAATATAATGAAAAACAGCAACACACTGACAGCGCTTTAAAATGTATATTTTTCACGAAAGTATGAAAGACAAACTGAAAATTGATGCACAAAATAATAAAGTAAATATAGTAACTCTTTAAATATATTTTAAATTATTCTTGCTAGAAAATCCATGAAATAAAGTAACCAATCTCCCTATTTGTATCATTAGGGATCGAAACTTCCTCTTCTCACCGGAGATTCCGCACTTGTGCCCGGTAAGTGCTCAGTGTATAGAGTAGAGCCCAGATCTGAGTCCTCAGCCCTAACCAGCTGATCACAGCTCAGATTTATACTACAAACTGGAACTTTCACTTTCACTGCCGAAGGATTCTACCACCAGGAATGAATATACTAGGAGAGGATATTCAGAAATCATCAGATCCAGTCTCTTTCGAAGTTTTACACTGCAATGCTGAAAAGTCCCCACCACACATTGTTCCCTCAATAATAACCACATCCTGGCAGAGACATTCTTCTATGATCAGGGTCTACATCCCCACCACACATTGTTCACTCAATATTGAGGTGGCTCACCGCTTGCATCTTTAACAGCTTCAACTCTTCTGTGAAGGCTGTCCACAAGGTTTAGGAGTGTGTCTATGGGAATGTTTGACGATTCTTCCAGAAGCACATTTGTGAGGTCAGGCACTGATGTTGGATGAGAAGGCCTGGCTCGCAGTCTCTGCTCTAATTCATCCCAAAGCTGTTCTATCGGGTTGAGGTCAAGACTCGGTGCAGGCCAGTCAAGTTTGTCCACCCCAAACTCGCTCATCCATCTCTTTATGGACCTTGATTTGTGCACTGATCCAAGTCATTTGGTGGAGAGGGGATTATGGTGTGGGGTTGTTTTTCAGGGGTTGGGCTTGGCCCCTTAGTTCCAGTGAAGGGAACCCACTCTTAAGGTGTCAGCATGCCAAGACATTTTGGACAATTTGACCAGTGCACAAAGCAAGGTCCATAAAGACATGGATGAGCGAGTTTTGGGTGGAGGAACTTGACTGGCCTGCAGTCCTGAGTCCAGACCTTAACCCAATAGAACACCTTTGGGATGAATTAGAGTGGAGACTGCAAGCCAGGCCTTCTATTCCAACATCAGTGCCTGAGCTCGCAAATGTGCTTCTGGAAGAATGGTCAAACATTCCCATAGATACACTCCTAAACCTTGTGGACGGCCTTCCCAGAAGAGTTGAAGCTGTTATAGCTGCAAAGGGTGGGCCAACTCAATATTGAACCCTACGGACTAGGACTGGGATGCCATTAAAGTTCATGTGCTTGTAAAGGCAGGCGTCCCAAAACTTTTTTCAACATAGGGTTTATTTCTATCCCCCTTGGTGGAAGTGGAGATGAGAGCACAGAGCCGTGTTCTCAGTCTGAGATGTTTCTCGGGCTGCAGTTCTTCTGAGCTCCACAAGGTGGTGATCTCACCTATACCAAGACAGGAAGTCTCTATGGAAGACAGGAAGTGAAGGCAGGTGTCCCAATACTTTTGGTAATACAGGGTATGTGAGCTTTTCTCCAACTGACCACCAATGGGCAATTTTCATGGTGCTGTCGGTGTAAATATTGGACTAGCTCAGTACTATTTCATATGAGATCCGTGTTCCTATAATTTATTCCTTATGGGTTTATACCGATCACACCGCACCCCTAAAAACTAAAACATTCTTACTATACCCCCAATGTACTGTGATGTGCTTTGTACACCACTTGGGACTATCTGACCCCCTCCCTAGGAGAATCTGAGGCTCGTAGGGTAACATTTGTTCTCTTGGTATGTCCCATCATCAGAGTCTCCAAGAAATAGAAGAAGACAAGGGAAGACTCGCTCCATCAAACTCCACCTAGAAATGAAATATCACTTTTCCCGGGATGTACCCCTTTGAGGAACAATGTCTTGTCCTCCAGATGTTCTATGGACTCAACAGTTCCACCTGGAAAAGTCATCGTCCATTTGTCATAAGAATCAGCAGGTGGGTTCTCTCTGATGTCTCCAATTTTTCTTTTATCTGTAAACCATTTCCCGCACTCTGAATGCAATGGGGCCACTCTGCGGAGTGTCTTCTCTGGTGTTTCGGAAAGGTTTCCTCTACGACTAAAAAATTTCCTGCACTCTGAACATGAATAAGGATGCTCACCCGTGTGAACTCTCTGGTGTGGCACAAGGTTTCCTTTCATACTGAAACATTTCCCGCACTCTGTACATGAATAGGGACGCTCACCAGTGTGAATTCTCTGATCCAAAAGGTGCTCCTTCTTGAGTGACAGATCCTGACCTGTATGAATTCTCAGCTGTTTAACAAGTTTATGAATGAAGGATTTCCCGCACTCTGAACATGGATATGGATGCTCACCTGTGTAAATTCTCTGATGTTCAGAAAGTGCTCCTTCCTGAGTGAAACCTTTCCCGCACTATGAACCAGAGAAAGGACGCTCACCAGTGTGAGTACTCTGGTGTACAATAAGTTTTCCTTTTTTAAAGAAACCTTTCCCGCACTCCGAACAAGAGAAAGGACGCTCTCCGGTGTGAATTCTCTGGTGTTCAATAAGATTTCCTTTTTTAAGGAAACGTTTCCCGCACTCTGAGCAAGAGAAAGGACGCTCACCCGTGTGAATTTTCAGGTGTGCAACAAGTTCTCCTTTACGAGAAAAACTTTTCCCACACTCTGAACATGAAAAAGGACGCTCACCTGTGTGAATTATCTGATGTCTAAGAAGGTCTTTTTTTTCAATGAAACATTTCCCACACTCTGAACATAAATAAGGACACTCCCCTGTGTGAGTTCTGTGGTGTATAATAAGGGTTTCTTTTTTAAGGAAACATTTCCCGCACTCTGAACAAGAGAAAGGACGCTCACCGGTGTGAACTCTTTGATGGGAAACCAGGGCTTCTTTCCGAATGAAACTTTTCTCACACTCTGAACATGGATAGGGACGCTCACCGGTGTGAATTCTCTGGTGTACAATTAGTTGTTGTTTCTGAGTGAAACATTTCCCGCACTCTGAACATGGATAGGGACGCTCAAAGGTGTGAATTCTCTGGTGTACAATTAGTTGTTGTTTCTGAGTGAAACATTTCCCGCACTCTGAACATGGATAGGGACGCTCCCCAGTGTGAATTTTCTGGTGCATAAGAAGGTTTTTGTTTGCAGTGAAAGATTTTCCGCACTCTGAACATGGATAGGAACGCTCACCATTGTGAATTTTCTGGTGCATAAGAAGGTTTTTGTTTGCAGTAAAAGATTTCCCGCACTCTGAACATGGATAGGGAAGCTCACCGGTGTGAATTCTCTGGTGCATAAGAAGGTTTTTGTTTTCAGTGAAAGATTTCCCGCACTCTGAACATGACAATGAACGCTCTCCTGTGTGAACCCTCTTATGGCTTAAAGAAGATATCTGGGGATTAGATGGATCTGGTGATCTGTCAGCACTGTGAGAACTTGGATGGACATCTGAAGTCATAGTATGGGGTTCATCAGAAGGTTCCTCAGGATTAGAAGGACCCATTGATCTTAGATGGACATCTGAAGTCATAGTATGGGGTTCATCAGAAGGTTCCTCAGGATTAGAAGGACCCATTGATCTTGGATGGACATCTGAAGTCATAGTATGGGATTTATCAGAAGGTTCCTCAGGATTAGAAGGATCTGTGGATCTTGTCAACCAGTAAGTGTTCACTTTCGGAGAATATTGTGGAATGTCCGTATCTTCTGCCTTACAATCTGTAGATATAATAAGATGTCCCTCTGATGTATTTATATTCCAGAAACACCGTCCATCTGCTGGAAAGCAATATTTAATATAAGTCATATCTGTTCTCATACATCTTGTATACAGAAGTCATATGTATACACTGGGCAAGATGGTCAGAGAGAGAAAACATACTACAAGGGTGAAAAGAAAATGTGAAAAAAAAAAATTAAACCATTTAACCAACAAATTCCAGTTCGATTGCCGGAGTAATCATCTAGGTAAGGAAAACTCCAACTACCAGTGGCAGCCGGTGTTTTTCTTTTTTTTGGGGGGGGGGGGGCGGCAAACAATACAGCTGTCACCACCCCTCGGTCGGTCGAGTCACAGAGGAATGGGGATGGACCTTTCATATGGTGTACCGTATCTCCTCCTCATTTGTTGGGAACATGACATTATATTGAGGAATGGAGATGGACCTTTCATATGGTGTACAGTATCTCCTCCTCATTTTTTGGGAACATGACGTTATATTGAGGAATGGAGATGGACCTTTCATAGTCTTCCACAGAAACTTGTTCTAGCAGACTGGAAGAGCTTCTAATATTTGTAAGAATGATTGTAGAATGTTGATCTGGGGAATTATCTGCCTTTTGGAACAAAGAAGGAACTCTTTTAACCTAATGAATTATGGACACACTTTATGTGGCTTTTCTGTCCTCCTCTGGATCAACTGTCACTTTGGATTTTTTTTTCTCAGTGGACATATGGTATATTTCAATCCATGTAACTACATGTCTTATGCTTAGATAAGTAGAATGTGAACTTTCTGCATGTAGTGTTTATGACTTACTTGTGTCCATATGTAGAGTCGGTTCCTCCTGTTTACCTTCCATAATCATCTCCCCCTCCTCCATAGACTGCTGATCTCCACTCACCAACCTCTCTTCTTCTTCCTCTTTATCCTCAGATTTGATGTCTTTCCGTTCTTCATTCTAAATTCCAGAAATGATAAAATATAACACCTGGAAACACTGCTGCCAATAATGAGAGATGACATAGAAGAATGTCCTCTTATAGAATTATTAAGTTTTTCGTCCAGTCCCATCTATAGTACCTGATCATTCTCTGTATAGTAGTGACCTTCCCATGTAGAATTCTGGGAATACAGAGGACAACCCTCCTCCATAGACTGCTGATCTCCACTCACCAACGTCTCTTCTTCTTCCTCTTTAACCTCAACTTTAATGCCTTTTAGTTTTTCACCCTAAACCCCAAAAATGAAAGAATACATTTGTAAAAAGAAGCAAAAGATGACATATAGGAATGTTACCCCATACCGCAAATATATTTTTAAGTCTACATGCTCAATCGTACCTACCTGATCAAGCTGGGGGATGGTGTGATCCTCTTGTGTGGAATCCCGGGAATACAGAAGATGGGGACATCTCTCTGGTGGGTTCCCATTACTGGATCCATCTGTAGGAAACACACACACTGACTGAATACATTGTTTCTATGTGTTTATCAGATGATGGGGGATCTAGGTGGACCCTCCGTACTGCTCTCTCCTTTACAATAAAGTCTCCTCTTACCCGGTGATGTGAGGGGCGGCTGATTGTCCATCATGACGTCCTTGTAGAGATCCTTGTGTCCTTCTAAATACTCCCACTCCTCCATGAAGAAATAGACCACGACATCCTGACACCTCAGAAAAATCAGGAGCTATAATTAGGATTAAGGATGAGCTCTGGCGTGTTCGCACACGTGCAGAGCTCGCCAGGAAGTGGGCACGGCGCTGCGCTAATCACAGGCAGTGAGACATTTCCCGATCTCTGCAGCCGCACATCAGGAAAATGTCTCCCTGCCTGTGATTAGCGCAGCACCGTGCCGACTTCCTAGCAGGCTCTGCACATGGGGTGTGCCACAACGCCGGAGCTCATCCTTAATTAGGATATATCAGGTTAATAAACCAGAATCTCTGGATGGACAATTTTGATAAATGGTTCTATATTTAGGTTGAAGACGTACAATAAACAGACATCACAGTGATTATGGAGGAAGAGGACGGACATGACAGGGGGTTTCCGGGTATAAATATAAAATAATATCTTATAACCTCTGCCAGCTCTAACGTCTCCTCTCCTCCTTCTCCAGAATGACCTCTGACCCGGAACTTCCTGTCTGTAGCACTTCAATTGTGTTCTTTGTTTGGTATCATCTCGCTGCTTGGCGTTCCCCAAACAATAAGTGAGATCACCACCTTGTGGAAGTTTTTAGAACTGCAGCCTATATATATATTTTCTTATAAATTGACAGCTTCTTTTTGGTACATT
The DNA here is from genome assembly GCF_042186555.1 of Aquarana catesbeiana. Taxonomy (NCBI): domain Eukaryota; kingdom Metazoa; phylum Chordata; class Amphibia; order Anura; family Ranidae; genus Aquarana; species Aquarana catesbeiana. The sequence continues at coordinate 305,525,834 of NC_133331.1, forward strand.
CTTAATTTTTTGCATATTTTACTCCTGAGTGGATACTTGACAAATGAAATGTTATAATGACAATAAAAATAAAATATATTTGAATGAATATGCAGGACTGAAATAAATAGTTTTTTTTATTTCATTCCCTCTACTTAAATAATAAATATATCTGTTCCTATAATGGGTTATTCTGATAATATTAATGGTGATATTAGGAATAATATTAGCTATAATAATATGAAGAGGCAAACCAAAAAATAACCAACATAAATGTAAGCATACATATGTTATATATCTAGCCATACAACCAGGAATTATGTGAACCACAAGACTAACAACATGGATAGGGAGGTAATTATTTTATTGAGCTGGTAACGTACTACTGAGCAAGCTTGCTGAAGGCTTGCGACATCTCTACTTGAGGGTTGAGAATATATCCAGCAAAGCAAGCGGATTTTCACCTGCCCAACTTCTTGATGACATGGTCCGGTACCCCGTGTTGTGATGCGGCTGACGCTGCTCTGATCCGGAAGGAATGTCCAGAATAGTGGCCGGGTTTCAAGGTCTAGGTTAAGCAACAGGATCCTAATGTGTCTGGTGAACTGGCTACCACTCAGAGGGTGAGTGACGGTGAACTCGCTCGGCTGTAAGAAGCCGTAAAAGGCCAAGTAGATGGCTGCTGGGATGACCAGGCTGGACAAGAACCCGAATCGGGAGCGTGAAAGGATGGTAGACATGTCCCTGAAGATGGCACTAGTAATGGGTAAGCGATTGCTATTGGTCTACGGGCCGCTGCCTCTGGATACCGCGTAGGATGGATTTGACTGCATAGGCTGCAAACAGGGATGGCTTAGCAGGTTCCTGTAAAGAGACAAATTGCTGGATGCCAGCTAATTAGAGTACGATGGCAATATGTGATAGAGCCAGCTGCGTGTGGAATTATGAAATAAAGGCCAGGACATGCTTGATGTCTTCCGAGACTGCCTGGGTATGAGGCTAGAAACCTGTCGTCGGTGTTCCAGGCGGTGTGTTAGGCCTTCAGTGTGTTGCGGGATAATGACTGATTTATGAGGCGGGTCGCATTGTGTAGGTGTTCCTTTAACCCAGCGTTCGCTGCGACCAAGCTGGGATTAGCGAAGTGGTCGGGTCGGCTCCAGGTTCCTGCAAAATGAATAATGCATAGTTAAAATGGGACAGTGCGTCGGCCGAGACGTTGTACTTGCCCGGGATATAGATGCAATGCACATTGAATTGATGCTGCAGGGATAATTGCATCAGCCTGCGCAGGAAGGACATGATGGCTAGCGATTTGGACCTGCCTTTGTTTATGATATTAGCTGTGGCCTGATTGTTTGTGGCAAAGATCACTTCACTTGTTTGTCCTGCCCAGGTGCTGCCACAATGGGGTAGAGTTCGAATAGTAAGGATGACTGACTGAACCCAGGGATCAGGAGAATTTCTGGTGGCCATGGCCCTGCAAACCAATGATGGGCAAAAATTGCAGTGTAGCGGTACCCCCATGAGGGCTGCTAATAGACTCTGTACCCCACTGATTACCTCGACTCTGCAAATCCTCCATTACCTCTGACACCCTTGGTTCAGTCATCTTACAAACTGTATTAATAAGGATAGACTCACACAGTATCAATGAAACAGTTCAAGTTTGTTTACTGTATTTGTGAGAACACAGAAATAAGTATATCTCAATACTGTAAGATAATAAAAATGCACACTTACAAATACTTTATACTTATGAAAAAGGCAACATAGTGATCAGAATTTCCTTCAACTATAAATGAACACAGATATTAACCCAATCACAGACACCTATGTGAACAGGTCAGCAGGAGGGTAGAGAGCTGGCACTGTATCTTCTATGTCATTCTCCTCCCTTCTGTCTCCTAAACCCATAGGCTATTAAACTTGCACAACATAAAGAAACCAATATGCAGACTATTATATTCAGATTGGCTGGCTCCCTTTAAATGAAGTCCGAATAAATTAAAGCAGATGAGGAAAAGGATAACAAAAGGTAAAAGGGTATATCTTGAAATCCAGATGTCCTCAGCTAGCCTTGTTGTATTGTAACTAAGGTAATCCTGGATAATAGGGTATAGCAAATTTGGAAGAACTTTAGGGTATCCTTGTTGTATTATAACTTCCTCTCAGATGATCCTAATGGTGTTATCCAGTGCAGCTACATGAATCAATAATGTGAACAAGGCATAGATGTCTGCTTTCAGTGTTCGATATAGCATAAGAACTGACTTCCAGTGGAAATACAAGTACCACCAAGCTGAACTGTATGAATGATGTCTGAAAGCAGTGTCTTACAACAACAAGATGGGCTATGCCCGCTCACCCCACTGGAACTCAGATACAGCTGGCAACATATAGGTGATGAAGAAGACTCTATTAGGAACTCTCTCTGTATCCTGGCTCTGGGAAATGGCACCCGCTGCATCAGGCTATGGCCTACTTGGATCTGAAGTGCAGGCGTCACTGGATAACCTGGAACACCCTTTGGTCCACTGCAGGGAAGAAGCGCTGCTATCCACAGAGGTCCCTCTGGGTATAGCTGAATGGCTCCGTGCTGCGTAGGCCGTAAATCAACAGCAGCTCACTATCACACAGACCTCCTGCTGGCAGAGTCAAATGGCGTCCCAAGAGGAAGATATAGGCTGCGCCAGCCCTCTTATATCCTTTCCCAGCAGTCTGTTCTGTCTACTCAGCATTCTGTTAATTGTAGTTCAGATCAGTCTTGCTGGCATGGAAACTTCAGCATTCTGAACTACACATCCCATGATGCTTTGCTCTAAATCTTGGCACAAGAAAAGGAAATGACACATAGAGTCCAGGAAACACTAGAGCAGTGGTTCTCAACCCTCTAGTGCTGTGACCCCTTGATAAAATTTCCCAAGTTGTGGGGACCCCTAACAGTAAAATTATTATCGTAGCGTGGGTTGTCAGCACCCAAGGCTAGACAAGTAATTTGCGCCCCTAACCCACGGACATTTAGCACTCCCTGAGTCCCTTCCACTTGTACAGTATTAAAACCCCCTATGGTACATTTTAGGATTGTTCTTCTTTATTTCCCTTTTATCTCTCTCTATCCTAATTTCTTGTTTTTTTTCCCCATCCCTCTCTCTACCCATCTTTCTTGTTCTTCCTCTTATTCTTTCTCCCCCTTTTTCATTTGTTCTTCCCCCTCTTTTCCTCTCCCTTCCATGTATTCTCTATTTTTAATCATTCTCTTACTTCTTGGTGGGGGGAATGACATGAGTGGCAGTGCTGGCAGGGAGTTGGGATGAGTGGCAGTGCTGGTGGGGGGGGTGGTATCAGTGGCAGTGCTGGGGGGAGTTCTGATCAGCCAACTTAGGTGCTCTTGATCAAGGTCATCTGCTGATCTGAGAACTGTAGTGGGGACTTTTAATAGCAACTCTAATCACAGGTAGTGTTACTCACTGTGTCTCCAGCTCTGAGGTGTCTCGCAGCAGTGACACCTATGCCGAAATCAGGAGATAGGGTCTCCTCCAGCCCCTCCCACTTCACATTCGCTGACCTCTGCCCCCCCACCCATGCTGTGAACTGAATGGGCTGCTGCAAAGAGGCTGAGTGGGGGGCTGTGGGCTCCAGGGACAGCCCTGCTGGGCGGCTGTACAAAGGCTGGGAGAGCGGTGCGGGCTTCAGGAACAGCCCAGGATTTTGTGACCCATGGCAAATCGTCATTTGACCCCCAGGTTGAGAACCACTGCACTAGAGGGAGCCAACCCCACATTATTAACACAGCAAAAATGTCTTTGAATTGCAAGCATAATAGCCAGCTCCTGGCTACATTAGCGAAGCCTGTAGAGGCTGCGGTGTCCATGACTACCCTAGGTGAAGAAGAGGATACTGATGGAGTGAACATTGATATACCATTCCAGTTTGTGAGAAATTCATCCCACATTGACCATTCTGCTATTGCTGCTGTGTCCAGCCTAAGAATTTGGTCGGGATCTTGCGCTTGCGAGAAAAAAACCAAGAGGCACAAAAATGAAGGACCGCCCCTGAGGGATGATAATCATGGCCAAATTAAGCATGCCAAGCAGAGATTGAAGCTGCCTCTTGGTGCACCCTCGAGTAAGGGTAAAGGTGTGAATGACCGATCTGATCTGCGCCAACTTATCGAGAGACAGGCTGGCCTGCATAGAGCATGTGTCCAGCTCAACACCCAAGAAGGTGATAGACTGTTCCGGGCCTTCCACTTTATTCTCTGCTATGGGCACATTGAGATTACCAAATACCACTCTTAAGCTTTCCAAGTCTACTGGGGGTATACTGGTGTGTGTGGGGGGGCTGACATATATACAGGTGTATGGGGGGTGCTGACATATATACAGGTGTGTGTGTGGGGGGGGCGCTGACATATATACAGGTGTGTGTAGGGGGGTGGCTGACATATATGCAGGTGTGTGTGTGTGGGGGAGCGGGGGCGCTGACATATATACAGGTGTGTGGGGGGGCGCTGACATATATACAGGTGTGTATGGGGGGCTGACATATATACAGGTGTGTGTGAGGGGGGCTGCCATATATACAGGTGTGTGTGGGGGGCTGACATATATACAGTTGTGAGGGGGGCTGACAAATATACAGGTTTGGGCGGCTGACAAATATACAGGTGTGAGGGGCTGACATATATACAGGATTGAGGGGGGGCTGGGTGCGTACAGGTGAGGTGGCCGGTGTGCGTATTCGAAAGGATGGCCCATAGGCAAGCTCTGAGGAATGTTTGTGGTCAGGCTCAGGGGGGGCGGGGGGCCCAGGTCTAAAGCTGTGTAAGGGGCCCAATTTTTGACACTTATTTTGTGAACTGGTAGGGGTACAATGTACCCCATTACCAATTCACAGGGGGGAGGCCCAGGATCTGGGGGTCCCCTTGTTAAAGGGGGCTTCCAGATTCCGATAAGCCCTCTGCCTGAATACCCCCACAACCACCGGGAAAGGGTTGTGGGGATGAGGCCCTTGTCCCCATTAACATGAGGACAAGGTGCTTTGGGGTCAGACCCCAAAGCACCCTCCCCATGTTGAGGGCAGGTGGCCTGGTACGGTTCAGGGGGGAGCACTCTCTCATCCCCCCCCATGTTTTTTAATTTGGCACAGGGTTCCCCTTAATTTCCATATCAGAACTGAAGGGCCTGGTATGTATTTTAGAGGGACCCCTGCGCAATTTTTTAAATTAATTTTGGTTTGGGGTTCCTCTTAATATAAATACCAGACCCAAAGGGCCTGGTAATGGACTAGGGGGGAACCCATGCTCTTTTTTTAAATGAGTTTTATCTATATTGCCGAGACCCAACAATTCATTACAGCTGCGATCAGTTTTAAATTACAATTTTTCCTTTAGAAATGTAATTTTGATGTGGTACTGTTCTAAACACGGGAAAAATGCACCACTTTGCAGGTATACTATAGACACCCCCCAGGCACAATATTTAAAGGAATATTTGATTTTTATTGTTTCACTTTAAGCATTAAAAAAAATCACTGCTCCCGAAAAAACAGACGTTTTTAAAAAATTTTTTTGCATTGATACATGTCCCCTGGGGCAGGACCCGGGTCCCCAAACACTTTTTATGACAATAACTTGCATATAAGCCTTTAAAATGAACACTTTTGATTTTTCCTGTTCGTGTCCCATAGACTTTAACGGTGTTCATGTGTTCTTCTGAATCTTTTGCCTGTTTGGTATGTTCTGGTTCAAACTGAACAGGGGGGTTTTGGGCTCATCCCTAGTTGATACTTCCATCATCCTGTTTATATCCAAAGAAGGGTTCAAATGTATTACACCAATCCATGCTTTACTAGGCTCCTATAACGCGGAGTCTAGTCATCTGGTAAGGGCACAGCCTTTCTTTTTTCACGGTTTAGTGTTTATGACTTACTTGTGTACATATGTAGAGAGAATTCCTCTGGTTTACTTCCTATAATCATCTCCACCTCCTGCATAATCTGCTGATCTCCTCCATAATCTGCTGATCTCCACTAACCAACCTCTCCTCTTCTTCCTGTTTATGCTCAACTTTGATGTCTTTCCGTTCTTCATTCCAAATTCCAGAGATGATAAAATATAACATCTGGAAACACTGTTGCCAATAATTAGAGTTGACATAGAAAAATGTCCTCTTATAGAATTATTTTTTTGTTTTTTTCCCCGGTCGCATCTACCTGATCATTCTCTGTATAGTGGTGATCTTCCCATGTAGAATCCTGGGAATACAGAGGACAACCCTCCTCCATAGATTGCTGATCTCTACTCACCAACGTCTCTTCTTTTTGCTCTTTAAGCCTAAACTTTAATGGCTTTTAGTTTTTCACCCTAAATCCCAAAGATGAAAGAACACATTTGTAAAAAGGGGCAAGAGATGACATATAGGAATGTTACCCCATACCGAAAATATATTTTTATGTCTACATGCTTAGTCCCCCCTACGGGGGATCATGCTGTGGGATGGTGTGATCTTCTTATGTGGAATCATCGGAATACAGAGGATGGGGACATCTCTCTGATGGGTTCCCATTACTGGATCCATCTGTAGGAAACACACACATTGATTGAATACATTGTTTCTATGTGTTTATCAGATAATGGTGAATCTAGATGGAGCCTCCTTACTGCTCGATCCTTTACTCTAAAGTCTCCTCTTACCCAGTAATGTGAGTGGCGGCTGATTCTCCATCATGACGTCCTTGTAGAGATCCTTGTGTCCTTCTACATACTCCCACTCCTCCATTATGAAATAGACAGTGACCTCCTGACACCTCACAAAAATCAGGAGATATAATTAGGATATATCATGTCTAAAAACCAGAGGCTCTGGATTAACAGTTGGATAAATGGCTTTATATTTAGGATTTATCCAGTCTATAAATCAGAGGCTCTGGATGAACCGTATTGAGGTGAGAGTTCTGGGAGCACTTAGCAGTTGTTTGAAGGCATAGGAAATTTGATTTTGGTGGAAGTTCAACACATCATTTTTGAATTGTATGTATCTATCAATACTTGGACTTTAGGACTTGACTCATTGTTCATTTATCATTACCTATTGTTATTTTATCACCATTTATTTGAGTTTATTCATTTAGTCACACTTGAGAAATTGTGCAATATCACTTTATTTATCTATTTGTTTATGTGCATTGTGAACACTTTAGATTTTGCAGCATTTTCATTCTACTAGTTAGTCACCTATATATTACCTGGTAGCGCGGGGATCACATACAAAGTCTATATTTAGGATGTATCTGGTCTAGAAACCAGAGGCTCTGGAGTTAAACCTAGATTACTGGCTCTATATTTAGGATGTATCTGGTCTAAAAACCAGAGGCTCTGGATGAACAGTTGGATAAATGGCTCTATATTTAGGCTGTATCTGGTCTATTAACCAGAGGCTCTGAATGTACATTTGGATAATTGGCTCTATATTTATTATGTGTCTGGTCTATACACCGGAGGTTCTGGAGTAAAACCTGCAAAAATTGTTCTATATTTAGGATGTCTCCAGTCTACAAACCAGAGGCTCTGGATGTGCAGTTAGATAAATGGTTCTATATTTAGAATGTTTCCAGTATATAAACCAAGGGCTCTGGATGTACAGCTGGATAATTGGCTTTATATTTAGGATGTATGTGTTTTCTATAAATCAGAGACTCTGGATGGAAAGTTGGATAAATGGCTCTATATTTAGTATGTATCCTCTCTTTAAACCAGATGCGCTGGATGTACATTTAGAGAAATGTACTACCAATCGCCCTGCTGCCAGACCCCCATCTATCAGTTAAGACAATGAACAGTCATTTGCGCAGTTTTGCTACGTTTTTTGCAGGATACAACTTGGGTAGGGTAAAGGACGATACGAGATGCCCATAGCATTTAGCACATTGTAAGACATTATTCAGTGGCCTTGGCCTTGCACAATTAGATGCACACCTTGCACCCCCAGTCTCCTTCCTTTGAATAACTTCTCTGCAGACTGTTGCTCCTTCTTTTGTTGTACAAATCCTTATTGCAAAACTACTGAAATACTAATTCTTCACTTCCATTGGGACAAGAAAGAATCACTCTGAATAATTCCTCCTTGCAGACCATAATGGTATTGCCCCGTGAATCAAGGAGCCAGAGGCCTACACAGCCTCTCCCCAATGGCTCAATTAATCAGACAGCCACACAGTCTTTTGGAAGGTATTACCAATGCGCTTAACTAGACCAGAGATACACGGTACCTCCTCCCAATGACCTGACACATGGTAATAGGTGGACTACTGTTCCTAGCCAACCCTTTACTGTCAATGCTGTGTTCCCTGGCCACAGCATTCTGCACTACTCTTGATACCTTCTCTTCTACTGTTTCTCTCACACTGACCTTTCTCCAAATGGATAGTTCTGTGTCCCCGGTCACAGAACACTGATCTACTCTCCTCCGCTTTGCTGCTACTTCATCCGAACCGATCTTCTCCAGCTTACAAGTCCCGTGTTCCCTGATCACAGCAACTTGACACCACTTCAGAACTGAAGATCTTTACCTAGGACTCCCTCCTAGCGGTTCCTCTGTCCCAACTTCGCGCTCAGCACATCCCCGCGTGGGGATGCCCGGAACAGCAACTCCATACTCCATTCTGTCTTTTCCTGCTTTTCAGAACTCCTCCCTGGCAGCATGTGACCTCGGCTTATATGGGAGACCTGCCCCCTGCCAATACCAAAGGGTAATAGGTCAGAGCTCCTCACATGAGTTGCCTGCCACTCAAATCTCAGGTCCAACCTCTCTTCCAGAACAATCTGTCTGACAGCAGAGGAGGCACTTCTGAGTCAGAGCACAGGTGGCCACACCTCCCACTACACCAAACACTTCCAGTCCCAAATCAAAACAACCAGGCCCAGCCTAAAGCACAGGCCTGGCTAAATTTACTGCACTCAGACCCTGAGCTATAGAAAAATCTTAGTCTAGCACCTACCTTCAGGTAGAGGGTGCTACATATATTTAGTATGTATCTGATCTATAAACTAGAGGCTCTGGATGTACAGTTGGATAAATGGCTCTATATTTAAGATGTATCTGGTCTATAAACCAGAGACTCTGGAGTAAAACTTAGATAAATGGCTCTATATTTATCAGGAATCTGGCCTAAAACCAGTGGCTCTGGAGTTAAAAATGGTTCTATATTTAGGATGTATCTGGCATATAAACCAGAGGCCCTTTAGTAAAATTTGTCTCTATGCTTATGCTGTATCCTGTCTATGTACTTTTGGAGAAATGGCTCTATATTTAAGATGTAGCTGGACTATAAACCAGAAGCTCTGGATGTACAGTTGGATACACGGTTCTATATTTAGGTTGTATCCGGTCTATAAACCAGAGTCTTTGGATGGTCAGTTGGATAAATGGCTCTATAGTAACCACTTAAGGACCAGGCCTATTTTTCAAACTTGGTGTTTACAAGTTAAATTTTTTTTTTTTTTTGCTAGAAATTACTTAGAACCTCCAAACATTATATATATTTTTTCAGACACTCTAGAGAATAAAGTAACAGTCGTTGCAATACTTTATGTCACACCGTATTTGCGCAGCGGTCTTACAAGCGCAATTTATTTGGAAAAAATACACTTTTTGAGTTAAAAAACAAGACAACAGTAAAATTAACCCAATTTTTTTATATTGTGTTGCTTGAAAATTGTGACAATCATTTGGAATAGTGACAAACTTTGACCCTTAAAAATCTCTATAGGCAACATTTAAAAATGTCTGCAGGTTACCAGTTTGGAGATATAGAGGAGGTCTAGTGCTAGAATTATTGCTCTAGCTCTAACAAATGTGGCAATACCTCACATATGTGGTTTGAACACCGTTTTCATATGCATTCGCTTCTGCGTGCAAGCTCGGCGGGACGGGGCGATTTAAAGAAAATGGATTATTATTTATTTAATTTTTGCACTGTCCTTTTAAAAAAAAATTGGGTCACTTTTATTCCTATTACAAGGAATGTAAACATCCCTTGTATGAGAAAAAAAGGCATGACAGGACCTCTTAAATGTGAGATCTGGGGTCAAAAAGACCTAAGATCTCACAGATCTTATACTTAAATGCAATAAAAAATAAATAAATACATGTCTTTTAAAAAAAATTGACATTTAGGACCATGGGGCAGAAGTGATGTTAGACGTCGCTTCCGCCATCCAATGTTGTGGAGCTAAGTGGGGCCATCTTTCCCTAACTCAGTTTCAGGCCTGTGAGGAGAAAGAACGCGATAGTCTACGCCGCTACTGACGGCTCCGGTAAGCGGCGGAGACTACCGGAGCACGGCAGGATAACCCCTCTCCCACCCCCTATAAAAGTGATCTGGCAGTGAATACGCTGCGGAGACCACTTTTATCTGAAAGTGGACCGTCCGCTGTTTTAGAATATATCAGGGCTATGGCAGCTATCAACTACCTACGTATAACGACGACGGCGGCTGGTCCGTAGGTGGTTAAGGATGTAGCTGGTCTAAAAACCAAAGGCTCTGGATAAACAGTTGGATAAATGGCTCTATATTTAGGATGTATCTGGTCTATAAACCAGAGGCTCTGGAGTAAAACATGGATAAATGGCTCTATATTTAGGATGAATCTGGCCTAAAACCAGCGGCTCTGAAATAAAAATTAGATAAATGGCTCTATATTTAGGATGTATCTGGTCTACAAACCAGAGGCTATGGATGGACAGTTGGATAAATGGTTCTATATTTTGGATGTATCCGGTCTATAAACCAGAGGCTGCGGATGTACTGTTGGATAAATGGTTCTATATTTTGGATGTCTGGTCTACAAACCAGAGGCTCCGGATGTACAGTTGGATAAATGGTTCTATATTTTGGATGTGTCTGGTCTATAAACCAGAGGTTCTGGATTAGGGATGGGCCGAACACCCCCAGTTCAGTTTGCACCAGAACATGCGAACAGGCAAAAAGTTTGAGCGAACATGCGAACGCTATTAAAGTCTATGGGACACGAACATGAAAAATCAAAAGTGCTCATTTTAAAGGCTTGTATGCCAGTTATTGCCATAAAAAGTGTATGGGGACCCGGGTACTCCCCCATGGAACATGTATCAATGCCCCCAAAGGGACTGGTATGGATTTTGGGGGGGCCCATGTTGTTTTTTTTCTTAATTCTGTCATAGGGTTCCCCTTAAACACTTCAATGCACGTTACTATATACTGTACACTGACTGCACTGTGTGTATATATATATATATATATATATATATATAAATACACTGCCTGCACTGTATATATAGTCTACACTGACTACACTGTATATATATTTAGGAGGCCTTTACACCCCGTTCCAGCCTGCATATGCACCCCCAGCACACCTCTGCACCCCAAGAATTCTCTGTATCCTTCAGTCTCCATACCCTCAGCACCCCTTTGCAACCCCCAGCACATGTACTCTGCTGCACATCACTGCAAACCCCCCCCCCCCCACACACACACACACACACACAAAACTCTGCACTGCTGCACTACCGATTGGGAGCTCTGTAAAGCTTGCTATAGTGGTCGACCAACTCACTGTACTAAAGCCGTTGCCTGTCCAGGCCAGACGCCCTCCCCTCCCCCTCCCCTGTAAAGTGTGAACTGCTGGCCGGAGGTCTAAAGGGAGATAGATGCCAGGCACCAGAGAGCTGCTCCCCACACCACTGTATAGCAGGCTCGAGTCCTCTCCCGGCTGTCTGCTTCTGCCTGCCTCCCTCCCAGCACATCGTTCAGCCACACAGAGAGAAGGAGCGGAGCTGCCAGCCGGCGAGGCTTGGGATGTCTGTATTTAGGATGTATCTGGTCTATAAACCAGAGGCTCTGGATGAGCAGTTGGATAAATTGTTCTATATTTAGGATGTATCTGGTCTATAAATCTATAAACCAGAGGCTCTGGATAGACAGTTGGATAAAGGGTTCTGTACTTAGGATGTATCAGGTCTATAAACAAGAGGCTTTTGATGGACAGTTGGATAAATGGTTTATTATTTAGGATGTTTCTGGTCTATAAACCAGAGGCTCTGGATGGACAGTTGGATAAATGATTCTATATTTAGGATGTATCTAGTCTATAAACCAGAGGCTCTGGATGGACAGTTGGAGAAATGGCTCTAGAGTTAGGACGTATCTAGTCTATAAACAAGTTTCTTGGGGCTGTAGTTCTTCTGAGCTCCACAAGGTGGTGATCAGTGTTCACTTATACCAAGAGAGGAAGGCTCTATGGAAGACAGGAAGTGAAGGCAGGTGTCCCAATACTTTTGGTAATATAGTGTATTTGTGCTTTTCTCCAACTGACCACCAATGGGCAATTTTCATGGTGCTGTCGGTGTAAATATTGGACTAGCTCAGTACTATTTCATATAAGATCCGTGTTCCTATAATTTATTCCTTATGGGTTTATACCGATCACACCGCACCCCTAAAAACTAAAACATTCTTACTATACCCCCAATGTACTGTGATGTGCTTTGTACACCACTTGGGACTATCTGACCCCCTCCCTAGGAGAATCTGAGGCTCATAGGGTAACATTTGTTCTCTTGGTATGTCCCATCATCAGAGTCTCCAAGAAATAGAAGAAGACAAGGGAAGACTCGCTCCATCAAACTCCACCTAGAAATGAAATATCACTTTTGCCGGGATGTGCCCCTTTGAAAAACTATTTTCTTGTCCTCCAGATGTTCTATGGACTCAACAGTTCCACCTGAAAAAGTCATCGTCCATTTGTCATAAGAATCAGCAGGTGGGTTCTCTCTGATGTCTTCGATTTTTTTGATTTGTATACCATTTCCCGCACTCTGAATGCAACGAGGCCGCTCTGCGGTGTGTCTTCTCTGGTGTTTCAGAAGGTTTCCTTTATGATTGAAGAATTTTCCACACTCTGAACATGAAGAAGGACGCTCATCCGTGTGAATTCTCTGGTGTTGCACAAGGTGTCCTTTCACACTAAAACATTTCCCGCACTCTGAACATGAATAGGGACGCTCACCAGTGTGATTTCTCCGGTGTTTAACAAGGCTTCCTGTATAAGAGAAAGATTTCCCGCACTCTGGACATGCATAAGGGCGTTCACCTGTGTGACTTCTCTGATGTTCAACAACTGCTCCTTCCTGAGCGAAAGATCCGGACCTGTGTGAAGTCTCTGGTGTTGCACAAGGTGTTCTTTCGCATTAAAACATTTCCCACACTCTGAACATGAATTAGGACGCTCACCCGTGTGAATTTTCTGATGTTTAACAAGGTCTTTTTTATGAATGTAGGATTTCCCGCACTCTGAACATGGATAAGGACGCTCACCTGTGTGAATTTTCTGATGTTCAACAAGGTATCTTTTATGAATGAAGGATTTCCCACACTCTGAACATGGATAAGGACGCTCACCTGTGTGAATTTTCTGATGTTCAACAAGGTCTCTTTTATGAATGAAGGATTTCCCGCACTCTGAACATGGATAAGGACGCTCACCTGTGTGAATTTTCTGATGTTCAACAAGGTCTCTTTTATGAATGTAGGATTTCCCGCACTCTGAACATGGATAAGGACGCTCACCTGTGTGAATTTTCTGATGTTCAACAAGGTCTCTTTTATGAATGAAGGATTTCCCGCACTCTGAACATGAATAAGGACGCTCACCTGTGTGAATTTTCTGATGTTCAACAAGATCTCTTTTATGAATGTAGGATTTCCCACACTCTGAACATGGATAAGGACGCACACCTGTGTGAATTTTCTGATGTGTAACAAGTGCTCCTTCCTGAGCGAAAGATTTCCCGCACTCTGAACATGAATAAGGACGCTCACCCGTGTGAATTCTCTGATGTTCCGTAAGATTTCCTTTTTTAAGGAAATGTTTCCCGCACTCTGAGCAAGAGAAAGGACGCTCACCCGTGTGAATTTTCAGGTGTACAACAAGTTCTCCTTTACAAGTAAAATTTTTCCCACACTTTGAACATGAAAAAGGACGCTCACCTGTGTGATTTACCTGATGTCTAAGAAGGCGTTTCTTTTCAATGAAACATTTCCCGCACTCTGAACATAAATAAGGACGCTCCCCTGTGTGATTTCTCTGGTGTATAATAAGGGTTTCTTTTTTAAGGAAACCTTTCCCGCACTCTGAACAAGAGAAAGGACGCTCACCAGTGTGAATTCTTTGATGGGAAACCAGGACTGCTTTCCGAATGAAACTTTTCTCGCACTCTGAACATGGATAGGGACGCTCACCTGTGTGAATTCTCTGGTGTACAATAAGTTGTTGTTTCTGAGTGAAACATTTCCTGCACTCTAAACATGGATAGGGACGCTCACCAGTGTGAATTCTCTGGTGCCTAAGAAGGTTTTTGTTTGTAGTAAAAGATTTCCCGCACTCATGACAAAATCCAGGACATGACAGTGAACGCTCTCCTGTGTGAACCCTCTTATGGCTTGAAGAAGATATCTGGGGAATGGATGGATCTGGTAATCTGTGAGAACTTGGAAGGACATCTGAAGTCATAGTATGGGATTTCTCAGAAGGTTCCTCAGGATTAGAAGGACCCATTGATCTTAGATGGACATCTGAAGTCATAGTATGGGATTTATCAGAAGGTTCCTCAGGATTAGAAGGATCTGTGGATCTTGTCAACCAGTAAGTGTTCACTTTTGGAGAATATTGTGGAATGTCAGTATCTTCTGCTTTACAATCTGGAGATAAGATAAGATGTCCCTCCGATGTATTTATATTCCAGAAACACCGTCCATCTGCTGGAAAGCAATATTTAATATAAGTCATATCTGTTCTCATACATCTTGTATTCAGAAGTCATATGTATACACTGGGCAAGATGGTCAGAGAGAGAAAACAAACTACAAGGGTGAAAAGATATGAAAAAAAAAAACAAATTAAACCATTTAACCAACAAATGCCAGTTCGATTGCTGGAGTAATCATCTAGGTAAGGAAAACTCCAACTACGGCAGCCCATGTTTGAGAGCCTCACAATAAGTACAACAGGGTCACATGCAGCCCTCAAGTTCTACTGATACATCAGTTGAATAAAGATAAGGAATTGTAGATAAAGCCTTTACACGGTGTACAGTATCTCCTCCTCATTTGTTGGGAACATGACATTATATTGAGAAATGGAGATGGACCTTTCATATGGTGTACAGTATCTCCTCCTCATTTGTTGGGAACATGACGTTATATTGAGGAATGAAGATGGACCTTTCATATGGTTTACAGTATCTCCATCTCATCTGTTGGGAACATGACGTCATATTGAGGAATGGAGATGGACCTTTCATAGTCTTCCACAGGAACTTGTTCTAGCAGACTGGAAGAGCTTCTATAGTTTGTAAGAATCATTGTAGAATGTTGATCTGGGGAATTATCTGCCTTTTGGAACAAAGAAGGAACTCTTTTAACCTAATGAATTATGGAAACACTTTATGTGGCTTTTCTGTCCTCCTCTGGATCAACTGCCACTTTGGATTTTTTTTACTCAGTGGACATATGGTATATCTCAATCCCTGTTTCAGTCTACGTGCTTTATGCTTAGATAAGTAGAATGTGAACTTTCTGCATTTAGTGTTTATGACTTACTTGTGTCCATATGTACAGAGAATTTTTCCGGTTTACTTCCCATAATCATCTCCCCCTCCTCCATAGACTGCCGATCTCCACTCACCAACCTCTCTTCTTCTTCCTCTTTATGCTCAACTTTCATGTCTTTCTGTTCTTCATTCTAAATTCCAGAGATGATAAAATATAACATCTGGAAACACTGCTGCCAAAAATAAGAGATGACATAAAAATAATTCTACAAGAGGACATTCTTCTGAGTTTTTCTCCCAGTCCAATCTACAGTACCTGATCATTCTCTGTATAGTGGTGACCTTCCCATGTAGAATTCTGGGAATACAGAGGACAACCCTCCTCCATAGACTGCTGATCTCCACTCACCAACGTCTCTTCTTCTTCCTCTTTAACCTCAACTTTAATGCCTTTTTGTTTTTCACCCTAAACCCCAAAATAGAAAGAATACATTTGTAAATAGAAGCAAGAGATGACATATAGGAATGTTACCCCATACCGAAAATATATTTTTAGGTCTACATGCTCAGTCCAACCTACCTGATGATGGTGAGGGATGGTGTGACCTTCCTGTGTGGAATCCTGGGAATAAAAAGGATGGGGACATCTCTCTGGTGGGTTCCCATTACTGGATCCATCTGTAGGAAACACACACACTGACTGAATACATTGTTTCTATGTGTTTATCAGATGATGGGGGATCTAGGTGGACCCTCCGTACTGCTCTCTCCTTTAGAATAAAGTCTCCTCTTACCCGGTGATGTGAGGGGCGGCTGATTGTCCATCATGACGTCCTTGTAGAGATCATTGTATCCTTCTAAATACTCCCACTCCTCCATGGAGAAATAGACAGTGACCTCCTGACACCTCACAAAAATCAGGAGATATAATTAGGATGTATCAGGTCTATAAATCAGAGGCTCTGGATGGACAGTTGGATAAATGGCTCTATATTTAGTATGTATCCAGTCTATAAACCAGAGGCTCTGATGGACTGTTGTAAATGGTTCTATATTTAGGATGTATCTGATCTATAAACCAGAGGCTCTGGATGGACAGTTGGATACATGATTCTATATTTAGGATGTATCTGGTCTATAAACCAGAGGCTCTGGATGGACAGTTGGAAAATGGTTCTATATTTAGGATGTATCCGGTCTATAAACCATAAAAGACATCACAGTGACTATGGAGGAAGAGGACGGACATGACGGGGGAGGTTACTGGGTGTAAATAGAAAAAAAAATCTTATTACCTCCTCTGCTGCCAGTTCCAGGAATGTCTCCTCTCTCCTTCCCTCCAATTCCGAACGTCCTGTTTACAAAACACTTCCTGTCCTTAGATTACGTAACTTCCTGTCTGTAGTTACATCATTTCCTATCTGTAGTTACCTCATTTCCTGTCTGTGTGTTCCAAGTTAGATCACCACCTTGTGTTGAATATAAATACTGCAGTCTACGTTACGTTTCATCATTGTCTCCTCTGCCTTCTGGTCCATTCCTCTATCATGTTGCCATGTTTAATGAAGAGCCACAGTTTCGCAGAGAAGGAAATGTTCCTGTGTTCAGTGCAGAGCAACAGCATCACAGTAAAAAGAACGTGGAAATGCAACTGTGATGTCTATAGATGTGATATCAGAAAATGTGTTTCATTTTCAGCCACCAGACATTTAGGTGTCTCCGGCGTCGGATGAGTTGGCACTGCGGAGCACCTTTGATCGGAGCACAGATAAAGTCGATTTGGGATGGTTTATCAAAACCATTTATTATCGGTAATGCAGGAGTTTTCTATGTTCAATAGTGGAACCGAGACTATATCTGCTGTTCCAGACCAAGAAGGGCTAGCCAGATTGTAGATAGCAAGTATCCCTCAAGACAGAAGACCCGAGACAAGGTGAAAATCCATCAAAAACTTTATCCGTGAATTAAAAACCATGCCTTGGCAAAAACTGTGTTGGAAAACAAACTGGTATTAGTGGAGTTGCCAGATGTCACCGATGTATTTGAGGAGAATGGTAACTATGTTGACAATGATGAAAATCTGGTTGCACATAACAAGGGTTTAGGGCTGTCTCTCTTGCTCTCATTACTGTGTGAGTCTGCTGCTAGGTGAAAAGACTGACTGCTAACAGAAAACTAAAAAGGTACAAGTGCTGTCTATTTTAGGGAACCCATTAGGGAGCACCCTGTTAGACAGGAACTGGGTCTTGTTATTGTCTTGGATGATCAGATGTTTTGTTTTTATGCTATGGACTTGCTTGACAAAAGCCTGCAAAACAGGCATGGTTTACTTTTTAAGGACGGGTCCTACACCCAATGGCACTTAATCAGGGAGAGATTACACGCCCAGCAGATGAGGTGGTAATTAGCAGTAAGAGGTGAAGTCAGTTCCAGTAACACTCATTGCAGTAATATAGTGGTTGGTAATCTAAGTTGGCAATCTCACCAGGCTTAGGCCTGTATTACCAGAGGACAGCTTTCTCTGGAGGGGTGGTGGTCTTCGATGTGCTGGGATAACACTGAGATGTTGCTGAGAAGAGCCCCACTTTCGGGTATCTGGAAATTGTGCTGTGCACAAATGAAGTCCTTGGACTGACCCTACTCATCAGGAACCTTTCCCTGTGCTGGTCACTCTCCCTAAGGACTCATTTACACTTGCTTTGGCTTGAACACACATTAAGGGCTTTGTTCAAGCTCCCTGAACGCCAGTCAAAGCTCCTGTCACTAAATAAAATGGTTAGCTTACAGCCCTGTTTACACCTTGCTTTTGCTTTGCTTCAGCTTCACTTCAAAAATTATACTCCATGTAGCTTTAGTGGAGCTTCAAAGCGTCTTCAAAGCCTCCATAGAAGTTTATGACCATACTCGCTTGAAGCCCCACCACAGCCTCATCAAAGCCCCACCAAAGCCTCATCAAAGCCCCATCGAAGCACCAAACAAAAGCAAGGTGTAAACAGGACTGTAAGCTAACCATTATTTAGTGACAGGGGCTTTGACTGGCGTTCAGAGAGCTTTAAGAAAGCGTGTCCGAAGCCATGTTTTGAAGCAAGTGTAAACTAGCCCTTAAGGGTTGAATTACACTGGCTTTGGCTTCAACACACATTAAAGCACCTACCGCTTCAACATGCTTTTATGATGTGTTTTTGATGCTTGGAGGTGCTTCGATGCAGCTTCGGTGGTGCTTTGATGAAGCTTCGGTGGTGTTTCCATGAAGCTTCGGTGATGCTTCCGTGATGCTCTTTTGAAGCTTTGTTGAAGTTTAACAGATGCCCTGTGTGTGTGTGGATATCTCATATCTGCAATTTCTCCAAAACAAAGCAAAGCTAAAGCTTTATTAAAGCCTCTCAAAAGCCGCACGTTCTCCAAGTACAGGCGGTCCCCGGGTTACAAACAAGTTAGGGACTGTAGGTTTGTTCTTAAGTTGAATCTGTTTGTAAGTCGGAACAGGTACATTTTTTAAGTGTAGCTCCAGCCAAAAAAAATATTTTTAAGCTTTTTGGATAACATAGGGAAGGGTTATCACCCCTGTAACATTTGTTTTGCTGTCTGTGCCCCTATTCAGAAGATTTCACCTCACTTTTCTGTCCCAATGACAATTGGATTTTGAAAATTTTGGGTTGTTGTGGAAACAAGGATTGGTGATAAAGCATCAGTGGAGGTACCTTTTCCCCATAATAGCTCTTACAGGAGTGAATTTCCCTTTCTAGGGGTAGATTTGCTCTCACTTCCTGTTGTCTCCCTCCATTTGTAAGTAGGAGTCATTTGTAAGTCGGATGTTTGTAACTAGGGGACCCCCTGTATCATTTTTGAAGTGAAGCTGAAGCAAAGCATAAGAAAGATGTAAACAAGACTGTAAGCTAACCATTTATTTAGTGTCAGGGGATTTGACTAGCATTCAGAGAGCTTTAACAAAGCGTTCTGAAGCCTTGTTTTGAAGCAAGTGTAAACTAGCCCTCCCGATGCTCGCCAGTATTTCTGAGGCTTATCGTTTTTAACCGGCGCGCCCGAGAAATGATCCAACGGTGCGACTGGCTGGTCGAACAGAGACCAGATCATCTCCGATAACCTCTATGGCCTTGGAGGACAATTTTTTTATTCGTTTTTTTTATTTGCTTTTATGTGTAAATGTCAGATCTGGAGATCTGAGGTCTTTTTGACCCCAGATCGCACAATAAAGAGGACCTGTCGTGCTTATTTCTATTACAAGGGATGTTTACACTCCTTGTAATAGGAATAAAAGTGATCAAAAATGTTTTTTTAAAGGGACAGTGTAAAAATAAAATATAAAAATTACAATAAATAAGAAAAAATGTAAAAAATGTAAAGCTCCCCGTCCCTCCAAGCTTTCACGCAGAAGTGAACGCATATGTAAACAGTGTTCAAACCACACATGGGAGGTATCGCCGTAAACATTAGAGCGAGAGTAATAATTCTAGCACTAAACCTCCTCTGTAACTCTAAACAGGTAACCTGTAAAAATATTTAAAGGGTCGCCCATGGAGATTTTTAAGGACTGTAGTTTGTTGCCATTCCACGAGCGTGCGCAATTTTAAAGAATGTTAGGTATCTATTTACTCGGTGTAACATAATTTTTCATATATTATAAAAACAATTGGGGTGTATATATTGCGTTTTTCATTTTTTAATCCATTAAAGTGTATTTTTTTTCCCAAAAAATTAAATTTGAAAAGCCACTGCACAAATACTGTAAGACATAAAAAATTGCAACGATCGCCATTTTATTCCCTAGGGTCTCTGCTAAAATATATATATATATATTTAATGTTTGGGGGTTATAGGTAATTTTCTAGCAAAAAGTACTGATTTAAACTCAAAAAGTGCCAGAAAAGGCCTGGTCTTCAAGTGGCTAATACATGTTCAGGGGATGTAATAATACAGTATGTATGTAAAACTGAAACTACTCCATTTTACTTCCTATTTTTTTATTTTAGGATAAATATAATTTTTAATTTACAATGGACTCATTTTCTTTATTATCGCACACTGATTATGTTTCATGTAAAATAAAAAAGATGAAAATTATAATGAAAAACAGCAACACGTTGACAGTGTTTTAAAATGTAAATTTTTCACAAAAGTATGAAAAGACGAACTGAAAATTGATGCACAAACATAGTAACTCTTTAAATATATTTGGATTTGCTTTAAAATGATTAGTAATATATACACAGGACCCATTGATTAAATATCCGTCATGTTGTGTGGGTGTTATTAGGCCCACCAAGGAACATGTCCCATTCTAGTAAATTTATAGACATCGTAAATTATTCTTCAAAGAAAATCCATGAAATAAAATAAGTAATCTCCCTATTTGTATCATTCGGGATCTAAACTTCCTCTTCTCACCGGGGATTCCGCACTTGTGCCCGGTAAGTGCTCAGTGTATAGAGTAGAGCCCAGATCTGAGTCCTCAGCCCCGACCAGCTGATCACAGCTCAGATTTATACCACAGACTGGAACTTTCACTTTCACTGCCGAAGAATTCTACCACCAGGAATGAATGTACTAGGAGAGGATATTCAGAACTCATCAGATCCAGTCTCTTTTGGAGTTTTACACTGCGGTGATGAAAAGTCCCCACCACACATTGTTCCCTCAATAATAACCACATCGTGGATGAGACATTCTTCTATGATCAGGGTCTACATCCCCACCACACATTGTTCACTCAATAATAACCACATCGTGGATGAGACATTCTTCTATGATCAGGGTCTACATCCCCACCACACATTGTTCCCTCAATAATAACCACATCGTGGATGAGACATTCTTCTATGATCGGGGTCTACATCCCCACCACACATTGTTCTCTCAGCAGCGTCCACATCACTAAACACTCTTTACCTTGGGTTGTATCTCTTCTTCCTGCCAGCTCCTCTCAATGTGTTTACTGAAGCAATAATCTTTTTCGCTTTCTAAAAAGCTGTAGACAGGTGCAGTCTACTTTCTCCACTGCAAGTGGTGCTCAACCGCCTTGCAGTTAGAGAGGAAGTCAAAAGGAACATACACTATATTACCAAGAGTATTGGGAACACCTGCTTTTACACGCACATGAACTTTTAATGGCATCCCCATCTTAATCTGTAGGGTTCAATATTGAGATGGCGCACTATTTGCAGTTATACCAGCTTTAACTCTTCTGGGAAGGCTGTCCACAAGGTTTAGGAGTGTGTCCATGGGAATGTTTGACCATTCTTCCAGAAGAAGCGCATTGGTGAGGTCAGGCACCAATATTGGATGAGAAGGCCTGGCTCGCAGTCTCCACTCTAATTCATCCCAAAGGTGTTCTATCAGGTTGAGGTCAGGCCCATTCCTGTTCAAACATGACTGCACACCAGTGCACAAAGCAAGGTCCATAAATATATGGATGAACGAATTTGGGGTGGAGGAACTTAACTGGACTTGGACGAGAAGGCCTGGCTCGCAGTCTTTGCTCTGATTCTTCCCAAAGGTGTTCTATCGGGTTGAGGGTAGGACTGTGTGCAGGCCAGTGAGTTCCTCCAACCCAAACTCGCTCATCCATGTCTTTATGGACCTTGATTTGTGCACTGATCCAAATCATTTGGTGGAGGAGGGATTATGGTTTGGGGTTGTTTTACAGGGGTTGGGCTTGGCCCCTTAGTTCCAATGAAGGGAACTCTTAAGGCATCAGCATACTAAGACATTTTGGACAATTTCATGCTCCCAACTTTGTGGGAACAGTTTGGGGATGACCGCTTCCTGTTCCAACATGACTGCGCACCAGTGCATGAAGCAAGATCCATAAAGACATGGATGAGCGAGTTTGCGGTGGAGAAACTTAACTGGCCTGCACGGAGTCCTGACCTCAACCCGTTAGAACAGCTTTGGGATGAATTAGAGCAGTGGTTCTCAACTCCAGTCCTCGGGACCCACCAACAGGTCAGATTTTTTTTTTTTTAAAGGTAAATTTTTATTTGGTTTTGTGGTACAAGAAAGACAAACATACAAACATAAATACACATATTTCGAGCAAACATTGCTCATTGCAATACAGAATGTAAGACAATGGTATACATTTGGCATACATGTTTTCATATTGTACAGCTGTATATGTCTATTTAATTTTATTAATAAACTTGGTATCATTGACTGGAATTTCTTTATTAGCTTTATATGGCAGGTGTGATAGTGTTTTCAGAGTTAGTCCACAGACCCCATATTTTGTGAAATTTTTTTGGGCATCCTCTGGCTTCGTATGTTAATTTGTATAACGGTATAGCCTGATTAACCATGTTCAGCCAGAATGCTATCGTAGGTGGGGATTGTGATTTCCAGTAAATAGTAATAGATTTTTTGGCGTAAAATAATACAATTCTCAGGAAAGTTTGCTTGTTTTGGGATATACTCTCATCATCCACATATCCTAGTAGGCATCTCAGGGGATTGCAGATATTAGGCAATTGAGTCAAGGAACTGATAAAAGCAGTGACCCCTGACCAGAACCGCCTGATCTCGGTGCATTCCCACATCAAGTGGAAAAAGGTGGCCTCCATGATGCTGCATCTGGAGCACATTGCCGATGGTAGTTTTTTAAGTTTAAATAATAAGGATGGCGTAAAGTATGCTCTGTATAATAGTTTGGTCTGTATGACCCTGTCCCTGGAAGAGATGACAGAGGGAACCTGGAGGGGAAGTATGTCCTGCCAGATATCCTCCGTCAGCTCAGGGATATCAGCTTTCCACTTATTGAGCGTGTTACTGAGTCTGTGCGTTGTAGTGTGGAGTAGAGTTTTATAATATGTGGAGATTAATTTGTCATGGGAAGGATCTATTAATAATTGCTCTAACGGAGATAATCGAACAGTCATATTACGCAACCCAAACTGGGTGGTTGCTGTGTGGCGTATTTGCAAATAAAGAAAATAAGCTGTGCGTGGCAGTTGGTAGTCCTGGCGAAATTCCTCAAATGACCGAAACGTATTGTTTGAGAATAAATGCATTATGGTTTTTACCCCTTTTTTCGACCAGTATTCCCCGTCTGTCCTACGGGCGAATTCCTGTAGATTTGGGTTCCCCCATAATGGAGTGTTTGGGGAGTAGATACGATGTTCAGTATCTGGCAGCATTTTAGTTAGTTTAAGAATTCGTAAAGTCATTTCAAGGATTTTAGTGCTTTCCCTCCCTCTGAGAGATAGGCGGTGGACTAGATACTGTAGGGATTCGTAAGAGGTGAGTATGGCTGCTTCTAGGGACGTAGCCGCATTGTTGGCTTCAGGGAAGAACCACCAATGGGCATGAACCAGTTGTGCGGCTATGTAGTATGTCTGAAGACATGGTAGTGCCAAACCTCCCTCCGACACCGGCAGTTGAAGAGTATTTTTTGCAATTCTCACCACTCCCCCCTTCCAAATGCAGGTGATAAGAATAGAATCAATCTCTTTAAATTTAGTTTTGGTGATATATACTGGTGAATTGCATAGGATGTATAGGAAACGTGGGAGGAATATCATTTTAAAGATATTTATCCTACCTAATATCGTTAGGGGAAGATTGATCCATGTCTTCAGCGTGGTCTTCATTCTGCTAATAAGTGGGTCTAGATTATATTTACTATAAGAGGACAGAGGATGTTGAATCATGACCCCCAGGTATCTGAAAGAGTCAACTATTTGTAGCGGGCAAGAGGAAGGGGGTGTAAACACCGCATCCGGATCTATTTTAAACATAAGGGATTTGTCCCAATTAACTTGAAACCCTGAGAAAAGGCCGAACTGTCGAATAATTTCCAGCAGGGTTGGGAGTGACGATTGAGGGTCCGCCAGGTATATTAGCATGTCGTCAGCGTATAGAGATACTTTCTCCTCTAGGCCCCCAATCGTCAGTCCCTTTATTTCCCCACTGGATCTTATCAGTGCTGCCAGAGGTTCTATCGCAATTGCAAATAGCAACGGTGACAGGGGGCAACCCTGCCTAGTACCCCTTTTAATCAGGAATGGATCAGTTACTGATGTATTTATCCGCAGCCTAGCAGTAGGCTGTGAATATAATAGTTGAACCCACTTGATAAAGGTATTTCCAAACCCAAATTTCGCCAGGACTTCCAGTAAATAAGGCCATTCGACCGAGTCAAATGCCTTGTGTGCATCTAAGGCCAGCACCGCTCTAGTCCCTACAACATCATGGGTGGCCTGCAGGTTTGTGAACAGTCTCCGTAAATTTATGGATGTTGATCGTCCTGGAATGAATCCAGTCTGATCTGCCCCAATAATGGTGGTGATAACTGAGTTCAGTCTCCGGGCGAGCACTTTGGCTAAAATCTTGACGTCTGAGTTAATTAATGATATTGGTCTATATGACTCACACAATAGGTGGTCTTTATGAGGCTTGGGGATGAGGACAATCAACGCCTCTGACATTGAGGGCGGTAACTGTCCTGTTTTTATAGCAGAATTATAAACTCTCAGTAAATGGGGTATCAAAAGTTCCTTGAATTGCATATACCATTCTATGGGGAAGCCATCCAGTCCCGGCGTTTTGTTTCTGGCAAAGGACTGTATGGCTTCTCCAATCTCCTCCTCTGTCAGAGGATCGTCAAGGAGTGAGGCCTGTTCTTCTTGGAGCCTTGGTAACGAAATGCCGGCCAAGTAATCGTCTAGTTCTACAATAGTATAGTGAGCTTTGGTGGCATATAATGAAGAGTAAAATTTCACAAAAGCATCGACTATTTCCCCACTCTGTTCCACCACTGTACCTATTGTATTCTTAATTCTTGGAATACTGCATGGTTGATAATCAGGCCTAGATAAATACGCTAATAATCGGCTATTTTTATCTCCAAACTCAAAGATTCGCTGATTTTGATACAGTAATTTCTTCTGAGTACGCTCTAAAAGGACTAGATCCAGATCTCTGGATCTATGTTTCCAGGTATTATGTGTTGCTGGGGAAGGGGTGGTAGAGTAAGCAGCCTCGGCTGCCCTAAGATCCCTCTCCGCGTCCCTTAATTTGGACTGGGATGCCTTACGGGCCTGCCCGATTGCCGCCGCAAAAATGCCACGCGTGGTGGCCTTAAAGGCATCCCAGGTCAATGGGACAGAGACACTTTGACGGTTGCGTAACCAATATGCTTTCATTTCCACCGTGCCCTGATCCACCACCACCTGATCCGCTAGCCAAAGAGGGCTCAGTCGCCACAAGCGGTATGAGGTGGGAGGGCCCAGGGCAAGATCCACCATTAAAGGGGAGTGATCAGACACCGCCCTTGGGAGATATCTGGCCTCAGTCACCCTACTCAATAGCTCAGATGAAACCAAACATAGGTCTATTCGGGACAGAGTACCATGCGTTTCGGACTGACATGAGTACTCCCTCCCGTCTGCGTGCTTCCACCTCCAGGTCTCCACCAGATCAAATAACAGGTCAGATTTTAAGTATTACCTTGGGGAGTTGCAGACTAGAATACTGCAATCCCTGAGCAGCAAGTGATATCACCTGTGATGTATTTCAGCTATCTTGCAAACCTGGCCTGTTGGTGGGTCCTGAGGACTGGAGTTGAGAACCACTGAATTAGAGCATATACTGCAAGCCAGGCCTTCTTATCCAACATCAGTACCTGACCTCACAAATGTGCTTCTGGAAGAATGGTCAAACATTCCCATAGACACACTCCTGTGGACAGCCTTCCCAGAAGAGTTGAAGCTGTTATATCTGCAGTGGGCCAACTCAATATTGAATCCTATGAACGAAGACTGGGCTGTCATTAAAATTCATGTGCATGTAAAGGCAGACGTCTCAATACATTTGGCAATATAATGTATATTTCTATCTCCCTTGGTGGGAGTGGAGATGAGAGCACAAAGCCGTGTTCTCAGTCTGAGATGTTTTGATGAATTCTCTGGTGTTGCACAAGGTGTCCTTTCACACTGAAACATTTCCCGCACTCTGAACATGAATAGGGACGCTCACCAGTGTGATTTCTCCAGTGTTTATCAAGGCCTCCTGTATAAGAGAAAGATTTCCCGCACTCTGGACATGCATAAGGGCGTTCACCTGTGTGACTTCTCCGATGTTCAACAATTGCTCCTTCCTGAGCGAAAGACCCGGACCTGTGTGAAGTCTCTGGTGTTGCACAAGGTGTTCTTTCGCCTTGAAACATTTCCCGCACTCTGAACATGAATTAGGACGCTCACCCGTGTGAATTTTCAAGTGTTTAACAAGGTCACTTTTTTGAATGTAGGATTTCCCGCACTCTGAACATGGATATGGACGCTCACCTGTGTGAACTTTCAAGTGTTTAACAAGGTCTTTTTTATGAATGAAGGATTTTCCGCACTCTGAACATGGATAGGGACGCTTACCCGTGTGAATTTTCTGATGTTCAACAAGGTCTCTTTTATGAATGAAGGATTTCCCACACTCTGAACATGGATATGGACGCTCACCTGTGTGAATTTTCTGGTGTTGAACAAGGTCACTTTTATGAATGAAGGATTTCCCGCACTCTGAACATGGATAAGGACGCTCTCCTGTGTGAATTTTCTGATGTGTAACAAGTACTCCTACCTGAGCAAAAGATTTTCCACACTCTGAACATGAATAAGGACGCTCACCTGTGTGAATTTTCTGATGTTCAGTAAGATTTGCTTTTTTAAGGAAACGTTTCCCGCACTCTGAGCAAGAGAAAGGGCGCTCACCCGTGTGAATTTTCAGGTGTACAACAAGGTCTCCTTTACAAGTAAAACTTTTCCCACACTTTGAACATGAAAAAGGACGCTCACCCGTGTGATTTACCTGATGTCTAAGAAGGTGTTTCTTTTCAATGAAACATTTCCCGCACTCTGAACATAAATAAGGACGCTCTCCTGTGTGATTTCTCTGGTGTATAATAAGGGATGATTTTTTAACGAAACCTTTCCCACATTCTGAACAAGAGAAAGGACGCTCACCAGTGTGAATTCTTTGATGGGAAACCAGGACTGCTTTCCGAATGAAACTTTTCTCGCACTCTGAACATGGATAGGGACGCTCGCCTGTGTGAATTCTCTGGTGTACAATAAGTTGTTGTTTCTGAGTGAAAGATTTCCCGCACTCTGAACATGGATAGGGACGCTCACCTGTGTGAATTCTCTGGTGCCTAAGAAGGTTTCTGTTTGTAGTGAAAGATTTCCCGCACTCATGACAATAACCATGACATGACAGTGAACGCTCTCCTGTGTGAGCCCTCTTATGGCTTGAAGAAGATATCTGGGGATTGGATGGATCTGGTGATCTGTGAGAACTTGGATGGACATCTGAAGTCATAGTATGGGATTTATCAGAAGGTTCCTCAGGATTAGAAGGATCCATTGATCTTAGATGGACATCTGAAGTCATAGTATGGGATTTATCAGAAGGTTCCTCAGGATTAGAAGGATCTGTGGATCTTGTCAACCAGTAAGTGTTCACTTTCGGAGAATATTGTGGAATGTCAGTATCTTCTGCCTTACAATCTGGAGATATAATAAGATGTCCCTCCGAAGTATTTATATTCCAGAAACACCGTCCATCTGCTGGAAAGCAATATTTAATATAAGTCATATCTGTTCTCATACATCTTGTATTCAGAAGTCATATGTATACACTGGGCAAGATGGTCAGAGAGAGAAAACAAACTACAAGGGTGAAAAGAAAATGTGAAAAATAAAATTAAACCATTTAACCAACAAATGCCAGTTCAGTTGCCGGAGTAATCATCTAGGTAAGGAAAACTCCAACTATGGCGGCCCATGTTTGAGAGCCTCACAATAAATACAACAGGGTCACATGCAGCCCTCAAGTTCTACATTGTCTCTGATACCTCAGTTGGATAAAGATAAAGAATTGTAGATAAAGATGTATGTAGATGGTGTACAGTATCTCCTCCTCATTTGTTGGGACATTATATTGAGGAATGGAGATGGACCTTTCATAGTCGTCCACAGGAACTTGTTCTAGCAGACTGGAAGAGCTTCTAATATTTTTAAAAATCATTGTAGAATGTTGATCTGGGGAATTATCTGCTTTGTGGAACAAAGAAGGAACTCTTTTAACTTAATGAATTATGGACAAACTTTATGTGGCTTTTCTGTCCTCCTCTGGATCAACTGCCACTTTGGATTTTTTTTACTCAGTGGACATATGGTATATTTCAATCCAAGTTTCAGTCTACGTGCTTCATGCTTAGATAAGTAGAATGTGAACTTTCACAATTTAGTGTTTATGACTTACTTGTGTCCATATGTAGAGAGAATTCTTCCGGTTTACTTCCAATAATCATCTCCCTCTCCTCCATAGACTGCCGATCTCCACTCACCAACCTCTCTTCTTCTTCCTTTTTATGCTCAACTTTGACGTCTTTCCGTTCTTCATTCTAAATTCCAGAGATGATAAAAAATAACATCTGGAAACACTGCTGCCAATAATAAGAGATGACATAAAAATAATTCTACAAGAGGACATTCTTCTGAGTTTTTCTCCCAGTCCCATCTACAGTACCTGATCATTCTCTGTATAGTGATGACCTTCCCATGTAGAATTCTGGGAATACAGTGGACAACCCTCCTCCATAGACTGCTGATCTCCACTCACCAACGTCTCTTCTTCTTCCTCTTTAACCTCAACTTTAATGCCTTTTTGTTTTTCACCCTAAACCCCAAAATAGAAACAATACATTTGTAAATAGAAGCAAGAGATGACATATAGGAATGTTACCCCATACCGAAAATATATTTTTAGGTCTACATGCTCAATCCCACCTACCTGATGATGGTGAGGGATGGTGTGATTTTCCTGTGTGGAATCCCGGGAATACAGAGGACGGGGACATCTCTCGGTTGGGTTCCCATTACTGGATCCATCTGGAGGAAACACACACACTGACTGAATACATTGTTTCTATGTGTTTATCAGATGATGGGGGATCTAGGTGGAGCCTCCGTACTGCTCTCTCCTTTACAATAAAGTCTCCTCTTACCCGGTGATGTGAGGGGCGGCTGATTGTCCATCATGACGTCCTTGTAGAGATCCTTGTGTCTTTCTAAATACTCCCACTCCTCCATGGAAAAATAGACAGTGACCTCCTGACACCTCACAAAAATCAGGAGATATAATTAGGATATATCAGGTCTATAAATCAGAGGCTTTGGATGGACAGTTGGATAAATGGCTCTATATTTAGGATGTATCTGGCCTATAAACCAGAGGCTCTGGATGGACAGTTGGATAAATGGTTCTATATTTAGGATGTATCCGGTCTATAAACCATAAAATACATCACAGTGACTATGGAGGAAGAGGACGGACATGATGGGGGGGTTACTCCTCTGCTGCCAGTTCCAGGAATGTCTCCTCTCTAATTCCCTCCAATTCCGATTTTGCTGGGAACGTCCTGTTTACAAAACACTTCCTGTCCTTAGATTACGTAACTTCCTGTCTGTAGTTACCTCACTTCCTGTCTGTGTGATCCAAGTTAGATCACCACCTTGTGTTCAATATAAATACTGCAGTCTACGTTACGTTTCATCACTGTCTCCTCTGCCTCCTGGTCCGTTCCTTTATCATGTTGCCATGTTTAATGAGGAGCCACAGGTTCGCAGAGAAGGAAATGATACTGTGTTTAGTGCAGAGCAACAGGATCACAGTAAAAAATTGGAAATGCAACTGTGATGTCTATAGATGTGATATCAGAAAATGTGTTTCATTTTCAGTCACCAAATATTTAAGTGTCTCCGGCGTCGGATGAGTTGACACTGTGGAGCACCTTTGATCGGAGCACAGATCAAATAGATTTGGGATGGTTTGGCAAAACCGTTTATTATCTGCAATGCAGGAGTTTTCTGTGTTCAATAGTGGAACCGAGACTATATCTGCTGTTCCAGACCAAGAGGAGGCTAGCCAGATTGTAGATAGAAAATATCCCTCAAGACAGAAGACCCGAGACAAGGTGAAAATCCAGCAGAAACTTTATCCGTGAATTAAAAACCATGCCTTGTCAAAAACTGTGTTGGAAAACAAACTGGTATTAGTGGAGTTGCCAGATGTCACCGGTGTATTTGAGGAGAATGGTAACTATGTTGACAATGATAAAAATCTGGTTGCACATAACAAGGGTTTAGGGCTGTCTCTCTTGCCCTCATTACTGTGTGAGTCTGCTGCTAGGGGAAAAGACTGACTGCTAACAGAAAACTAAAAAGGTACAAGTGCTGCCTATTTTAGGGAACATTTTAGGGAACCCATTAGGGGGCACCCTGTTAGACAGGAAATGGGTCTTGTTATTGGCTTGTGTAGCACTAACTCTCAGTGGAGTTCCTTGTTTAAAGCGGGCTGTTACCTTCACTCTCGATACCTCTGTTTCATCGGCACCGGGTCTAGGGTCCCGTTGAGTTTACCTCTAGACGATGTAAGCACCAAACACTTGAGTATATTTTCCAATGCTTTATTGAACAAGTAATAAAGGAAGTAGCAGAAAAGAGGCAGAAGGAAAGTTGCAGGGAAGCTCAAATAGCTTTCCTTAGTATTCTTTAGAACTTTCTTTGGAATTGATCACTTGTAGTTGAATGCGCTCCCCTTGTGGGATTCAATCTTTGCCCACCTGGATAGGCCTCTCTCACTTGCCTAGCAGCCAGTACGTAGCACGAACAAAAGTCTCTGCCACAGACTTGTTTGGAATAAAACTCGTACGATCCTCTGCCACAGGATGTATTGGTTTGCGATGAATGTCAGACACAGTACTTGAACCTTTAAGCCAACCCGGCAATACTATGCAGTACGATTACTTCAACCGAGTCACCAGGCCCCTCTTCAGACCAGCACTCTGCATGATCCTTCCATGACGGGTCCTCCCCTGGGATCTCCTCGGTTGTCCAGCTTTTTCACTCAGGATAGATAGCTCAGGACCATTCCTCCGCTGCTGTGGTAGGCCCCAGACAGGCTTCTGGGCCCACCCACACGCTACAGCGATGTGGGCCTCCG
This sequence comes from Aquarana catesbeiana, assembly GCF_042186555.1. Classification (NCBI taxonomy): domain Eukaryota; kingdom Metazoa; phylum Chordata; class Amphibia; order Anura; family Ranidae; genus Aquarana; species Aquarana catesbeiana. The sequence goes on from NC_133331.1 coordinate 305,557,414, forward strand.
GAATGGAGGACCATGAGGTGGTACTCTTAACCCCTTTCCTGTCGGCCAGAAGGGACAGCAGGTGGCTGAAAACGAACCCCTAAACATGGTGTCTGTCCCATAAATACCCTCTCCCAGAATGCAACTCGGAGGACCACCTCCACCGAGTTGTCTCCGGGACAGAGGGGCACTCATATGCTTCAACACGTTGCCTTTCCAACACCAGCCCATGGTGACAACGACACCCACCGGCACAGTGTAGAACTACACGCAACTCAGCCAAGCTGGAACAGAGGCAAATCTCACTACACCTAACAAGAAACCCACAAAATTTACCTAACAGCAGTAGATTAAAAATCTACCAGCGCTACATACTCCCCCTCCACTACAATAGACGTTGTCCTCAACGTCTGTCAAAAAAATAATAATAATGACTCCCAAGCCCGAGAGCAGGTATTTGAGCTTAAAACTTGGATTAAAGTAAAGAAGAGAAGAAGACAGTAGAGAGATATTACAATTTCAACATTTTTCTTTTAAACAATATGTTCACATCCATAAACAAAACCACATTAATACTGTTGCAACCCCACTATCTATGTAGCTGAAAAGCCTCACAGCTTGATAGCAGGTCCACTTGCTCTTGAAAAAAAAACAAAGCTAAAGACATAACACAAGATATATACAGTTTTAGCAGCAAAGTCTCATTCTTAAAAAATGAAACTCTCTTCCTATAATCTTTCCTATGTTCCCACTAGGGAACCAACTAGAATAACTTGAGGAGTCCATCCCTATATATATTTAGGTATGTCACATCTTTAAACGAAAGAAGTCCAGCTAGTGAAAAAAACTGAGCCTTGGATTTGGAAACACAGAGCTGAACACCAAATCTTGACCTCGAAGATCTCTGAACACTGACACTATCTATCTACATACCCCACAGTTCTTTATCCATAATCACCAGTAGAACTGAGGATCTGGCAATGTCAGTGATTTTCCTTGTATATCCATTGTAGTGATAAAGTACACCACATCATCTTTTCCTGGTCTGCAAATGACCACTTTGTCAGCATAAATGTGCCGACCATAGTTCCAGTGTAGGAAACATCCACTGAAGCGTTCATCCATAGCGACAGAATATCCAGTTTTCCGGAAAGGCTTAGGCACAGACAAATAGTCCCAAACAGCTTCACTGTACCACAGCTCCCGGTTAGCTTCAATCTCTTGCATAATGTCCTGGGTAACATATGGGAACTCCAATCCATATTCCCTGGCCACACGCTTGTTAAGCATTCTCTGCAAACGTGCAAGTTTGGGCAACGATCTATTTTTCCCCAAACCAGGGGGCACACAGGAGTTCAATGACTTGCTCACCACAGACCCGACGGGTGTCGGCAACAAAGTAGTAACTTTAGGCAATGTCTCCCCGACAGTACTGTGTGGCTCCACACAAGGTGATGTTCTCCCAGAATTCAGGGCTGTCCATTCTGAAAAAGTCAAGGCAGAAGTAACGTCTTCACCCTGAGCCCATAACAGTTCTTGTGACATTGTCTCAAATAAAACATCATCACTGGAGAGATCCGCCATGGAATCTATCTCCGAATCTCTCAATTCTTCTGCCAGCCTATATTTACACAAAGTCCCAGATACATTCCCCTGTGAACTCTCACCCCTTCCTGATGTGGACTTCTCCGGTTCGGGCAGTCTCTGGGGTAGACCACGGCCGCGGGAAGCCTTTACATATCCCACCTTCCTCTGGACAGGTACAGCAGGGATAGGCGTAGTGGACACGGAAATCAAGGTAATGTCCGCTGATGAGTCGGTTACGGTAGTATCTCTCTCAGGAACACTTTCGGTGACAACAGGCAAAATCACAGCCTGCCGTTCTTTTTCAGCAGTAGTAGCAGCTTCTACTGTGGCGATACCTGAAGCCCAGTCCATACGATAAGCATGGGGCGACATGGTAGGTTGCTCCACCACAAACAAATATGCTCCACATTGCGAGCAGCGAACAAATGGACAGAGATGTATGACCAGTCTCTCACACTTGTGACAAAGCATGCCCAGTCCTTCAATATCTCCACCTGTATAAAGAACAAACCTCCCCTGCATTTTCAGACGAATCCGGTATCTGTAAGCAAGGTTCCGGTCAGCATAGCACCCGCAGCGGTGCTGGTAGTGAACATCTTAGGCCCCACAGTTGGTTGCATCACCGAAAAAGACATGGCCACACTCTGATCTTCTCAGCACGATCACGAGGCCTCTCTTCTTCTCTGGCGCCAACACACACACACACGTCCCACGCGGTATCAAGTAGGCTATGCTCCTCCCACTTGTTCCTCTGATCACGAAGCTCCCGGGCTTTCACTGGCGCCCGCCGCCTATGCAGTCAGAAATAAAGTCCTGCAACTTTTAACCTCTTCTCCTGAGAAATTGACAAAGTCCAGCTCTCACCGTAAACTCCCGGTGAAACACTTCTCCAGTTTGCGAGAACTGATGGCCAACAAATCCCGGACGACGCCCCCACATGTAGCACTAACTCTCGGTGGAGCTGCTGGTTTAAAGCAGGCTGTTACCTTCACTCTCGATACCTCTGTTTCACCGGCACCAGGTCTAGGGTCCCGTTGAGTTTACCTCTGGACGATGTAAGCACCAAACACTTGAGTATATTTTCCAATGCTTTAATGAACAAGTAATAAAGGAAGTAGCAGGAAAGAGGCAGAAGGAAAGTTGCAGGGAAGCTCAAGTACCTTTCCTAAGTATTCTTTAGAACATTCTTTGGAATTGATCACTTGTAGTTGAATGCACTCCCCTTGTGGGATTCAATCTTTGCCCGCCTGGATAGGCCTCTCTCACTTGCCTAGCAGCCAGTACGTAGCACGAACAAAAGTCTCTGCCACAGACTTGTTTGGAGCAAAACCCGTACGATCCTCTGCCACAGGATGTATTGGTTTGCGATGAATGTCAGACACAGTACTTGAACCTTTAAGCCAATCCGGCAGTACTATGCAGTAAGATTACTTCAGGATACGTCCTCCAACCGAGTCATCAGGCCCCTCTTCAGACCAGCACTCTGCATGATCCTTCCATGACGGGTCCTCCCCTGGGATCTCCTCGGTTGTCCAGCTTCTACACTCAGGATAGACAGCTCAGGACCATTCCGCCGCTGCTGTGGTAGGCTCCAGACAGGCTTCTAGGCCCACCCACACGCCACAGCGACGTGGGCCTCCGGAATGGAGGACCACGAGTTGGTACTCTTAACGCATACCTGTCGGCCAGGAGGGCCAGCAGGTGGCTGGAAACGAACCCCTAAACATGGCGTCTGTCCCATAAATACCCTCTCCCAGAATGCAACTCGGGGGACCACCTCCACCGAGTTGTCTCCGGGACAGAGGAGCACTCATACGCTTCAACACGTTGCCTTTCCAACACCAGCCCATGGTGACAACAACACCCACCGCCACAGTGTGGAACTACACGCAACGTCAGCCAAGCTGGAACAGAGGCAAATCTCACTTCACTTAACAAGTAACCCACAAGATTTACCTATCAGCGGTAGATTAAAAATCTACCAGCGCTACACTTGCTCGATCAGATGTTTTGTTTTTATGCTATGGACTTGCT